>NC_137021.1:1310000-1375000 GCF_032717465.1 Coenobita brevimanus
AACCCACATCCTTTCTTTCCCACTGTTTCCAAGTCATTTTTTTTTTCAGTGCATTTATCTGCTTCTTCCTTCCCCATGCCTCAGTGCCTTCTACTCTCTGTCTTTCCTTCTTCCTTCCTTCATTCCTCCTTCCCCTCCTTCTTCCCTCCCCCTCTCCCACACTTCCTTATTTTCACCCTGCCTCCCTCCCTCCTTCCCTCCTTTCTTCATACCTTGCTTACTCTTCTTTCATGTCGTTCTCGTTGTCACCCTCCCTTCCTCCCTCTTTGACAGTCTACCTACCTACCTACCTACCTATCTACCTACGTACCTTTTCTCCCTCCCTCCCTCCTACTCTTTGCTCTTCCTTTTCTCCCTCTTTCATCTTCTACCTACCTTCCTTCTCTGCGTCCTTCCTTACTTCCACTTCACACTCTTTTATCTCCGTTTTCACCTCTTCTTCCTTTCCTTCTCTTCCTCCTCCCTTACTTTCTTCCGTTCTCTTCTCCCTCCCTCCCTCATTTCTTCCTCCCTTCCACTTTATCCCCATTTCTTTCTTCGTTCCTTTCCTTCCCTCTTTCCCTCCCTTTCACCATCCCTCCTCTCTTTTCTTTTTCCTCCCTCCCTCCCTCTTTCCCTCCCTTTCACCATCCCTCCTCTCTTTTCTTTTTCCTCCCTCCCTCCCTCTTTCCCTCCCTTTCACCGTCCCTCCTCTCTTTTCTTTTTCCTCCATCCATACCTCCCTCCTTCCGTTCCTCCCTCCTTTCACCTCGTCGCCTCGCTCTCTTAAAGGAAAATTTTTGGGGAGGGAAAATAAGGAAAAAACTCTTGAAACAATGTTATTAAGGTGGCGATTTTCTCAGCTTCCTTCCTTGAAAGTGTGAGGGAGGAGGGAAGGAGAGCGGGAAGGAGGGACGGAGGGAAAGAGGGAAGACTTGAGTCATGAAGGAAGGCGAGGAGAGAAGGAGGGAAGGAAGGGAGGTAAAGGGAAGCAGGGGAGAAAAAAAGGAAGGATGGAAGGAAGAAGGTGCAAAGAAGAAAGGAGGGAAGGAAGGACAGAAGGAAGTGCAAGTAAGGAGGGAAAGGAAGGAAGGAAGAAACGAAGGAAGAGGAAGCGGAAGAAAAAAATTAATGGATGCTTGAAATGTTGTGTGTGTGTGTGTGTGTGTGTGTGTGTGTGTGTGTGTGTGTGTGTTTATGGCTGGAGTAGCAACATTATGCCTGTCTTTATTCTCACTTACCTCTGCTAACTTTATATAACTGCTATACTCCAGAGAGAGAGAGAGAGAGAGAGAGAGAGAGAGAGAGAAGACGGGGTGAAAGAACGGAAGAGAGAGAAATGTGAGTAAGAAATGAAGGATAAAAGAGAGGAAGGGAATAAAGAGAGAAAGAGAGGAATCGAGGAAGAGGAAATGAAGAGAAAGAAACTGAAAAATAGATTGGAAAGTTAATGATAGGGAAGAAAAGAGGAAAAAAGGAGAAAGGGAAGGAAAGGGCAAAAATGAATGGAGAGAGAGAGAGAGAGAGAGAGAGAGAGAGAGAGAGAGAGAGAGAGAGAGAGAGAGAACTTTGCTTGCGCGTGGCTGTGACTTAAGGAAGTAATCAGTGAGAGTGAGACCAGCCATCTAGGGAGCAAGGGGGAATGGGAGGGGGAAGGGGAGGGGGAGGGGAGTGGAAGGGAGGCAGGTGAGATGGGAGAGGTAGGAAAGTATGGAAGGGGAAGAAGTTAGATAGATGGATAGGTAGATAGACTTGAGAGGCAGAGGGAAAGTTAACGTGAGAGAGAGAGAGAGAGAGAGAGAGAGAGAGAGAGAGAGAGATGGAGAGGGGGGAGGGAAGGTTGAGAGCGAGAAAGGTCGAATGGGGAGATAACTTTGGGAGAAGGAGGATTGGGGAGGGGAGATTGGGTGGCTGAGGTGAGTCGGTAGGCGTGGATGGGGGAGGAAGGGAGGTGAAAGGAAATGAGGAGGAGGTGGGGGAGATGGGGTGAAGGAAGAAAGAAAGAGGGAGGGGGGGGGCGGAATCCAATCACTCACTCACACACCTAGGAAGGAAATAAATCTGATAATAAAAAAACACGGAAAAAAAATCAAAGAAAAACAGGTAAAGCAGAAAGTTAGATGTAAAGAAAATCAAGACAAGAAACACGTGAAGAAAATGAAAAGGCAGGGAACGAAAGGGTTAAGGTCAGAGGGAGGGAGGGGGGGGGATACTGAGGGGGGAAAAAAAGATAGCAAAGAGAGAGAGAGAAAAAAAATCCCTCACATGGTAGGGGTAACTTTCGTATTTAATCCCAGGTAACGCCAGGTAATTTTTTTCTTTCTTTTTCTTTTTGGTAAGAGTGAGTCATAGGAGCCGGAGTGCATCTGAAAAATTACCCCAAAAAGAGGAAGAAATAAAAGGAAGGGTCTTTTATTGGGGGTAACTAGCATACAGATCAGGTCATTGGCTGCCTCCTACGTGACCTGTACATTACGCAGGGCCAAACCGGGTCATTTGAGTCAGATGAGGGGTGTTAGTAGTTAGGGAGGTTGTTACGCCTGTGTCGATTGAGGGTTTAATTTCAGGGGATTTGTTTGTGTTTTATCTATCGTTCGTGTGTCAGTATGTCTATCTATCTCTTTCTCTGTCTGTCAGCCTCCCGATGTATCTGTCTATCAGTTTTTCTTTCTCTGTCTATCTATCTGTCTCCCTTTCTCTCTCTCTCCCTCTCTCTCTCTCTCTCAGCCCTCGAAATTCCGGATCCTGGTTTCAATTTTGGCCCGACAGCAAATTTCGAAACGGGAGGATTTAAAAGTGCCATTGCCAGAAAGCTTATCTGTGTCCTGAGTGGTGGGAAAGAGAGAGAGAGAGAGAGAGAGGGGGGGGTAGGAGGTACGGTAGAGGTAGTAAATGGGTAGAAAAAAGGGAAGAAGAGGGAAGAGGAAATGGAAGAAGAGCGACTGTATCTGTAGGGTGAGAGGAGAGGAAGGAGAGAGAGAGAGAGAGAGAGAGAGAGAGAGGAGGGGAACTGAATGAAAATGAGAGACAAAATGAAAGAAAGTGAGAGAGTGGATTCCCCCTCCCCTCCACTGTGCCTTTCCCTCTACGCGAGTTCCTTTTCACCGTGTCGCCAGGTCCAACCCAATTAACACCTGGCTTCCGCTCCTTGATTGGCTGCGACAGGTGTGACGTGCCGGACTTGACTGCACCTGTATCTCCTTTTCTCTCCTCCGTCTGACTCTCACTTTTCCACCTGACTCCTCTCTTCCACCTGAACCTCTCTCACGTTCCCACCTGACTCCTCTTTTCCAACTGACCCTCTCTCATTTTTGCACTTAACTCTTTCTCTCTTCCACTCACCTGCCTTTCAGTGTGGTGGATGGGGAAGGTGGGAAATTTATGAGACTAACCTAACTTCCCTTTTATTAACCTTTTTTTAAAACCTGCAAAAAAAAAGGGGCTATGGAGAGAAACAGAGAGAGAGAGAAAAAAAAACATATTAGAGCCAAAAATCAAAATTCTCTTATTTCGATATGTCTGGAGACATTTCGTTGAAGAAAATGGAGGTCATAGTCAGTGGGAAATGTAGATTAAAAAGTAAGACAGTTCCGTAGTTGACCAGTTGCATACCTGAAGGACTGAGACTTGCATGAGAGAGCTGAACATGAATGGGTAATGAGGGGGTATAACTAGTGTGTGTGTGTGTGTGTGTGTGTGTGTGTGTGTGTGTGTGTGTGTGAGAGAGAGAGAGAGAGAGAGAGAGAGAGAGAGAGAGAGAGAGAGAGAGAGAGAGATAGGAAATAACTCACAGTCATAGCCTTGACATAGAATCCATCGCTGGTTAACGAAGACAATCAGCATTTTAATGATGGTTTACGTACAACACACGGTCGCCATTACACCGTAGAGAAAACGCATTTACAGGGAAACGGGCAGACGAAATCAATATTGTGTGTGTGTGTGTGTGTGTGTGTGTGTGTGTGTGTGTCTTAGTCCTGCTGTTTCACTCGATCTTCTTCCAATTAAGGTGACAATTCTGAAACGAGCACAGGTAGATATAAACTTCATTAACTCCTGCATGGTCAGAACAAGTCTAGCAATTTCTTCCAGTTAGTGCCGGATACTATTTTCAGCTCAAATTATGGCGCAGAAAAAAACTGAAAAAGTGTTAATTTAATCGTTTCATGATCAGGATTACTCTAGCATTTTTCCAGCTGACGCCTGACAAAAAATGAATTTAGCTGGGAGTGTTAATCCATTCTCTGCGAAGGAATTTTTTTTTTTTTACACTGGCGAAAATAAAATACAAAGTGCGCCATTGACTGAATTATATTGAAAAAAGTCCCACAGTCCAAAATATATATATAAAAAAGAAGAATTCGATTTTTGTCAGATGGAAATTAGTGATGGTAAATAAGACGTCTGAGGGAAGTAAAAATAAAGTACATTTATATAGGATCAAATGTAGTGAAAAATAACACAGTTCGAAGAGAGGGAGAGAAAGAGAGAGAGAGAGAGAGTGTGTGAGAGAGAGAAAGAGAGAGAGAGAGAGGTGAACACACATACGAGTACCAACATACTGTGTCTGTCTTTGTCTCTGTCTGTCTGTCTGTCTGTCTGTCTGTCCGTCTCTCTCTCTCTCTCTCCCCCCCCTTCTCTCTCTCTCTCTCTCTCTCTCTCTCTCTCCTGACGTGTATCGTACCGGGGCAGGCTGGGTATTAATTGGAGTTCCTCGCTGAATAGGGACACGTCACTCACACTTCCGCTCTGGTGACTGCTGAGTGCCCGCTGGAGGAGGAGGAGGGGAAAGGAGGAAGAGGAGGAGGAGGAGGTGGTGGTGGTGGAGGAGGAGGATAAAGGAGGAGGAGGAGGAAGGTGAAAGGTAGACATGTAGGAGGAAGAAGAGAAGGAAGAGGGAGGAAAAGGAAGTTGAGGAGAAGGAGTTGGAGGAGGAAGAAGAGGAGGAGGAGGAGGAGGAGTGGAGATAGAGGAGGAGGAGGAGGAGGAAGAAGAGGAGGAAAAAGTTGAGGATGAAGAGAGTGATGCTGGACAGGAAGAGTTAGATCCGCAAAAATACTTTAGATCACTAGCTTGGATGTGCGATGAGAGAGAGAGAGAGAGAGAGAGAGAGAGAGAGACCGAGACCAGGCGAGGAAAGTAATTCGAAAAAAAATCCACCACCCAACCTACCCGCCATGTCAATAATAATAATAATAAAAAAAAAACACGGGAAAAACACATGAAGAATTAAACACCCATTATAAAAGGAGCAAAATTAAAAGGAAAACAGTTGAAACATTCACACGCACAAACACAACAGCAGTTCCTGGTCTTTTCTTCGTTTCTTCTGTGTTTTTTCCTTAGTGGTTGTCGATGAAGGCGGCCAAAGAGAAAACGGAACCCAACCGAAAACGGAACCGACGCCCTTTTGTTTACCTCTTACGTCATCATTTGTTTTTGTTTTTTTTGTTCATTCACGTCATCTCGTTTTTCCTTGCGTCATAATTTTCCTGATTATTTTTGGTATTTTTATTTATTGAGGTGATATATAAACGAAACCAAAAGAAACAAAAAAATCCAGGTTAATTTAAGAACTTATCTCGGTCAGCTACCCTTTACAACTCATTCATTTGTTTATCTCACTTATTCGTTCATTCATTCATTCATTTATTATTCAGGATTGAGTGTAGAATATTTCCGTGTCTTCCGAAATTCAGGGTTCGAGAGGAAATATATGTAAACTATTTTTTTGTTTTACGTAAGAATGACAGTTTTTTTTTTAGGCTTGGTCCTCTCTCTCTCTCTCTCTCTCTCTCTCTCTCTCTCTCTCTCTCCGTCTGTTTGGAAGCGTCTTGGCGTCGTTAAGAGAATTGCGTCGCTAATGTTGGGTTCTTAAAGGAGGAGGAGGAGGAGGAGGAGATAGAGGGGGAGGAAGAGGAAGTGGGAGAGGAGGAGGAGGAGATAAAGGGGGAGGAAGAGGAAGTGGGAGAGGAGGAGGAGGAGGAGGAGGAGGAGGAGATAGAGGGGGAGGAAGAGGAAGTGGGAGAGGAGGAGGAGGAGGAGATAGAGGGGGAGGAAGAGGAAGTGGGAGAGGAGGAGGAGGAGGAGGAGGAGGAGGTTCTTGAAGCATGGTTGATTAGAGACGAAAATAGGAGAGGATAAAAGAAGAGAGAGAGAGAGAGAAAGAGAGAGAGAGAGAGAGAAAGAGATGGAGGAAAAGATGGAAGGAGAGGGGCAAATATTTACACATTTGAGTTGCCTGCATTTCTTGTCTATTTGTCCACCTCTTCCTCTGATTCATCTCTCTCTCTCTCTCTCTCTCTCTCTCTCTATCACATTATTTTGCCTTTCTCTTGTTCCTCTGATGTCTTTCTCTACTCGTTCTTATTCCTCTATTTTCTCTTCCTTCTTCCTTCTTGTTAATCTTACTCTTTTTCTTCCCTTCAGCCTCTTTCTTCTTTCTTTCTTATTAATCTTCATTTTTTTTCCTATTTTTCTCCCTTTTCTGTTGTTTCATTGTCTTTGTATGTTCTCTCTCTCTCTCTCTCTCTCTCTCTCTCTCTCTCTCTCTCTCTTAGGTCATGGGTCAGGTGTAAGGGAGGTCATCAAGGAGAGTGCCCAGGATTCCCATGGCTCTGAAATGGGTCATGAGAGAGAGAGAGAGAGAGAGAGAGAGAGAGAGAGAGAGAGAGAGAGAGACAGGCAGACAGACAGAGACAGAGAAAGAGAGAGTCATGAAAAACAGTTGAAATTCAATGTTATATGAATGTTGCTCTGTAGTTGGAAGGACGATAGAGAGAGAGAGAGAGAGAGAGAGAGAGAGAGAGAGAGAGAGAGAGAGAGAGAGAGAGAGCATTAAGAACTGAGGAAAAGCCTCGGAGGAAATTGTATTATCAAAAATGAAGAAGTGGAGAGAGAGAGAGAGAGAGAGAGAGAGAGAGACAGACAGACAGACAGACAGACAGACGGACAGACAGACAGAGTTACCCCTGGCTTTGAAATGGGTCATGAGAGAGAGAGTGAGAGAGAGAGTGAGAGAAAGAGAGAGAGAGAGAGAGAGAGAGAGAGAGAAGGGTAGTAATCCTACTTTCTTTTATGTTCTTTCCTCTTGCTTGCTCACTCTCGCAGATTTGATTCTCTCTCTCTCTCTCTCTCTCTCTCTATTTCCCCCTCCTTTTTCTCTTCCTCCGTCTCCCCTTCCGTTACTTTTTTCCGCTCCCTCTCTCCTCAGTCTCTACTCCTCTCCCTCCCTCCTTTCCCTTCCTCTTTCCTTCCCCTCCCCCCCTTTTCCACTCCTATCTTTTCTCATCCTCTTCTGTTTTTACGGCCTTATTTTTCCCCTCTTTCTCCCCCCCTCTCCATTTCTCTTCCTCCCCATCATTCTTCCGCTTCCTCTCCCCTCTACTCCTCCCTCCCCTCCCTTCCCCCACTGCACTCTGTCCTTTCTTCGTTCCCTACTATTTTTCCTCATTCCTTTCCTCCCCCTCACCCCCTCCCCTTCTCCACGCTTTCCTCCCTTCCCTCCCCTCCCCTCCCCAATCATCTCCTCCCCTCCAGTCTCCTCTCCTCCCCTCCAGTCTCCTCTCCTCCCCTCCCCTTCCCTCTCCTTTGCTCTACTCCCCTACCCTCCCCTCCTCTCCCCTCCCTTCCTCTCCTCCCCTTCTCTTAATATACCGCAGCTTAAGCAAAAAAATCTCCCTCGTTCCATCCTTCGCATGCATAATTCATGGTAGGGTTAGGCAGGCAGGGAGGCAGGTAGGCAGGGAGACACTTAGTTAGGTAAGCAGGCGCGAAGGATGGCAGGGAAGTTGGGATAGGTGTGGTTAGGCAGGCAGGTAGCAAGGCAGGTAGGAATGCACGTAGGGTAGCAGGCAGAAAACATGATTGGTAGGCAGGTAAGTGATAAGGCAGTAATGTAGACAAAAGGTAGGTAGGCAGACAAAAGACAGGTAATTTGGTAGGAAGGCAAGCAGATAGGGAAGCAAGCAGGCAGGCATAAAGGTAGGGGAGGTAGATGGGCAAGGAAGTAGGAAGGTACTGGAAGGTAGGCAAGTACAGTAGGAGTATAAGCAGGAAAGTTTGGAGTAGATAGGCAGGTAGGTGTGTAAGAAAACAGACAACTTAAGCAAGGCACTGTCGGTAAGTAGGTAGAGAAGACACGTAAGTACGAAGGTGTGTAAGTAGGAGGAGAAAAGAAAAATAAGCGAAGTGGATAGATAGTAAAGTTGATATTTACCTCTCACCCACCCCCTCCCCCTCCCCCTCACCCACCCCCTCACCCTCACCCATCCCCCCACCCACCCGCTCACCCACCCAATCATCCACTCAGCAAGCGTGTTTGAAATCTGCTTGACACGACGAAATAGGCTGCTGAGTCTCCTTGCTTTACCTGGCATACTGAGAAGGTGTGTGTGTGTGAAAGAGAGAGAGAGAGAGAGAGAGAGAGAGAGAGAGAGAGAGGGGGGGGGAGAGAGAGTCATGGGAAGTGAGGTGGAAAGAAAGAATTTATGCAAGAGTTAATGTCAAATGGCGCAGAGAGAGAGAGAGAGAGAGAGAGAGAGGGAAAGGAACGTATTATGATTTTGGACCGAGAATACAGATGTTGAAAAAGAAACAATAAAAAGAAATTTGAGTGTTTGGTTTAGTGATATAAGAACTCTCTCTCTCTCTCTCTCTCTCTGTCTCTCTCTCTCTCTCTCTCTCTCTCTCTCTCTCTCTCTCTCTCTCTCCATTTTCCAATCCACCTCTCTCTCATAGTCCCCTTCCGCCTCTTCCCCCTTTTCCTTCCCCTTCCTGTTTTTCCCTTCCCTCCACTCCCTCTTTTCCCCTCCCTCCCTCTTTCTCTCCCTTCCCCTTTCCACTCTTAACTCCTCTTTCTCCCCTTCCCCTTCCCTCACCCCTCCCTGTCTTCCCTCTTCCCTCCTCCCTCCCATTTCTCCCCTCCATCCCTCCCCCTTCTTTTTTCCCCTCCCTCCCCTCTCTCTCTACAGCCACAATATTACTTTACCACATTCCAGGAAGAGAGGGGAAAGTTGGAGGAAAGAGGGAAGGTATGGAGGGAAGGAGGGAGGGAGGGAGAGAAGGAGGTATGGGAGAGGGGAGGGGAGGGCGGAAAAGTTAGAGAAATGAGGGAGAGGTTGGAAGAGAGGAAATAAAAGGTTAAGAGAGAGAGAGAGAGAGAGAGAGAGAGGGAGAGGGAAAGAGAGAGAGAGAGAGAGAGAGAGAGAGAGAGAGGAAATGGAACCTGGAAGTATGCAACATGAATGGGACACCAAATGAATAGCCATTGAATATATGCATACATGGGATATGGAATGTATGAGAGAACAGATGTATGAATGAATGAATGATGGAATGAATGAATGTATGGAGGGGACAGGGGATGGCGGAAGTGGAAAAATGATTAAATGAATGAGTGAATATGAAGAGAAAAAACAGAACTGATGGAAACTGAATTGATGAATGGAAGGAATTACGATGACTGATTATGACAGAAAAAGTTGACTGAATTGAGGATAGATTTGAGAGAGAGAGAGAGAGAGAGAGAGAGAGAGAGAGAGAGAGAGAGGAAACACTGAAGAAAATAAAACGGACCTCAGTTGAATGGAGCAGGGGGGAAGAGGGGTGGAGAGGGAGGGGAAGGAAGAGGAAGGGAGAGAGAGAGTGGGAGGGGAGGGTGGAGAAAAATAGGTAAAGAAGAATGAGGGGAGGAAGGTAGACTTAGTGGGAGAGAGAGAGAGAGAGAGAGAGAGATTGGGGGAGGGGGGAGGGGAGGAAGACGACCCTTTGATGTGATTACAATGGGAAAAGTTGGTCGCCCCCCGCAAAAATTGTTGGTTCTCTCTCTCTCTCTCTCTCTCTCTCTCTCTCTCTCTCTCTCTCTCTCTCTCTCTCTCTCTCTCTCATCATTCCTTTCTCCTTAATGTAAATCTGTTTCTCTTCCTCCATATCTCTCTCCCTACCTTCCGCTCTTACGCTTTTCCCATTTTCTTTCTCTTACCTTCTTTCTGTCTCCCTTCTTCCTTCTCTCCATCCTTCTCACTCATACCTTCTCTCTCTCCCTCCCTTCCTCTCTCCCTCGCTATATCAGTTCCATCAATCCTACCTCTGTATACATCCTTCATCCTTAATTCAATATCCCTCTCCCTCCCTCCATCCCTACCTCCCTCCTTCCTCTCTTTCTCTCCCTCCTGCCTCCCTTTTTCTCACCCTCTTTCCCTGCCTCCCTCCCTTCTCTCTAAGTCTATCCTCCTTCATTCAGTCTCTCTCCTTCCTTCATCCTTTAACTATTCTCTCCTTCCCCCTCCCATACTTTACTCCTTCCTTCTACTTTTTTCTCCACTTCCTCCTTCTCCCCTTTCTTCTCAGTCTGTTTCCTTCCTCCTTCCTACATATCTCTCTCACTTTCCCTCCCTCCCTCCCTCCTTCTGTCTCTCTTACATCCCTCTCTCGCATTTTCTCTTCCCCCCTGTCTTTCTCCTTCCCTGTCTTCCATCCCTCACCTCATCTCTTCCCCCATTCTCACCCTCTCATCCACCTACCTCTTACCTTCCTCCCTCCCTTCCTCCTCCTCCACTCCTTCCCGCTAATACTAATCTGACTGAGTAATGAGAGAGAGGCACTAATACAACACACACACACACACACACACACACACACACACACACACACACACACACACACACACACACACACACACACACACACACACACACACACATGGCTCCTTGTTCATACATTGTGTTGAAGGATCACAGAGAAGAGAGAGAGAGAGAGAGAGAGAGAGAGAGAGAGAGAGAGAGAGAGAGATTGGAAGGAGTGAGTGAGGCAGAGATGAATGAGGATTATTGAGGTAGGGCTTGAGAGAGAGAGAGAGAGAGAGAGATGAAGGAAGGAGGAAAGGTAGGGATCGAAGCAGGGGTGAGAAAACACGTGCTGGAGAGACGAAAGGAGAAAAGGGGAGGAGGGAGACAAGGAGGGGGGAGGGACAAGAGGCGTGATGGAGAGTTAAAGGAAGAAGGGATGGAAAGAGCGAGGGGGAGGAAGGAAAAGGAAGGAAGGGAGAGTAGCACATGAGTGAGAATCGAAGGCAAGGGAGGAAGGGAGACAGTGACGGGGGAGGGAGAGAAAGAGCTATGATTGAGGGTGAAGAAAGGGAGGGGTCAAAAGAGGGAGGGAAGAGAGGAAGGGAGAAAGGAGGAAAGGAGGGTGAGGAGGGAGAGACAGTGATGCGAATGAAGGGAAATAAGGGAGGCTGTAATTAACTTTCTTTTTCCTTTTTTGCTTAGGAGTTTGTATCGATTATATTTAAAATCCATGTGTTGGCGATGGAGAGAAAACTAGAAGGGAGGGAGGAGGAGAGAAAGTACGCGACTGAAATACGGAGGGATAGAAGGAGAGAGAGAGAGGAGGATTGAAGGAAGGGAGAGAAAGGTGGGAGGGACGGAGGGAGGGCGAAGAAAGTACTTGATAGATATACGGAGATGACGAAGGAGAAAGTGGAGGATCGAAGAAAGGGAGAGTAAGTGAGGGAGGGACAGAGGGAGAGAGGGAGGATGGAGGGAGGGAGGGAGGGAAGGGAGAGAACAAGGCCTGCTCCTCCCTTAGATAATTTGGGCAGGTCTCATTAGCCGGAGATGAGGCAGGTCGGGTGAGAAGTGAGGCACAGTTATTGATTTATTGGTCCCCCCCTTCTCTCTCTCTCTCTCTCTCTCTCTCTCTCTCTCTCTCTCTCTCTCTCTCTCTCCCTCTCTCTCCCTCTCCCTCTCTCTCTCAAGGAAGGAGGGAAGACTAGAAGGAAGGGGGTATGGAGGGAATGAGGAAGGAGGGAAGGAATTTACTGTAGGTTTCACAATGGGTGTCGTCTTCACCTCCTTTCCCTCTCACCCAAGGAAGGAAGGAGGGAAGGAGGGAAGGAAGAACGGAAAGAAGGAATGTAGGCAGGAAGAAGGAAGGAAGGTGGTGAAGAGAGGAAAAATAGGGAAAGATATGATAACAAAGGCAGAAGGAAGAGTGGTGGGAGGGAGGGAGGAAGGAAGGAAAGAAGGGAATAGGATGGAAGGAAGATGTCGGAGAGAAGAAATAGGAAAGAAGAAGTGAGGAGGAGGGTGATATGATATGAGGTGGAGATGAAGAAGGAGGGAAGAATAGAGAAGAAAGGAGAGGGAGAGAGGGAGAGATGGAGTGGGTGAGGGAGAGAAAGGGGTAGAGGGAGGGCATGGGAGATTATTTGTGGAACTTCCCTCAATCACGAAGGAGAGGAGGAGAGAGGGAAGGAAGGAAGGAAGGAGGAGAAGAAAAAAAAGGAAGGACAGTGAAGGAAAAAAAGAATAAATGGATGAAGAAGAAAGAGAGGTAGAAATTGGACACAAGGAGGGCTACACTACTCCTTCTTTTCCTTCCTTCTTTCCTTCCCTCCTTCCTTCTTTTTCTTCCATCCTTCCTTCTCTCCGTTTCTCCTTCTTTTTCCTTCTTCCTTTGTTCCATCCCTTCTACCGTTGTTTGTCCCTCTCCTTTCTTTCCTTCCCTCCTTCATTCGTTCCTCCTTCTCCTTCTTCCTTCCCTCTTTGTTTTGCTCCCTATCATTTCTTCCTCCTTCAATCCTTCCTCTCTTTCCTTCTCTCCTTCCCTGCCTCCTTTGCCTCCCGCTTCCCTTCCTACAGGCTTTCCCTCCCTCCTTCGCTCCTTCTCCTTCTTCTTCCTTCCCTCCTTCGTGATCAAAGGAAGTTCCATAGATTGTCTCCATTCTCTCTCTCTCTCTCTCTCTCTCTTCATCCCACTTCCATCCTTCATCCTTCTTCTCCTTCCTCTTCTTTCCTTCTCACTCTCTTCTTTTTTCCTTTGCTTCTCTATGAACTTCTTCAATTCCTTCCTCCTTCCTTCCTCCTTCCTTCCTTCCTTCTTCCTTTCCTTCCATGTCCTCTACTTTTTCTTCGTTGTTTCTTCATCTCGTTACCTATTCATGTTCTGTTTCTCTCCTTCCCTACTCCACATCTCCCTTACTTCCTTCTTTCCTCCTTCCTTCCTTCCTTCGCACCTTCGTGATTGAGCGAAGTTTCACAAATAATATACTGTGTCCCTCCCTCCCCTCCCCTCTCTCTAACTCCTCTCTCTCATCCACTTCCTTCCTTGTTTCCGTCCTTCATTTATCTCCTTCTCTCCTCCTTCACCTTCCTTCCTTCCTTCCTTTGTGACTGAAACGGATTCCACACATATTTCCCAATTTTCGCTTGTGTCTATCTTCTGTCTTCTTTTTCCAATAATATTTTCCTTAACTTCCTTCTTCCCTTCCTTCCTCTTTCCTTATTCCTAACCTTCCTCCCTTACTTTCTTCTTTTCTTCCATCTTTCCTTCCACTCTCCTCTTCCTTTCCTCTCTTCTTCCTTCCTTTCCCTCTGTCCTTCCTCCTCTCTTCTACTTTAAGGAGAGAGAGAGAGAGAGAGAGAGAGAGAGAGAGAGAGGTGAAGGAGGAGGAGGAAAAGGGAGAAAAGAGAGAAGGATATGTGAGAGTTTGAGGGTGAAGAGGAAGGGAGATGAAGAGGGATGAAATTGCAGAATATCTGTGTTTCTCTCTCTCTCTCTCTCTCTCTCTCTCTCTCCCCACTGAGAAAGTCAGTGGAAATTATTTATGGAACTTCACTTAATCATGAAACAGAGGGAAACTAGGAAGGAAGGAAGGAAGGAAGGAAGGAAGAAGATAGTGTTAGGTGGGAAGGGTTGGAAGAGAGAAGGAGGGAGATAAGTATAACTGGGAAGAGAAAACGAGAAATGGAAGAGGAAAAGCGAAGGCGGAGGAAAGGATATAAAGGAGGAAGGAAGGAAGTAGGAATGAAGGCGAGTGGATGGAAGAGACAGGGAGAAGGAAAAGATGCAAAACTGATGATGTGTTTCTCCGTCGCTCACGAAAGAAAAAAAAAGAGAGAAGGAAGGAAGAAAGGAAGGAAGAGGGAGGAGAGGAAGGAAGGAAGGAAGGAAGAGGGAGGAGAGGAAGGAAGGAAGGAGGAAAGAGAGAAGGACAAAGGCAGGGCATTGCTGAATATACGAGTATGCAGCACCTGAGAGAGAGAGAGAGAGAGAGAGAGAGTGGGTTGCATCGCTGTCACTCACGCCAAAATAGAAGGAAAAGTGAGGGAGTGAGAGAGAGGAGGGGAGAGTGTCAGAGAATGAGAGAGAGGGAGTTGGTTGCATCGCTCTTACACACGCCAAGAGAGAGAGAGAGAGAGAGAGAGAGAGAGAGAGAGAGAGACAGACAGATAGACAGAGAGACAGAGAGACAGAGACAGATAGACAGACAGACACAGACGGACAGACACACACACACACACACACACACACACACACACACACACACATAGACTAATACGCGAAGAACATTGTTAAAGAGAGAGTAACAGGTAGAGAGAGAAAGCGAGAAAGAAAGTGAGAGAAAAGAGAAAGACAAGAGTATTATAGTTCTTCTCACGTTAAATGGAAGAGTGGAGAGGGAGAGGGAGAGGAGGAGGAGGAGGGAGAGGAGGAGGAGGGAGAGAGGAGGAGGTGGAGAGGGAAGGAAGTACAGTAAGGAAGGAAGGAATGAGAACTGGACAGAAATAGTGGTGAAAAAATATGACTAGATAGATATATAGATAGACAGATAGATAGACAGACACACAGATAGACAGACAGATAGATAGATAGGTAGATATGTAGATAAATAGACGCATGGATATAGAGAGAGTTTTCCTTCTCTTCTTCCTCTCTTTCCTTTTCTCATTCCTTTCTCATAACTACATATTTCTTTCCCCCTCTCTTCTTCCTTTTCTCCTTCATCTTATATCATTCTTTTCATTTTATCATTTTCTAATAATTCTTTACATTCTTTTATTTTCTTCCTTCCTAATACCTGTCGTTCTCTTTGTCTTCTCACGTTCATGCCACTGTCTTCTTTCTAGTAATCCCTCTTTTCCTTTGTCGTCTTCTCTAATCTTTCATTTTTCTCTCCCTTCCCTTGTGTCATCTTTTCCCTCTAATTCTCTTCTCTTCTATAATCCTTGGCTTTATTATTCCTTCTTAATTCCTACCATCCTTCTTGCCATTGTCTTCAATCTAATAATACTTCACTTAATCATCTTCTCTCTTCTTCCCTAATCCCTCCCTTCCTTCTCTCCTTCCCTTTGTCTCTTCTTTATCTTATTATTTTAAATGATAGTTTCGTCAGTATTTTTTTTTTTATGCTTCTCTCATTCTCACCATTTCTTTTTGCCTCTTTTCTTATTTACATCTTTTCCCACCGTCTTTTTCTTCCACTCTCCAATGTTCATCTTTTCGTAAACTACCCCTCTTGCTTCTCTTTCTTGTTCTGTCTTTAATTTTGTATGCGTTTATCTCTTCCTGTAATATTTCAGTTTTATTTTTTATTTTATTCCTTCATATTCTCAGTTATTCTAAAATTATCGTTACAATTCCCATTCCCATCAGTTTTATTTTTACATGTGTTTTGATTAATCTTCCTACCTTACTTTATTCTCTCATTCTCCTCTCGTACTCTCCTTTCCCATCTTTTCCCTTTTCTTATTCACTATTGTCTATTCTTTCTCTCCTATCGTCTTTTTCATTCCCTCATTCTCTTTCTCGAGTTATAGCTCCTCTCCCTCCTCTTCCTCCTTTCTTTCTTCCCTTTTTCTTCTCTTGCCTTCCTGTACCCTCTTCTGTTCCTCACATCATTTAATTTTTCGTTTTCTTCCCTCATTTTCTTCATCTCTTCTTCCTTCCTCCGTCACCTTCCACACCAACTCATCGTCTACCCAATATTTCCTCCTTATTGTAACTTTTCCCTCGTTTCCCCTCTGTTTCTGCGTCTCTCCCCTTTCCTCATATTTTATCAATCTCTCCCTTTCTCTCCTCTGTCCCGATTCTCTTCTTTCTGTCTGTCTACGTCTTCTACTCTCCCCTCCTATCGTTCCTTTTCTCCTCATTCTCTCCCCTTCCTTTCTCCCGACTTTTTCTTCGTCCCTGTCTGTCTTTCTGTCTTTTCTCCCTCCCTTTCCACTTTCCCATAATTTTCTCATTCTCTCCCTTTTCTTTCTTGCTTCCTATTTTTCTTCGTCTTTGTCTCTACCATTTTCCCTCCCCACTTCCCTTTCCTATCATTTTCTCTCTTTCTCCCCTCTCTGTTAACTTTTTCATTTTTATCATCGTCTCTTTGTCTCTCAGATACTCCTTTCTCTTTGTCCTTGTCTTTCATTTTCTCAGTCACCCCTATTTACTGTTACTCTTCTATCATTTTTATCGTCTCAGTCTCTCTTCCCTCGCTCCCCCATCTCCCCTTCCTTCCCCTGTCTTTTCTCTCCCCTTCCTCTTTCTCTCCCCTCTCCTCGCCCTTTCTCTTTTTTCTCCCCTCCTCTCCCCACTCCATTCTTCTCTATATTTCCCATTTCATTTTCCCTTCCACTCATTTTCCTACCTCTCCTCCCCTTTCCCCTTATCCTTTCCTCTCCCCTCCCCTCTCCTCATGTCCTGTCTCGCTCCCTTCACATTACCCCCTTTCTCAATCAGTCAGAAAACAGGTTGGCTGTCTACCCTTTTCTTCCCTCTCCCCTTTCTCTCCCCTATTTCCCTCTCCTTTCCTCTCCCCTTATTCTTTATCCCTCCTCTTTCCCATCTTCTCATCTCTTTCCTTTTCTGTCTTCTTTCCCTTCATACCCTCTCCTCTTTTCCTTTTCTCTTTATCCCTCTTTTTTTCCCTCATGTTTACTCTTTCCCTCTCCACCCTTCTCTCCCTGTCTTCTTCCCTAACCTCCTCTCCTCCTTTCCTCTTCCTCGTTCTCTCTTCTCTCCCTGCTCCTCCCTTTCCCGTCCTCTCCCCTCTCCTCCCTCTTCATCCCTTTCCATCCTCCCCCCCTCTCCCTCTCCTCTCCCTCTCTCCCTCTACTTTTTCCTCTTCCTCCTCTCTTTTTCTCTCACCCAATCACCCAACATGAACTTTCTGTACTACTTGGCTCTATCCTTTCTATGTAGCTGATTTTTTTTACTCTCTACTCGAAGGTGGAAGTTGTGTTTTATCGTTTGTCTGTCTGTCTGTCTCTTTTTGTCTGAAAGTGCGCCTGTCTTTACTTTTGAGCGTCAGTAATCTTTCCAAGTGTGTGTGTGTGTGTGTGTGTGTGTGTGTGTGTGTGTGTGTGTGTGTGTGTGAGAGAGAGAGAGAGAGAGAGAGAGAGAGAGAGAGAGAGAGAGAGAGAGACAGAGAGACAGACAGACAGACAGTCTCTCTCTCTCTCTCTCTTTCTCTCTCGTGATGACATAGATATTAGAAACTATGGTAGCGATATAGGAATTGATGACATTTGTGACAGAAATATTGGTAGTTGTCATGATAATACTGATAGCTGTGGTGGTAATTGTGGTAGATTTAGTGGCAGTTGTGGTAATGGTATTGGTAGTTGTGGTAGGAGTTATGATGGTAGTAGTAATGGTGGTGGTCGTTGTGGTGGTGTGAGGTGATAATTCTTACGAGTGTGGTGATGGCAGGTGTGGTGGTGATAGGGGTTTGATTTCATCTGAGTAAACTGGGTCACTTCAGCACTTGAGGTAGGAATGAGTCTCCTTCGATACAAGTCCAATTTGCACTACATCTGCACCTGGCCATCAACTGGGCTGAAAGAATTTAGCGATATTAATTAGGTTAGAACTGACATGCAATTGTAGCCACGTAAGCTTTTAAATTTCTAGTCCTAGATGACTATTATAACATCAAAATAAACATGATTTTCTCTTCCTAATAATGCCTACATTGCCCTTTACACGTATGTCTGTAGTCTTGTTTAACCCTAATGTTAATGCTATACGGATATCGCTTACCTTCTATACTATATAGCGGTAGCCGCCTGAAAATCTACGGACACTGCAACCCACGTTTCACTTACTCTGTAATATCATTGGCATTATACTGTATGTCGGTAATCTTTTTAAGTGTGTGTGTGTGTGTGTGTGTGTGTGTGTGTTGTGTGTGTGTGTGTGTGTGTGTGTGTGTGTGGTGAGAGAGAGAGAGAGAATGTTTTTTCGTTTTCTCTCTCTCTCTCTCTCTCTCTCTCTCTCTCTCTCTCTCTCTCGTGATGACGTAGATATTAGAATCTATGGTAGTGATATAGGAACTGATGACATTTGTGGCAAAAATATTGGTAGTTGTCATGATAATACTGGTAGCTGTAGTGGTAACTGTGGTAGATTTAGTGGTAGATGTGGTAATGGTATTGGTAGTTGTAGTATGAGTTATGATGGTATTAGTAACTGTGGTGGTTATTATGGTGGTGTTACTATGTGAGGTGATAATTCGTAAGATTATGGTGATGGCAGGTACGGTGATGATATGGGTTTGTTTTCATCTGAGTTAACTGGGTCACTTCATCACTTGAGGTAGGAATGAGTTTCCTTGGTTGCAAGTGAAAACTGCACTATAATCAGCACCTGGCCATCAACTGGGCTGAAAGGAGTTAGCAATACTTGTTAGGTTAGAACTGACGTGCATTCGTAGCCTCCAAAGCTTTTAAATTTCTAGTCCTAGACGACTATTATAACATCAGAATAGCTATGATTTTCACTGAATTATGATGCGTACATAGACCTTTACACGTATGTCTGTAGTTCTGTGTAACCCGAAAGTTAATGCTATACAGATATCGCTTACCTTCTGTAATGTATAGCGCTAGCCTCCTGAAAATCTACGGACACTGCAACCCACGTTTCACTTACTCTCTATTAACATTGGCATTATATGTCAGTAATCTTTCGATGTGTGTGTGTGTGTGTGTGTGTGTGAGAGAGAGAGAGAATATTTTTCTATTTCCTCTCTCTCTCTCTCTCTCTCTCTCTCTCTCTCTCTCTCTCTCTCGTGATGGCATAGATACCATAGATATTGGAAGCTATGGTAGTGATATAGGAACTGATGACATTTGTGGCAGAAATATTGGGGGTTGTCGTGATAATACTGATAGCTGTGGTGGTAATTGTGGTAGAT
This sequence comes from Coenobita brevimanus, assembly GCF_032717465.1. NCBI lineage: Eukaryota > Metazoa > Arthropoda > Malacostraca > Decapoda > Coenobitidae > Coenobita > Coenobita brevimanus. The sequence goes on from NC_137021.1 coordinate 1,328,953, forward strand.
TTAGTGGTAGTTGTGGTAATGGTATTGGTAGTTGTGGTAGGAGTTATGATGGTAGTAGTAATGGTGGTGGTCGTTATGATGGTGTTATTATGTGAGGTTATAATTTTTACAGGTATGGTGATGGTAGGTGTGGTGGTGATATGTAATTGTTTGTTTTCATTTGAGTAAACTGGATCACTTCTGCACTTGAGGTAGGAGTGAGTCTCTCTGGTTGCTAGTTAAATCTGCTCTACAATCTCCACCTGGCCATTAATTGGGCTGAATGAGGTTAGCGATCTTTGTTAGAAATGACGTGCAGTAGTAGCCTTCTAAGCATTTAGATTCCTAGTCATACATGACTATTATAACATCAAAATAACTATGATTTTCCCTTGATAATGATGCCTACATTGCACCTACACTATGTCTGTAGTCCTATGTAACCCTAATGTTATTGCTAAGCAGATATCACTTACTCTGTATATAGCGGTAGCCTCATGAAACTCTACGGATAGTACAACCCACGTTTCACTTACTCTATATTAACACTGGCATTATGTGAAAACTCGACGATCAATATTACCTTCTCAGTTACTCGAAATGTACGTCAGCAGCCCTGTTCAGTTTTATTATTCTGTATTTTACCCTTTCAGTCTGATGACTTTTTTATTTTGACAGTCACAATGAACCGATTTTATTCAGCTTATTGGAGATTTGTGTAGGGAGAAACAGTAGTAGTTGCTGTAGCCCCAGATTCCACTGAATGTGAACCCAGTAGACGGCAGTCTAAAGTTACCACCCTCCTACAGTCCACCATCCTCCCTTCAGAGGACAGGGAACCAGCTGAAGGGCGTTTGCATAACAATCAGGCAGCTGAGTCGCCAGTTATGCCAGTGCCACCGCGCGAAGGCTCCCCTCTCCAGCACCAGAGAAGGGGTAAAAGAAGGACAAAGTTAACCTCTGTGGTTCGAAAAAATCTCTGGAAAGCAGAACGCAACTGTATGAGACAAAAGAAAATCATGAACAGTACGCCACCCCAGGCTAAAACGATAGTCCTGTCAAACTCTACGGACATTGCAACCCACATTTCACTTCTCTTCGTGTCAGGGAAGGGTCGGGATTTTATGTCGATATGTCATTTCTCTTATCTTTACGGCTGGTACTATCTTTCTTTTAATGCCTCTCGTAAAGCTAGGTTTATTTTTCCCAAGCCATCCATTCTCGTTATTTATTCTTTTCGCTTTATGTGCTTCCTGAAATGTTTCTCTCTCTCTCTCCTCTCGCATTCACTTTCCCCGTTCTCTCTCTCTCTCTCTCTCTCTCTCTCTATCATCATCATCATCATCATCATCATCATCACCACCATCACCACTGTCCTCTCGCTCCTCCTCCTCCTCTTCCTCCTCCTCCTCCTCCTCCTCCTCCTCCTGCCAATCAGCCTGCATGTGTATTGCATCAGGTCCTCCTAATGCCGCCTCTAACCCAATCACTGCCTTGTTATTGTTCTGTTCATTGTTATTGTTCTTCGCTGTTAACTCTCTCTCTCTCTCTCTCTCTCTCTCTCTCTCTCTCTCATATATTCTTTTTTGTCTAATTTTTACAAATTTTCCCCATCTTAGTTTCCATCATTGTCGTTATCGTTATTCTTATTATTTATTGTTTTCTCTTCCACGTTTTTTTCTTACGCTCTTTTCTTCTCCTTCTTCATCCTCCTCCTCCTCCTCCTCCTCCTCCACTGTTTTTGTCCATCACCCCATGTTATTGTTCTCCAGGGAAAGAACTGAGCATAACATATTCTTTTGGGATTTAAAAAAATATATATATATATTTCAGTAGTTTTTGAAAGAATGTGTGTGTATTTGATTATAGAGAAACGTACGTGTGTGTGTGTGTGTGTGTGTGTGTGTGTGCGTGCGGGCATTTGAGTGTGTTTACGTGGAAAGGAAGAAGGAATGAAGGAGGACAGGAAGAAAGAAAGAGTTGGAAGAAGGATAATCTAGAAAGAGATAAGAGAAAAAATGAAAAGAAGGATGAAAGTACGAAATAGAAAAAAAGTAAGGAAAGAGAGGCTTGGGGGAAGAAATGAAAAGGAAACCAAGGATGAAGAAAAAAAAAACAAGAAAAGAGGAAGAATGGAAGGAAGATGAAGGAAAGATGATCGTAATAAGACAAAAGGAAGGAAGGAAGGAAGGGAGGAAGAAAATACGAAAGGAAGGAAGGAAGGCAGAAAGAAGTACCAAAGGAAAGGAGGAAGGAAGGAAGGAAGGAAGGAGACATCAGCCATAGTTATCACCTCTATAATTTCCGAGTGAGGATCAGGATGGTAGTCTGACCAGGCCGATTACCCGAGAAATGGTGGTAGTTGTGGTAGTGGTGGTAGTTGTGGTAGTTTGGCTGATTTTTATAGTACTGTTAGGGAAGGTAGTTGATGATAGGAATGTTGGTAATTGTGTTTCTGGTAGGGGTGGCAATGGATGTGGTAGTTGTGGTGGTGGTAGTTGTGGTAGTACTGTTAAGGAATGGGGTTCGTGGTAGTAATGGTGGTAGATGTGGTAATGGTGGTAGTTGTGACAGTGGTGGTAGTTGTAGTAATGTTCGTAGTTGTGGCAGTGATGATAGTAAAGATTGTGCCATTTTAGTATTGCTGTTAGTAGAGGAAATTATGATGATGATGTTCGTGACTGTGGTAATGATTTTTGTGGCAGTAGTGGTAGGGACGATGGTTGTTGTAGTGGTGGTTATTTTTTCAGTGGGGGTTATTATTGACCACACACACACACACACACACACACACAGAAAGATAGACAGATGGAGATAGATATATAGATAAACAGAATAGGAGAGAGAAAAAGAGGTCAAGAAAACAAAGAAGAAGCAGCTGATTAGTTTGATAAAGGAAAATAAGAAAAAATCCGAATAAGTTTACTAAAGGAAAAAGAAAAGGAAAAAAGGGCAGACTTATTTATTTTTCTCACCCCAAAGGTAAGAATTCCGATACGTGTCCGAAGCCCGCACGCTCGTCCCAGGCGGCGGCCGAGACGAAAATGGGGAACCAATAGCCTGGTGGGAGCAGGGAGGCCTCGTATATCTGGGCTGCAAACACGCACTCTCTCCCGCTTATATAAAATGGGGGATATGGGTGACATTGCAGGCTCCAACTCCCCCAGTTCCCCGTTTTCTGTGATTTTTTGGCTTATATGTGGGTTTTGTGAGGTTGATTTTCGGTGTATATGTGGGTTTGTTTAGGCTGATTTTCGGTGTATATGTGGGTTTGTTTAAGTGTGATTTTTTGGGGGTATATGTGGGTTTGGTCAGGTTGTTTTTTTGGATTAATATCAAGGTGCATTTCTGCTTGGCATGTTTAAATAGAGAAGTGCTATAATGTGGGTAAATGCAAGTGCCAAAAGGATATTCAATTCAATCTTTTAGTAAATAACATTATTCTTTTATTGTAAGTAATCATTGGTCTGCAGGAAGTAAAGGGCGTAGACCTCCCCAAAGCCCCCCTCCCCCCTAAAAAAAAAAAGAATCAGTGGCTAGGGAGGATATGGGAGTAAGGGTTGTATTTTGCTCGTATATAATTTTCATTAATTTTTTTCTATTTTCTACAAACTGTCAGAAGATAATTTTATTACAAGTTAAGGACGATATGTTACTGTGAACTGGTCCTCGTGGTGAAGGGTTTAGGGGGAGTAAGGGGTAGTGGGCACTGGGGAGGGGGGGGGAGAGGGGAGAGGTGAAGGGGGGGAGAGGTACAGGGGATTAGGAAAAGGTGGATAAAGGAGGAGTATTGTTTTGGTGGACGTGTGTGTGTGTGTGTGTGTGTGTGTGTGTGTGTGTGTGTGTGTGTGTGTGTTTTACGCGAGTTATGTAAGGTTTTGAGGATGAGAGGGGGGACTGGGAGAATGAAATGTGGGGCAGGTGTTATAGGTACTGGTTGCATTTTGGCGTCCACTCAGGGTAAGTGGATTTAACGTGCTCTTATATACAGGTCGCGTATCGATGTGTACCTGTGTCTACCTCCCCCCCCCCCTCTCTCTCTCTGAATTCTTTACCTCCATTTCTTCTTCCTTTATTGCCTTTTCGGGGGAATAAATTGATGATTATTATTTATTTTATAATAACAATTATTATTATTATTATTATTATTATTATTATTATCTGTGTCTTTGCTTCCCTCTTTATCGACTCCTTCATTACCTCTCCCTTTATTCCCTTCCTTTATCTCTCCTCTCCTTCACACTCTCCTCTCCTTCTCTCTCTCTCTCCCCTTACCAAATTACCTCACTGTGGTTCCATTTGTTGTGTTTTAATGCCCTCAGCTGGGACGTGGGGACTCTCTCTCTCTCTCTCTCTCTCTCTCTCTCTCTCTCTCTCTCATTTTATTTATCTGTATGTATTTCTTTGTCTTTCTGTTCTCTCTCTCTCTCTCTCTCTCTCTCTCTCTCTCTCTCTCTCATTTTATTTATCTGCATTTATGTCTTTGTTTTCTGTTCTCTCTCTCTCTCTCTCTCTCTCTCTCTCTCTCTCTCTCTCTCTCTCTCTCTCTCTCTCTCTCTCTCTCTCACGACTGCCTTCAGTAATTAGCTTTTCTTCTCACTCTCAGACCCAGCTCGCTCTCCCTCTCATCCCTCTTACCACTCTCTCTCCTTTCATCTTCGTCTTTCTCACTTTCTCTTTCATCTTCGTTTTCCCATTTTCTCTCTTCATTTTCTTTTTTCATATTTCGTGTAGTAATAGCAGTGATGGATAGTGAAGCCAAGAAACACTAAACACTCACATCATCATCATCATCGTCATCATCATCATCATCATCATCATCATCATCGGTATCTTTGTTTTTCGTCCTTCTATCATTATCATTATTATTTATGCCTTCTTTATCACTTCCTTCTACGGCCTTTTCTCTTCCTTCGTCTCTCCAAATGACGTGGCTGCGATGATGATGATTATGTTGATGATGATGAGGGTAATTATGATGATGATGATGATGATGATGATTAACCTTTTTTTTTTCATTATATTTTATCTTCTGTCCCCCTTCTCCCTCCTATTCCCCTTTCTTCTTCTCTCCCTCAGTCCGCCCCTTCTTCGTCCGCCTGCCTACTGACGTGACAGCCGTGGCGGGGGGAGAGGCCAAGCTGCACTGCCGGGCGGGGGGCTCTCCACACCCGACGGTCCTGTGGCGGAGTCAGAACGGACGCATGCCGGTGGGAAGGGCGCGATTCGGCACGGACACTTCCCTCACCATACGAGCCGTCACCGTCAAGGATGCCGGAGTGTACATCTGCCAGGCGGAGAATTCGGTAGCACAGATTGAGGCTAATGCGACGCTTACAGTCTATGGTAAGTAGGGTGGAAGCAGAACTAGTAGTAGTAGTGGTAGTAGTAGTAGTTGTAGTAGGATAACCGCGGTCTGTGTGGCCGAGCAAACCTACCAAAAACAGGCAAGCAATCGCTCTGCAGAGCCATCCCATGCAGTGAACTGATGTTTCCAGGTTTTGGACAGCGCCTCAGATAGGCGCAGGGAAGAGTGTGGAGGTTTGGTTCCTGGATGGACGCCGCATTTTCGTCCACCCACTTACGAGGGGCATCATAGTAAGCTCCACATTACCCCGTTCTTTAGTTACAGTATACTGTATGGTTATCACCCAACGTTGTAAATAGTTTTCTGGGTTACAGGAAACCATTTGGCTTGTCACTCAGTACTGAACCTCCTTGGGAATAAGCAGACACCACTGTATCAAGTGAGTGGACGATATCACCATTGGTGTGGTTGGGTAGTTATGGTTACTGAATATTCTAAGATGTTTTGGAGATTTCGTGGTGCTTCATCCTTAGCGATTTACTTGGCACACTACATCTCAGCATACTCTTATGTTGCCGACTCAGCTGTGTCTAGTCAAGGGTGCATGCAATTCGATTAGTCTTAATTATTAGGTAGGAATAGATCTCCTTGGTTACTAGTGACTGTGATGTATGGTATATGTATTGTGATGGCCTCTTATTTATCTGATACATTTTGCCTTTCCTCACAGACCCGCCCCAGTTGGTGTCCGGGCCTGTGGACACTTCAGCGCTCCTCAACACCACGGTACGCCTGCCCTGCTACGGTAGAGGCACGCCCACGCCCACGGCAGTATGGTCCCACGCCTCCCTTCCCCAGCAGCCTGTGGGCGCGGGGTGGGCGGGGGCGGGGGCGAGGGTGGAGAGTGACGGGACCCTGGTGGTGGAGGCCGAGAGACGAGAACAGGGAGGTACGTTGCAGGCAGGGAGATAAAGTAGGCAGGAAGATGTAGCAGGCAGGGAGATGTAGCAGACAGGGAGATGTGGCAGACAGGGAGAGATAGACAGGGAGATGCAGCAGACAGGGAGAGATGGGCAGGGAGATATAGTAGGCAGGGAAAGACAAACTGCTTGGCGGTGGGTATAATACACGTATATTTAGATGGTAATGGATAAATTACGACAGAACACAGGAACTCAGTCGATCATTTAGGATAACACTGGACCCTTTTTGAGCGATACTTTTTTCCATCCAGTGTATAGATGCTTAACAGTTAACTCACAAATTATTAAGCGGTTTTGTTGTTTCCGTTGTAGGGACTTGGACTTGTTCGTTGGTAAGTCAAGTCGGCGCCGTCCACGCCCACGCCTGGCTGACGCTGATGCCGCCCATCCACGCACCCCCGCCCATCATCACCCTCCCGCCCACCAACCAGACCCTTCCCGCCCGCATGGCCGCCATCCTCCACTGCAGAGCTAGAGGCCCGCCCACGCCCACGGTCACCTGGTACAGAGGAACATCGCCCCTACGTACGGACGGCCAGCGAGTCGCCATCACGCAACAGGGCGATCTAACCATTACATGTACGTCTGCACATGTAATTCATCCCCTTCCCTTGCCGTCCACCTCCTTGCTTGAGACCTTTTTATCCCTTTAATCTTTATTTCTTTATTCTTTAATCTCTTTCCCCCTAAACCTTTATCTCTACTCTATGTATCTCCGTCTCTTTATTCTTTATCCCTTACCTATGTTTCTCTTCCGTTATCCCTTTAACCTCTATCCCTTATCTTGTATCTGTCTTTTTTTGTCACTTTCTCCTTTTGGACAGGTAGTTACACAGTTAAAGCTGGCACTGACTTTAATGGTGCTGATGATGGTGGTAAAACTAACAAGTATGGTAGTTATGGTTGTGTTAATGGTGGTGGGTGATGGTAGCAGAGACAGAGCCAGAAACAGATGGTCCCTGACAGCTTCTTACTCACATTTTTTCCAGTTAATGGGAGAGGGGGAGATGAAATAGCGTAGGGGCTGAGAAAAAAGGGTAAAGAGTAGGGAAGATGTAGATAGGGGAGGAAGAAAATGGGGTAATATAATGGAGGATTGCTGGTGGGATACGGAGTGGAAGAAGATGGGAACGGGGAATAGAAAATGCAGCCAGGGAGGAAGGAAAACGGGGAAGTAAATATGAGATGGATGGTGAGGCAAAGAATGGAAGAAATAGAAACATGAGCGCAATATTTTTAAAGCAAAACTATAGAATCCAAACTGTATAGAAAATTTGTCTATCTTTGTCCAACCCTAATCATTGCACCCGCCCCACACTCACACACTTAGGCGAGAACTTTTGCTTATCACAACTAGAGAATGCATGGGGTCGGTTCAGCACGCCTAAACTCTGCGGATCTGATATTCACAGGAGAAATAATGTGATTTCTCTAAGCCAGATCACAAGAAAGAAAAGACACAGGGAATATGTAGACCAGAGGAAGGACGGACGCGTGAGTGTTGCTGAAGATAGGAAGGGAGTCGTGTGGAATTTCGCGCCAAAGAGTGAAAATGAAGGAACAGAGTTTTTGAAGGGATATAAACAACACGATTTCTTTAGCCCTAATCAGAGGAGGAAATGAAATCAGGTGGCTGGAGGGGAAGGAGGAAATGCGGAAAGGGTAGGGAAATGTAGATAAATTGGAGGAAAATAGGCTAGAAAAGGTGGTTTTTTTAAAAGAATACGAGGAAATAGGGAAGATGGAGGAAATAGGGGATCCAAGAGAAGGGAAATAGTGATGACAGATAAACAGGAAATCTCAAGGTATATAAGGAAAGGAAAACAGGAATAAAAAGAGAGAGAATGAATGATGAAAAGAGAAAGAAAAGGAGAAAGAGAGAACAGGAGAGGAGAAATAAGAGAGGAGGAGAAGGGGATGATGATGAATGTGGAGTTAGAAAGAAGGGAGGAGAGAGACAAACAGGGAGAGGAAGGGAGGAGAATGAGGGAGGAAGGAAAGGGGAAGATGGATGAAGAGGAGTCCCAGGAATTAATGCAGGGAAAGAGAGAGAGAGAGAGAGAGAGAGAGAGAGAGAGAGAGAGAGAGAAGGCAAGGAGACTGAAAAACTGGAGAGGAATAGAAAAAGGAAGACGTGACGAGAAAAAAGCTGCGTTTGAAAGGAGAGACTAGGAGAGAGAGAGAGAGAGAGAGAGAGAGAGAGAGAGAGAGAGAGAGAGGAAGAGGGTGATGAGGGCAAGCGAGTGATGTAAGGTTATGTGTGATAATTACAAGTTTCCGCCCCGCAGATATTTACTGGAGGGAGAGAGAGAGAGAGAGAGAGAGAGAGAACTGGGACATGAAGGGAAGAAGCAGAGGAGGAGGTGAAGGAGGAGAGAGGAGGGGAGAGAGAGGGGGAGGGGAGAGAGAGAGGGGAGGAGAGTGGTGGTATAGGCCCGTTAAACTCCGTAATGAGGGAGGGGGAGGGGGAGAGGGGGAGGGAGAGGGAAGGAGAGAGAGAGAGAGAGAGTGGAAAACAAAATGGGAAAAAATGAACGAATAGAAAAAGAGAAGACAGAAAGGAAAAAGAGATGAATGGGGAGGTAAAGAGAGAGAGAGAGAGAGAAAGAGTTGGAGGAAAGAAAAGAGGTAAATGAGAAGACCGAAGAAGACTGGCAGAAACTGAGGAAAGATTAAAAAAAGAAAAAGGGAGAAAAGAGGAAGAAAGAGGAGAAGAGTGGAGGAAGGGGTAGACAGGTGGGAAAGAGAGGGGAAATGGAGAGGAAAGAGAGAGAGAGAGAGAGAGAGAGAGAGAAGTGATAAGAAAAGGTGAAATGGAGGTAAAGAAACGAAAACATTGAGATTGGAAGGAAAGAATGAATGAAATAAAGGAAGGCAAGAGGGGGAGGAGAAAGAGAGAGAGGGAAAGAAAGGGGGAAAAGAGAAAGATAAGGGGAGAGAGAGAAAGAGAGAGGGGGAAAGAAAGGGGGGAAAGAGAAAGATAAGGGGAGAGAGAGAAAGAGAGAGAGGGGGGGAGTGGGAAGAAGAGGAGAGAAAGGAGAGGTAGAGGGAAAGAAAATGAAAGAAAGGGAGAGGGGAAGAGAAAGAGAGGTTAGAGGGGAAGGGGAAGAGAGGGGAGGGGGATGAGTGGGGGAAACTTGGGGTACAATCCCGTTAAAATTCGTAATGAGGGAGGGGGAGGGGGTGGAGGAGGGGAAGAATGGAGAGAAAAAGAAAGAAATAGAGAGAGAGAGAAAGGAGAGGAAAAGGAAGAGAACGACGATGAGAAAGAGGACTGACGTAGAGGGAAGGAGAAAGGAAGAGGGAAAAGAAAGGAATGGAGAGAAAAAGAAAGAAAGTGACGGAGAAAGAAATGAGAAAGAGAGACGGAGAGAAATAAGGTCGACTTCGTAATTAGGGGGGAGGGGGAATAAAGGGAGAGGGGGAGAGGGAAGGGGAAGGGGAGGGGGAGGGGGCAGAACGAGCTACTAAAAGATAAAGAGTGGCTGCGAGAAGAAAGGAGAGTAGTGGAGAGGAAAAAATGGAGGGAAAACGAGAAGGGATAAGAGAGGAGGAGGTTAAATAAATTAGTATGATGGAGGAGAGAGGGAGAGAGAGAGAGAGAAACAGAGATAGACAGACAGACGGACAGACAGAGGCACAAAAAATAAGAGAGTGTCTGAGGGAAGAAAAGAGAAAAGGAAAAGATACGCGATAAGAGAGATAAGGAAGAGATAAGACAACACCCTTTTATTTTTAGGTCCTTCTTCCCTCCCTGGCTGAACAGGAGAGATGGAGGGAGAAATACATGAAGGTAGGAAGAGGGAGGGAAACTAAGGAAGGAGGAATTGGAGAAAAATGATGATGATGGTGGTGGGTAAAGGAAGGGTAGGATTAGGAATGTGGTGCATAGGAGTAAATGGAGAGAGAGAGAGAGAGAGAGAGCATAGAATATGGATGGAAGACATGGGGTGGATGGAGGTGGGAAGAAGAGAAGGGTAAAAATAGAAGCTGTTGAAAGCACTGGAGAGAGAGAGAGAGAGAGAGAGAGAGAGTAGAACAGAAAGGCGTGGATGGGAAAGAAATTATTTAAAAAAAATGGTGACGGAGAAAAGATGGATGGGGGGAAAGATGGGAAGACATTTGTGGAAAAATATTTGAAGAAAAGAATGAAGGAGAAAAAGAGAGTGCCAGAGAGAACGGAGGATGATAATGATAATGAGAGTAAATGGGTGGCAATTTATTACAGGAGGCGGGGTATGAGGAGGGTGGTAAATGATGGAAGAGAGGAAGAAGAAGAAAGGAAGAGGAGGAGAAGATGAGAGACAAGTAATGTAGAGGAATAAAGAAGACAAGATGTATTTTATTTCCTTTCATTAAATGTCAAGACAATTATAATTTTACCATAACGAAGGAGAGGAGTGAGGGAGAAGAATGAAAGAGGAGTGAGGAGGAGAAAGAGGAGGAGGAAGAAGGAAGGAAAAGGATAAGAAGAAAAGGAAAGGAAAGAGTAGGAGAAAACTGAGAGTAAGAACCAGGACGAAGACAGTATGAGAGGAAAAAAAGAGGAAGGAGATAAAGTTGAAGAGAAGAAAAGAGAAGTCAAGGAAAGAGTGAAAAACGAGAGCACAAAAGGAGGAAAATGAAGACAAGAAATAAAACGAGGAGAAATAAAGTGAAGAAAGAAAAACGAAACAGAAAAAGTCAAAGAAACAAGGAAGAAAATGAGTGAGAAAATAGAAGACACGGAAGATAGAACGAAGAGGAGGAAGTTGACGAAGACTAGATAATAAAGACAGAGGAAGAATAAAGAGACAATAACAAAGGAAGGAATAAAGGAAGAGAAAGCGAAAGAGAAAAGAATTGCAGGAAACAGAGGGAAAGAGAGTGAGGAGGAGGAGGAGGAGGAGTACGGATAATGGGAAACGATAAGAGAGAGAGAAAGGGAGAGAGAGAGAAAGAGAGAGAGAGAGAGTCCGTGAGAGCGAGGGCAGCTGTCTCTCCCTCCTGACTGCTGACAGACATTTACTTCAGCAGTCTTAAACTTTCTCTCTCTCTCTCTCTCTCTCTCTCTCTGTCTCTCTCTCTGTTTATTTGTCTGTCTATCTGTCTATCTATTTAACTATCAGTCAATCAGTCTGTCTCCCCATTTTACTTCTGTGAATAATGACCATCCACTTAAAGCTGTAGGATATGCATAATTCTCTCTCTCTCTCTCTCTCTCTCTCTCTCTCTCTCTCTCTCATCATCCCCGCCATTATCCTCTCCTTGCCTCTCCCTCCAGTGCCCCATTTCCCATCTTCTTTATGACTATCGTTTTCTTTTTATCTCTTGTCTCTCATCTCGCAGCCCATTTCTCTCTTTTCTGGCCAGAGAGAGAGAGAGAGAGAGAGAGAGAGAGAGAGAGAGAGAGAGAGAGGAGGGAGGGGAAAAGCGGGAAGAAGTAGAGAGAGGAGGAATTGTAAGCAAATAGAGGCAGACACAGACAGACGGACAGAAAAAGAGAGAGTGAGAGAGAGAGAGAGAGCACTGGACATAGATAAATAGGAGATATAAAGATAAGATAATCGATGGCCAAACTGATAAAAAAAAAATAATTACTGTCAAAATAAATTACACCTGAGCTAGTAATGAGAAGGTGAATTTTGGTCACCTTCCCCCATTCTTCCATCTCGTGCCTCCTGTCTCTCTGTCTCTCTGTGCATCTCTGTATTTATCTCTCTGTCCCTAAATGTTTGTTTATTTCTGTATCTTTTTATCTCTCATTCCTGCATCCCCTCCTTTCTCTCTTTATATCTCTATATCTCAGTCTCTATCTCTCTCTCTCTTCCTTGCATTCCCTCTCTTCTCCTTGTCTCTGTCTCTCCGTCTGTCTTAAGCTTTGTCTCTGTTCCTAAATTCCTGTCTATCGCTCTGTCTCTCTGTCTCTAATATTTCATTCTTCTATCCCGTCCCTCCTGTTAGTCTGTCTCTGGATATCTGTTTCTGTCTATATCTCTATTCCTAAATCTCTGTCTGTCTGTCTATTTTCTTGTCTCTCACTATCTCTCGATCTCTAGCTCCTCTCTCCCTACGTTAACTTTCAAATCTCTCTATCATTCCTTTTATATTTATTTCTCGTCCACATCACAGGTTCCCTCTCCCTTTTTCATTATTTTTTGCTCTCTCTCTCTCTCTCTCTCTCTCTCTCTCTAGCTTCTTTTTATCGGTGTTTCCCTCTCTCTTATCCTTTATTGCACCCTCCCCTTCCTCCTCTCTTCGTTACCCTCCACCCTCTTCATTATTGCTCCCTCTTCTAATCCCCTTTCTCCAATTATTGCCTTCCTCTCCTCCTCCCTTTTCACAGTATCTCTCTTTTTTCCCTCCCTCTCTCTGATATTCTCTTCTTTTTTCTCTCTTTAATATTCGACTCAGACTTATCAAGTTTTTGTGGTTGTGGTTATTGTTTTTCTTATTCTCTCTCTCTCTCTCTCTCTCTCTCTCTCTCTCTCTCTCTCTTTCTCTCATCACCTATAATCCACTTTAACTCTCATTTTACCCCCCTCATTATCGTGAATTTCCTCTCGTCTTCCCTCCATTTTCTCATTCTGTCTCCCTTCCTTCACTTGCATCTTCCTGTCCAACTCTGAACCCTTTCAGCTCGATTATTTTTTCCATTTGATTATCTTCCTACTCCAAGACGATTTTATTAGGCTCGAGAGATTTATTTTTTACTGAGCGCCGTCTTGATAAATTCTTGTTACGTTCAGAAAAAATTTAATTATTTTAGAAAGATTTTTGAAGTCTGGTATCGTCTTCCATTTCTTTTTCACCTTTTTTCTTTGTTTTTTTTTTTTCAAATTTAGAAGAGGCCCTAACTTAGATGACCTACGTATATAATTTTTGGATTTTCATTGATCATTAGTTTTTTTTTTTCTCTTCGTCCCTATCTTCTTTTTTTTACCCTTTTCTTTCATTCATTTTTCTTTCATTTTTTTTAATTTGTTTATCTTCTCTTTTTTCTATGTTTCTTCTCACCCTTTTTCACTCAGTTTTTTTTCTTTATTCTTTCCCTTTCTTTCTACTCTCTTTTTTTTCTTAGCTTCTTTCTTTCCTTCCTTTCCCTTTTTCAGTCGGTTTTTCCTCAGCACATTTTCTTCGACCTGTTTCTGGGGCCTAATCCCGCAGTTCATCCGAGGTGGCCATTCATCCTTCCTCATCCATCAACTTTACTATCCTCGCCGTCCTCCTTCTCCTCCTTTTCTCTCTCTCTCTCTCTCTCTCTCTCTCTCTCTCTCTCTCTCTCTCTCTCTCTCTCTCTCTCTCTCTCTCTCTCTCTCTCCATTTGCTTCCCTCCCCTGTTACTGTCTCTCTTGAGCCGTTATTCTCCTTTCTTTCTTGTCTCCCCCTTCGCAATTCTGTCGCCTCCTTCCTCCAGTCTCATTCTTTTTCTTCTTCCTCCTCCTCCTCTTCCTCCTCTTCTTCGTCTGATTTCTCCTTCCGCCTTTGTTTCCCGTTTTGTCTTCTTATTTATTATTCTGCTTTTTTTAGTTTATTTGTTTATATATTGTTCTCTGCGTATGTACATTTCCTGCTTTGTTTTTCAACACACACACACACACACACACACACACACACACACACACACACACACACACACACACACACACACACACACACACACACAGTCTCTCCCTTTCTCTCTTTCGCACGATATTCGCTTACCAGTTTGCATATTTCTTGATCAAACACTCTCTCTCTCTCTCTCTCTCTCTCTCTCTCTCTCTCTCTCTCTCTCTCTCACGTCTTCAAACATTCAGTTTCCATTCCGGCACTCGGCTTCCTTTTATCATTTTTTTATTCCGTTTTTGCCATTTCCTTCCTTCCTTCCTTCCTTCTTTCCATCCATCCTCTCTTCCTTCCTTCCTTCTTTCCATCCATCCTCTCTTCCTTCCTTCCTTCTTTCCATCTATCCTCTCTTCCTTCCTTTCTTCCATCCTTCCTTCCTTCCATTTTTGTCTTGCTTCCTTGATTCTCTCCTTTGTTCTCTTTCTTTTCATTCTTCTACTTTTTTTTCTTCTGTTTTCTCTTTCCTTTCTTCTTTCCCTCCATTTAAGAATTTTCGCTTATTCTTTTATATCTCTTCATCCTTCTTTCCGTCTTGTTTTTCTTTCTCGTTTATTTTCTTTTTTTTTTCCATACTTCTTCTGTTCACCTCTTCCTTTGTTTCCTTTCTTTTTCCTCTCCTCTTTGTCCTTCTTTCTCCCGCTCTTCATCTCTTATGCTTCTTTTTTCTCCTCATCCTCATTTCCTGTTTTCCTGTTCCCTCATCTTCCTTAATGACAATCTGATTCCATTATCTATTTAATTATGATCAATTTAATCTTAATCTGCTCCATTTTAATCTATTCTGTTCTCTCATCTTAATCTGTTCAATTCTCTCATTTTCGTCTGCTCAATTTTCTCATTTTCATCTGTTCAATTGTCTCATCTTAATCTGTTCAATTGTCTCATCTTAATCTGTTCATCTCTCTCTCTCTCCCTGCCAGCCCTGCACGAGACAGACAGCGGGCGATACACCTGCCTGGCGGAGTCTTCTTCAGGTGTGTCCCGCCGTTCAGCGTCCCTCCTGGTGGTCAGTGGGCGTGACTCTCAGGCCGCCCGAAGCCTACGCCGCGCACCCCCGCCCACCGCCCTCCCGGACCCGCCCTCACGCCCACGAGTCACCGATCTCTCCAACGCCTCCGTCACCTTGGAGTGGGCGGCCCCGGAGCAGGTGGGAAAGGCGCCCCTGCTCTTCTACACCCTGGAGTCGTACACGTCGCCTGGCAACGGTGGGCGTGGCGAGGGGTGGAGGGTGGTGGCGAGGGGCGTGGCCAAACCCAAATACACCGCCCCCTTGGAGTCCGGCCGCCCTCAGGTAATTTTTTTTTTTTTTTTTTTTTTAAAGATCTATAGAGTTATTGGGTGTACAAAATCTGTCCCATTTTTGTGCTTACCGCCTTCTCAATAATTTTTTAATATGATTTTTTTTTTTTTGTCCCTGTGATTCTGTTTTTTGTCAGCTCTCCGACTGCACTCTTTCTGTACTCTCACCCTACTTTTACTCTGTGCTTACTCTTATTCTGCTTACTCTTACTCTATTTTCGCTTATTCCACCCTTTTGCGCATCTGTTTCATTTCCTCTACTCTGACTTCTCTTGTAGTCCCCCTCTTACCCTTTCTCCAACACTTTCTCTTCTTCCTCTTACTCTAATTTCCTCTCACTCCTTCTGCAGGTGTTCGTGGTGCGTGCAGAGAACCCGCTAGGTGAGTCCCCGCCCTCGCCATGGTCGCAGGTGGTGGTGGTGGGCGGGGGCGAGGAGACGGTGGGCGTGACCAGGGTAGAGCACCCGCCCACACTCCTGGGGAAGCGACTTATCCTCACCGCCCTTAACACACTCACCTCCTCCTCCATGAAGGTCACGTGGCAGGTAAGGGGTCAGTTGAGGTTATCTGAGGTCATGGAAGGTCAGATGGGTAGGTCTGGTTGGGTCGGATTTCGTTGGGTTAGGTGAGGTTGGGTTGGGTTGATTTAAGTGAGGTTAGGTTTGGTTAGGTTGAGTTGGGTTAGGTAAGGTTGGAATGGGTTAATCTTGGCTAGGAGAGGATAGGTTAGATGAGGTAGAGTTTTATGCGGTTGGGTTAGATTAGGCCAAGTCTGGTTACATTATTTTAGATTAAGTTAAACAGGGTCGTTAAAGGCTGGGGAAACAGGTTAAGGTCATGGTATGTCAAGTGGTGTCAGGGAAAGGCCATTCAGGTTGAGACTTTAGATATTCAATTAGGGTGGGACAGGTTATATTAGATAGTCTCAGCGTGTTAGAGGTCATGTCAGGGCAGCAGGGCAGCGGCAGAGGTCACAGAATAATCTCAAGGGACGTAGCTTGTGTATAAGAATTGTTTGACATTTTAAACACTTCACAGCCAAACTAGAGTGAATATTTAACCGAAAGTGAAGAATCAGACACAATTATTCCTACCATTTTTTAACTCTATGGATGCATGTTTATCGGATCTATGGCAGTCAAGCTGTTTACTGCCGGCCTTTCAGAGCTGTAGCCAAAAAATCCTAAACATGCCATATTCTAAATCTGACTTCTCATTTATTATAAGCATTAAGCTGTTTATAAAGATTTTCAGCTTAATATGTGAATGACTCAAATCTCTGGAAATCACTGAGGGAACCGAGGAGGTCCTTGGAAGCACCTCTAACTTTGTGGATTCTACATAGGGCGAATTTCAAATCGGTCAGTCAGTAACTCAGTAACTCAGTGATATTGGCACTTCTAAGCTAGCCTCTGTGAGAGTCTGGTAAAAGTGGTTGGGATCTTTAATGAACACGACACCAGGTCAGCAGGACAGAGGTCAAAAAATAATCCCAGGTCACAAGGAAAGGTCAAAGGTTAATCAGAGTTCACACTCATTTAGCTATATTTTGAGTTCATTTCTTCTTGCACGTTTAATTCACGTGTGTGTGTGTGTGTGTGTGTGTGTGTGTGTGTGTGTGTGTGTGTGTGTGTGTGTGTGTGTGTGTGTGTGTGTGTGTGTGTGTGTGTGTGTGTGTGTGTGTGTGTGTGTGTGTGTGTGTGTGTGTGTGTGTGTTATCTTTCTCATTTCTATATATGTTCTGTTTAGTTTATTCTCTCGTTTTGTATTTCTCTTTCCATGTTCCTTCTTTTTTATAATTTTCTCTTCCATATTTCTTTCCCTTTCCTATATTATCTATGTTGTGATTAATTCGCTTCTTTGTATATTGTTACCTTAATTCCTGTCTTCGTTTTATTGTGCATTTCCGCTGCTTGTTCTTTGTTCATCATTTGTTCTTTCTGAATTATTTTTGTTATCGTGTCTGTTATTTATTTTCTGTTATATATTTAGGGTCATTTTCCTCCCTTTTTTTCGTGACGGGTATTATTATTCATTTTTTTTTTACTAATTCTATTACTGATTTTTTATTAATTTCCAAAAAAAAAAATTAATATTTTTTTTTTTTTCCTTTTTTACAAAATTTTCTTATTTTTTACTATTATTTTTTCCTTTTTACAAATTTTTCTTATTTTTTTTACTATTATTTTTTTCCTTTTTACAAAATTTTCTTATTTTTTATTTTCTTTCCTTTTTTTACAATTTTTTTTCTAATTTTTTCCTCTTTTTTCCTTTTTTTTTTTTTTTTTAAATTCCTTACTAATTTTTTTTTTTTATATTTTCCTGTCTTTTTATTTTTTTTTTTTTTTATATTTCCATTTATTTTGTGTTTCCCCTTTTCGTTCTTAATCTTTTTCCTTATTCTCTGTTCGTATTTCTGCGATTTTTCCTTTTTTCCTTTCGTCTTTTCTCCGCTTTTTTCATCATAGTTACAGCTGCGTATTTAGGGAAGGAGAGAGAGAGAGAGAGAGAGAGAGAGAGAGAGAGAGAGAGAGTGAGAGAGAGAGAGAGAGAGAGAGAGAGAGAGATTTCTTCCATCTCACTGCACGCACCCAGATTATGTGGGAAAAGAAATTGAGAGAGAGAGAGAGAGAGAGAGAGAGAGAGAGAGTGAGAGAGAGAGAGAGAGAGAGAGGGCACTTAAGCCGTGAGAAAAAGGAAGGAAGAGAGATATAGGGGAAAAGAGAGAGAGGGAGGAAGATAGGAGAGAGAGGGAGAGAGAATGATGGGCTCAGAGGCACTTAGGAAAGAAAAATGGAGGAAGGAAGGAAGGAAGGAGGAAGAGGAGGAGGAGGAGGAAAAGTTTGGGAGGGTGAGGTATGGTTGGAAGACGAATGAGAAGAGGAAGGAAGGAAGAAGATGATAATGATGATGATGATGGTGATGATAATGTGATAAGGATGGTGATGATGATGATGATGATAATGATGATGATAAATGACAGTAAGGGTAATGATGATGATGGTAGTGGAGGGAGTGATGGTGAATGTTAACGATGATGATGTTAACGATGATGATGATGATGATGATGATGATGATGATGATGATAGCAGAGGAAAGTAGAGGGACACTCAGTGGAGCGCATCTCTCCGACAAGGGCAACGTAATTTCCAAACCACTCTTCGTAATGGCTCAGGTTTTCTCATCACTGATTAGGGTTTCGCAAAAAGTGTTTTCCGGATCCAGAATCTGTAATACGATCCGGATCAGTCCCAAAAGTTAATCGATTGTTCCCTGGGACATGGACTATCTACCCACCAAATTTTGTCCTAATCTATCTTTGAGTTTTTGAGTAACTAACAGACAGACAAACCAACAAACAAACAGGGGTGAAATCATACTCTTCTTGTAGGAGATAAAAATGACGAAATGAAATAACGCTGTAAGCATCATCATAATGAAAGAGAGAGAGAGAGAGAGAGAGGGATGAGCTTTCAAGAGTAATGGAGGAAACAGAGGGGGAAGGAAGAGTGAGAGGGCCATAGAGGAGAAAGACAAGAAGAAGAAAAAGAGGAGGGAAGAAATGCTACTATATGATAAAAGAGGAAGAAGCGAAAAAACAAAAAACTAAAAAAATTATTGAAAAATATTAGCACTTTAAAGCATACATACATACATATATACATAGGGAGACAGACAGTTAGATAGACAGACAAAGGGGAAAGAGCGAAAAGGAGTGACAGTAAAGTGAAGGAAATGAAGAAATTTGCTTAAAAAGATAGGTAGATCGACAGATAGACGGAAAGATGCAGATAGACAGATACAGATACGTAGATAGATAGAAACAGACAGATAGACAAACAAACAGATATATAGAGACGGACAGATAGAGGGAATGAAAGAGAGGTACAGGCAGACAGACAACCATATAGACAGACAGACAGAGAGAATGACAGAGAGACAGAAAGTTAGACAGACAGACAAAGGTTGGAAACAGAACACGCAAGAACGTAACAGAGAGAGAGAGAAAGGCAGTGGTTTTTATTCGTCTCCTCTTCTCCTCTTTCCAATAATCTCTTATCGGTTCCTCTCTCTCTTTTTTCCTTCTCCTGTTTCTTCAATTAGTGTACAGTTTCCTCCCTCCTTCTTTATCCTGTGATTTCTTTTTTCTGCCTTTTTTAGCGACTCGTCAATTTTTACTCCTTGTGCTTCGGTCATATCGTCTATCACCTCTCTGTCTGTCTGTCTCTGTCTCTTTCTCTCTCTCTCTCTCTCTCTCTCTCTCTCTCTCTCTCTCTCTCTCTCTCTCTCGGCTATCATCGTGCAGACGCAGGTATCGGCTTTTGCATCAGTACCTCCTATTCTCATCTCTATCACCCCTCTCTCTCTCTCTCTCTCTCTCTCTCTCTCTCTCTCTCTCTCTCTCTCTCCCTCTCTCTCTCTCTCCATCTATCTGTTTCTCTCTCATTTATATCGAAGTTACCTCCCCAACAGGACGCAAAAAAAAAAAGTACAGCTAAAAAATAAAGGAAATCCACAAAAAATAATGCGAGAAAAAAAGGAAGGAGTTTCGCCTGCCCAATCTTTATTTACCACGAAAGCGGTACTTATTTTCCCGATCTACTGTGACGCGTATCGGAAAATTCTGGCGGCTTACTTAACGGGCGGTCGCGACAGCCAATCAGCGGGCGCGTCTCATGCCGTCTAGCCGCGCCGAGATAAACATTGGGTCGGGGAGAGACGTAAAGAGAGTTACAGGAGCCTCTTTTTTTGCGAGTTTGGTGGCGCGTAAAGTCGATTCGGGTATTGAAAAGCGAAAAAGAGCAATCGATGAATGGATGGAAGGGAGAAGGGGAGATAAATTTAAGGGTAGAGCGACCCTGGAAAATGTTTTTTTGAGAAGCGCGTGCGTATTCAGAGTAGAATGGAAACCGATAAGCAAATACAGGAAAGTAGGCTATATATAAAATGAAAATGAAGAAACAGACGTTCATATAACAGGTGTGGAATATGCTAGCGTGAACAGGTTGAATTTATGGCATTTTTTTGGATACACCTGGCATTTTGTGTGTGTGTGTGTGTGTGTGTGTGTGTGTGTGTGTGTGTGTGTGTGTGTGTAAAATGACTGGTACCACTGGAACGCAATTTTCTTGACAGTTTGAGAAGGACAAGCCACGATTAATTAAATAACAAGAAAGCAAAGTTTGAGTGGTCCTCAGGCAGGAAAACTTTAAAAGTCATTTGAAGCAAGAATTTTACGCACGATATTCAGAAATAATAATAATAATAATAATAATAATAACAATAATAAACATTAATGCACAAAAATAGCGGATGAGGAGAAAAAAATAATCGATAAACGAACACCCAAAAATAAATAATGACGAAAATAAAGGGGCATAATAGAGAGAGAGAGAGAGAGAGAGAGAGAGAGAGAGAGAGAGGTATGAAATTTTGAAATCTTTAGGGTAAAACTCCTGTGCTGAGTGGGAAATTAGTGGCGGGGAAAGAGACAGGAAGAGGAAGAGAGGAGCAAGAGGAAGAGGAGGAAGAAGAGGAGGGGGAGGAGGAGGCGGAGGAGGAGGAGGAAGGAGAGAAAGGAAGAGAGAAGACGGAGGGAAGATGAGGAAGGATGAGGAAGAGGGTGGTGGAATTCAGGAGAGGAGACGGAAGAAGATAAAGATAGGAAGGAGTCCATGAGGACGGAGAGAGAGAGAGAGAGAGAATTATGAGGAAGAGAGATAAAGACAGAAGACAAGAAAAGAACCTAAAAAGAAAAAGGAAGAAAACAGAAGAGGGAGGAGAAATGAGACGAGTAAAGAGTAAAAGAGAGTAAAAGAAAAAAGGACACAGTAAAAGGGGAAGGAAACGAGAGGAAGTGAGTTAGAGAGGGGAACCGTGCCCTGGAAAGAGTGGGGGAAAAAAGAGGAAAAAAGAAGACAAAAAAGAGAGAAAACTCGGAGAATAAGAAAAAGAAAATGCATGGAGAAGTAAAATCGTACAGAGGCGAAAAAAGAAAAGACGAGGGAGGAAGAAAACAAGGGAGAAGAAAGAAGGGAGAAAAGAAGAAGGAGAGGAAACGGAGAGAACTCGGTGAAGTAAGAAGCATGAGATGAATGGAAGAAAATGTGAAAAAAGAAAAGAAAAACTAGGAAAACAGGAGAAATAAAAGAAGAGAAAGAAAACGGGTATAAGAGAAGGATAGAGAGGGCAGACTATAAAAAGATGAAGAAAGTGAGGATAAGAGAGGCTAGAGAGGGGAGACTAGGCCTTATTATACCTGCAGCTCACGCGTTGGCTCGTCAAACTGAGGATGATGCTTGTTTACAAAAGTGTCAGGCAGGAGGTGAGGCAGGGGGTGAGGCAAGGAGAGGCATGGTGGTGAGGCAGAGGAGGATGATAGAGAAGAAAATGTATAAAGAGGAGGAGGTGCAGGAGGAAGAGAGGAGATAGAGAGGAGTAGAGAGAATGGTGAGGAGAGGCAGGCAGTGTAGGTATGAGGTGGCTGGATAGGGAGGCAGGGGGAGATGGGGGTAAGGCAGGGAGAGGTGAGGCAGGGTGAGAAGTAAGAGAAGAAAGAGGGTGTGAGGAGAAGGGGAAAAAGAGAATGGAGAAGCTGGACAGGAGAACGAGAGAGAAAAATGATGGTAGGCAGCGGGGTTAGGCAGGGTGGGAAGGGAAAGAGGAGACGAGAGAGATAGTGGAAGAAGATGGGAAAGGCAGAAAGGGGAGGATTGAAGTGATAGGCAGGGAAACTGAAGATAGGGTGCAGGAGGAAGATGGAGGTAGGCAGGGAGGCAGAGGGGAAGGGAAATGGGATAGGCAGATTGGAGAAGTAGGGATGCAGGTAGGTGGATAGAGGAGGTAGGCAAGTGATGGGTAGGTAAGCAGAGGTAAGGTGCGATGTAAGAAGTGAGAGAGAGAGAGAGAGAGAGAGAGAGAGAGAAGGAAAATATGAGTATGATAATGTGTCTAGCAAAGAGGCAATATCAGACTGAGGAGATGTGATGGAGAGAGAGAGAGAGAGAGAGAGAGAGAGAGAGAGACCCCTCCATAAGATACATGAGGTGTGGACTTTTTGACACTAAGTCGCTGTTTGAGTGACGCGTGCTCAAATTACGATAGCGGCTCTCTCTCTCTCTCTCTCTCTCTCTCTCTCTCTCTCTCTCTCTCTCTCTCTCTCTCTCTCTCTCTCTCACACACACACACACACACACACACACACACACACACAGCACTCCACTATATCAACTAACACTTTTGACACCATTTTTATCGCCTGTCACAAATGTATTTACGTGTCCCTGTGTGTGTGTGTGTGTGTGTGTGTGTGTGTGTGTGTGTGTGTGTGTGCTGAATAAATCGTCTGAAGGGAGTCGTAGTGAAAGGATCAAAACAATAAAGACAAATAATAAAAGCAAAAATTAAATACAATCATTCTAAAGAAAATTAAAACACGCATATCCAAAAATTGTTTCAGAATTTTTCGTCCTGTGTGTCAAAAATATTGGGACTCAAAAATAATATAAAAAAAAATGAACTGTACATTTTAATTTGGCTTCCTTTCTGCTTAAAAACTGATTACACGCACACACAGTTGGATACATACATGAGTGAGCACACACAAACACACACACACACACACACACACACACACACACACACACACACACACACAATCCCTGTTTAATTGTTTACCTATATATCTGTATTTGCCCATTCTCTCTCTCTCTCTCTCTCTCTCTCTCTCTCTCTCTCTCTCTCTCTCTCACCCTATGACCCACCACCCTGTCACAGTCCCCCAGTGAGCTGTCACAACATATTTTTGATACCATAGTGAGAGAGAGAGAGAGAGAGAGAGAGAGAGAGAGAGAGAGAGAGAGAGAGAGAAGGAGAGAATAGAAAAGAGAAGAGGGTAACGAGGAATAGATGACTGATAATGTTTAAGGAAATTGTGATGAAAGGGAGGAAGAATGCTTACGACAAAGAAAGCAAAATTAAAGGAAAAATCAAGAAAAATACATGGAAAAAAAAAGGAAAAGGAATAAAAGAGAGGAGGCAAAAAGTGGAGAGAAAGAGAGAGAAAAAAGAGAGAGAGGGAGGCAAAAAGAGAGAGAGAAAGGGAAGTCGGTAGAGATAGTGAGAGAGGAAAGGAATATGGCAGTCAAGTTTGGTGACTATCTCGTTGATGTGTGATAAAAGAGAGAGAGAGAGAGAGAGAGAGAGAGAGAGAGAGAGAGAGAGAGAGAGAGAGACAGAGAGAGAGAGAGAGAGAGAAATAAGACAGCTCCGCCAATCACCCTCAAGACATTCATGTGCGTAACCATGAGCATCAGATCCTCATGTGCGTATAACCGTGTGTGCGTCCAGGGCCATGTGCGTCTGGGCCCATGTGCGCGCGAGAGTTAACCCTTCCCTAACCACCCAATTACAGTGGTAGGGCAGTTAAGGAAATTAATAGGGAAGGCGAAATTTGGGAGCTTTAATTGGGGTGTCATTGATCTGGGGTGTAGGATATTGATGGAGGGGTGGAGGGATGGGGAGAAGGGGAGAGAGGGAATGGGAGGGAGAGGAAGAGAGAGAAAATGTGAGAGAGGAAGAGAGGGAACGGGAGGAAGAGGAGGAGGGAAGGAGGATGGGGTGGTGAGAGGAAGAGACAGAAGGGGAGGGAGAGTATGAGGGTGAGAAAGTGGAAGGTAGGGAAGGGGGAAGAGAAGGAATGAGAGAGAATGGGAGGGATAGAGAACTGGAGGGAATGAATGGGGGAGAAAGAATGAGAGGAAGGGAGAATGAGAATACGCAAGAAAGAGAGGAAGAGGAGGAGGAAGAGAGAGAATGGAAGAGAGGGCAAGAGAGATGGAGGGATGGATAGGGAATGAGATGTAAAGGAGGGAGAGAGAATGGGGAGGAGGTGGTCAGAAGGGGAGAGTTTAGGGAAGGAGGGAGGGAGAGAAGGGAGGAAGGAATGAATGGAGGACAGGGAAGAGGAGGAAAGAGTAGGAGGATTAGAGGGAGGGAGGGAGGGGGGAGGAAGGAAGATGTAAGAAAGTGGAAGGGGGAGAGGGAGGAAGAGAACAAGAGGGAAGGTATGAAAAGAATGAGGAAGGATGGTCTGAAGGAGAGAGAGAGAGAGAGAGAGAGAGAGAGAGAGGAGTAGGATTAAAGTAAAATGGGGTTATTTTGGTAGGGAGGGAGGGAGGGAGGGAGGAAGGGAGGGAGAGGGAGGAAGTTGAGGGGGAAGGGAGGGTGGATGTCACGTCTGTTCCTCACTCCGTCCTCTTTGTCTCTCTCTCTCTCTCTCTCTCTCTCTCTCTCTCTCTCTCTTTTTTTCTCTCTCTAATCACTTTCTCCACAATTTTTTTATTATTGTTTTTCGTCATAATTTCCTTCCTCCTCTTCCTCATTCCTCTTTATCATTTCAACTTTCCTACCTTTTCCTCTCTTCCACATGCTTCTCTTTTCCTTTCTCTTCTCTTCTCTCTCTCTTTTCTAGCTCGGGGATCCTCTCCTCTTAATGCTCTCCTCTCTCTTTTCTCTCTCTCCTCTCCTTTTTTTTTTCTCTCTCTTTCTCTTGTCTTTATTCCGTCTATTTCATTATTAAATATTTTCGATTTAACAAATATTTCTTTTTCCGATTCATTTTTCATCAGTTATTTCTGGATCAGTCTACCTGCCTGACTATCTATCTATATCTGTCTATCTGTTTATCTATCCATCTGTCTGTCTGTCTGTCTGATTTTATGTCTTTCTTCTAGTTGTCTGTGTCTGTTTGTGTCTGTTTACTGTCTATATACCAGAATCTGTTTGTCTTTAACTATCTTTCTATCTATCTATCTGTCTATCTATCTATCTATCCCTTACGTCAGTCTCTCCTGCCAAGCGGATTTATCATATTAATAATTTGAAGCGGGTTGACGTCAGGAGGGAGAGAACAAAGGGTGTATAGATAGATAAATAGATAGATAGATAGATAGATAGACAGATAGATAGACCTGTTGATTGTCTGATGAGTGGATGGGTAGATGGACACGATGATATATGGATAGATGGATAGATAAATAGGTTGATAGATAGATAGATAGACAGATAGATAGACCATTTGACTGAATATCTGAAGAGTGGATGGGTGGATGGACACGAGTGATATATGGATAGATAGATAGATAGACAGATAGATAGACCAGTTGATTGAATGATAGATGGATGGATAGATAGATAGCTAAACAGATAGATAGATAGATGGGGGTTATAAAGGCAACTGAAGTATATCTATTTCTACCTCTACTTACGTGCTTAAAATTCCAACCTATATATCTCTGTCTCTCTCTCTATCTATCTATCTGTCCATCTATCTATCTATATCTATCCATCTATCTATCGCTTTCTCTTTTCCTATCTCTTTCAGCTTCTGTCTACATCTTTCTCTCTCTCCCTTACAATCTATCAGTCTCAGTGTGATAGATTAATAGATGTGCCGTCAGAAAAATCCCCTGATAGATTTATTGCCCGATAGACTTGATAGATAGAAGCCTCGAAAGTTTTAAAATTAACTTTGTGTCTTCTGAGTTTTACAGAAATGTTCTCCCTCACCTCCCACCTTTAAACTCTCTCTCTCTCTCTCTCTCTCTCTCTCTCTCTCCTTCTCTCATTTTTCAGAAACTGTAGAAAAGAGAATCATTCATCATCCATTCTCACTCCCTCCCTCCTTCTTCTCTCCCTCCCTCCCTGTCTCCCTCTCCCTCTACCTACCTTCCTCCCCCTCTCCCTCTCCCTCCCTCTCTCTCACTTTACATCTTCCTCTCTATTTTCCCGTGTTCTTTCCAGTTCCTCTCTTATCTCTCTCTTCCTCTCTCTTTCCCTGCCTCCCTATCTCTACCTCCCCTTCTCTCTTTCTCTTTATCTCTCCCTATGTCTTCTTCCAGTCTTCCCTCTGTTCCTGTCTTCCTCCCTTCCTATCCCTCTTTTTATCTCTCCCTGTCTCCGTGCCTGTTTCCTTCTCCCTGTTCCTGTCTTCCTCCCTCCCTCTCCCTCTCTCTTTATCTCTTCCTCTCTCCCTCCCTGTTTCCTTCTCCCTGTTCCTGTCTTCCTCCCTCCCTATCCCTCTTTTTCTCTCTCCCTGTCTCCGTGCCTGTTTCCTTCTCCCTGTTCCTGTCTTCCTCCCTCCCACTCCCTCTTTTTATCTCTTCCTGTCTAGCTCTCTGTTTCCTTCTCTCTGTCCCTTCTCCCTCCCTCCCTCTCCTTTCCTCCCTCCCTCCTCATTCCATCACTCCTCCCTCGTCCTAACTTGACATTTTTCTTTACTCCGTGGGATCATAGCCCTCCCCCTCCCACATTTCTCCCCCTCCTCCTCCTCCCCTCTCCCCCTCCTCTTTCTTTTACCCCTTCCCCAATCCTCCCTCCTCTCCTCTTCTTTCCCCATCCTTTATCCCATTCCTCCCTTCTTCACCCTCTCCCATTTGGCGCCATTTTTCTCTCCCTCTCTCCTCTTACCTTTCCCCTCCCTTCCTTCCTCATTTCCTTCTTTCCTTCCCTCCTTCTTCTCTCCCTTCACGTCGTTCCTCTTTCATCTTCGCATTCCTCCTCCTCCTCCTACACCTCCCCTCCCTCCTCCTACACCTCCCCTCCCTCCTCCTTCTCCCCCTTCACTCCTTTCCTCCCTCGCCACCTCCCCCTCCCCCTCCCTCGCCTCCTCCCCTCCCCCAAGATTTCACCTCCGACGCAGGCAGAAGAAAAATAAAGTCGTTTTAAATCTCCAGGGAAGATACGCTGCTTTGTCAGAGAGAGAGAGAAAGAGAGAAAGAGAGAGAGAGAGAGAGAGAGGATGAAGAAATAAAATGAAAGTGGGAGCTGCAACAATTAGAGATAAAAGAGAGAATGCCCCGCTGTAAACTTGGGAGGAAAATGCTAGTCTCTCTCTCTCTCTCTCTCTCTCTTTAAAGCACTACATTACAGAAAGTAGAAGGCGTCCCCTCAAGCCAAAGCAACATCTGGTTTCACGATCATGCATAAAAGACGAGAGAGAGAGAGAGAGAGAGAGAGAGAGAGAGAGAGAGAGAGAGAGAGACAGACAGACAGACAGAGACAGGGAGAGAGAGAGAGAGAGAGAGAGAGAGAGAGAGAGAGAGAGAGAGAAGGGAGGCTGTAGTAATATACCCCATCCATAGGCGGGAAAAAAAAGTCAGAATGATGATGATGATGATGATGGTGATAATGACAATGATGGTAATGATGATGATGATGATGGTGATGTTAGTGGTCGTTGCATTGATGGTGGTGATGGAGATGGTAATGAATGTGGTGCTGATGATGATGATGATGATGATGATGATTGACGCAGTGAAGAAAATGAATAAATAATCTTAAATAACCAAGTCAATTAATCACACACCGTCCCTTTAAAAGAAAAAAATAATGAAAATAATTAAAAAAAAAATGGATAGGGGTGAATGTACAGACACCTAACAAGCAAATATACAAAGTCAGGGAAAGTTAGGTAAAAATCGGCCTTACAGAATACAGGTGAACTTTGTATCCCCTCACCTGCAATTAACTTTTGTGGTGGGAGGAGGAGGCAAGGGTAGGGGGGAAGGAAAGGGAAGGGGAAAAGGTGAAGTAGGATGAGGAGGAAGGGAATGAGAGAGAGAGAGAGAAGAGAGGGGAAAGGGAAGGGGATGAGCTTGGATAGGTGGAAGAGGAAGGGAAAGAGAAAGAGGAGGGGAGGGGAGTAGGGAAGAGAGGAGGAGGACGAGGAAGAGAGGAAGCACAAATGCAGGTGCAAAAAAAAAAAAAAGTATATATAGGTGACGATAGAGGGGAGAATAGGGAGGGGGGGTAGGGAATAAAGAGAGAGAAAGGGAGAGAAAGGGGCGAGGGGAAAGAGGTATAGAGAGAGAGGAGGGGAAAGAGCAAATGAATAGACAGATAGAGAGCGGAGGGAGATAGAGGGATATATACCTCCATAGAGAGAGAGAGAGAGAGAGATTAAACGGAAGGGGGAAAGAGGCACAGAAATAGAGAGGGGGGGAAGGGAGGAAGAGGAAGGGAGATATAGGGGGCAGAGTTTGGACGAGGTATGGAAGGTGGGAGAGAGAGAGGGGGGGGAGGAGGGAGGGAGGGAGTGGAGGGGACAGAGTGTTGTGAGGATGAAAAAGGATGAAAATTAAATTGGACAGTGTGCTAAATGTTTGCATGACACATCTCGCTTCTGTGCGCACTTTTTTTTATTTAATTCTCTGTTTAACTCAACCCTTTTCTTATTTTGCAATCTTTTTATTCAGCTGCTTAATTTCTCTTTATTTCTACTTCATTGTTTATCACTGTCTTATTTTTTATTCTTTATTTTAGTTTGCCTCAGTTTTCTATTTCTCTCCTTTTTCTAATTTATCATAGTGTTTATTTCATTTACTGCCTCTCTCTTATTTATATTTGCGCATCTTTTCCTGTATGATCCATTTACCGTTTACCTCTTTCTGCTTTATTTGCTTCGCTGTGCCGCTGTAAATCCTCGAAATTTACGTTTATCTTTATTTCCTTATATTTTACTCTTTATAGGTCAGTGCTCTCATATGCTGCCCTATATCCACCCTCTCTCTCTCTCTCTTTATTATTATTAAAACTTTACCATTCATTTTTGATTTAGTATCACATGTTTCTCTCTCGAATTAGTGCAGTATATTTATTTCTTGTCTCGTTCATTGCTATATTTTCACTTTCCGATTCTATACTCTTAACATTTTAGTATTCCATCAAGTATTATTGTTGGTTTTCTCCTTTGTTAATTCATTTTGTTTTTACTTTTCTTTGGCGTACTTGCAGCGAATTGGCATGTTAGCGGGTGTGCTATTGAAGAATTTTTATGTTTTGTCTTTCCTTGTTTCTGGATCCCAACTCACCCCATCTGTAGGTAGGAATAATATGAGGATAATGATGGTGAGGGTTGCCCAAAAATCACATTATTCACCCTATACCCATCTTCCCTACAGGTGATGGGTGAAGGCGCTAGCGTGAACAGGTTAAAAATTGAACTCTATCCATAGGTATTTTGGCTTGTAACAATTAGAGATTATACTTCAAACCATTCTCGATCTAAAATTATTAAAAAATAGGAATAGTAAAATATCACCTTACCCACCCTTTACTCACCTTTCTTACAGGTAACAGGTGAAGGCACTCGTGTGGAGGGGGTGTACGTCCACATCAGACCACGCCGTTCCCTCCACGCCCTCCATCTCACCCCACAAGTCGAGGCTCCTCCACCTTCCTCCCAATCCTCCCCAACCCCCTCCCCATCCTCCTCCCCCTCCTACATCCCCTGGGCCACGGTAACAGTGATGAATGCGGGTGCGTCCAGTTACGTCTTGACAGGCCTAACCCCAAACACAGAGTACGAGGTGTTTCTGGTGCCCTTCGTTAGGACTGAGGAAGGGCTGCCCACTGAACTGAGAGTCAACACAACACTGCAGGATGGTGAGTGGACAGCTTGACTTGACTGGTTGGTGGATGGATAGATGGATGGATGGATAAATTAGTAGTTAATGATGCTTGATAGTTATGATTATTGTTGGATAGATAATTAGCGATATGATAGTTGTTGATGATCTGAGAGTCAACGCAACATAGGATGGTGAGTCCGCATTGGCTGGTTGGTGGATGGATGAATGAATGATTTAGTAGGTAATTGTTGATGCTGGATAGATTTATGATTTTTGTTAGAAAGATAATAATAGATACGATAGTTGTTGACATTGTTATGGCCCCTGGTTTGACAGTTCTGCTTTTACTCTAACTTGGCCAAATTTTTCCATCCCTCCATCTTGAATGGTGAGTTACAGTAATAGATTAACCATGAAATACAGTGCTAGTCACGAAGAAGTGAAATGAAAAGGTTGATGAATCCTAGTTTTGCCTTTCTCTGCCACTGAGATGCGAGAAATATGCCGCAAAAATGGAAAAAGTCTGGGCCAACTTAGTGTAAAAAGGGTATAGACATGAATCCAGCGGTGCAGGGAGATGAGTGGACAGGTACATGTGGTGGTTAGTGGATGTATGGATAGAGAGTTAACCCTTTCACTACGATGACGCATTAATTTAGTTCCTTCCTGCTGCCTTCATATTATTATTTTTTTTAAATTTTGAAATGATATCTAAAAATAAAGGGGGTATGTTACTAGTCAAATCAGCTCTAAGATCTAACTACACCTGGCCATCGCCCGAGCTACATGGTGTTAGGGATCTTTACAAGGTTAGAGTAACTACAGGTGCATGAATTCGTTGATGGACACATGTATTGGTGGTTAAATAAAGAGAAAAGTCTTAAGTTTGGAAGTATGAGCCTGTAGGTGAAGGATAGTACGCTGATTACATATATTGCAACTTTGGACTAGGGATAGGGATAATATTCTGATGGGTACTACTGAATGGGGTTATACTGTAACGCATTCCTGGCGTGTAATATTCTGCTGAAAGGCGCAATATTGAGAGGCAGAATAACAAAACGTATGATATTAAAAACTGATTGGGTGTAATATTCTTATTGGTAATATTTTGAAAGAGTAATACCGTAAAGCATTTAAGACGTCTGATAATCTGAATGGTAAATATTGAAAGACGTAATATTGTGGGAAATTTAATAGGGGTAATATTCTGACTGGTAATATTGGAGGGGGTAATATTGTAAAGCATGAAAGACATCCAGCAATATAAAGGTTAATATGGAAAGGGGTAATATTGATGACGTTATCCGGTAAAGCGTTCTGACGTGTATTGCTCTATTGGGTAATATTGGAAGGAGTAATATCGAGAGGTATAATATTGATATCCCTCCCACTCCTCACCATCCAGACACTTCACAGGCGACGAGAGAGGGAGGAAGAGGGAGAGGGGATAGGGGGAGGGAGGGGAGGGGGTTGAGGACCGCTGGCAGTAGAGGAATCCAATACACTTGGGAGGAAGGAGGGAGAGATGGAGGGAAGGAAGGGTGGAGGGAATGATGGTGAAGGAGGGAGGGAAGGGTAAGGGAGAGAAATGGCTGGAGGGAGAGATGGAGGGAAGGAAGGGTGGAGGGAAGGAAAGTAAAGGGAGACAGGCAAGGGTAAGGGAGAGGAGAGAAGGAGAGCGAAGGTAAGATGGAGTGAGAGGGAGGAGAGGAGAGGGGAGGGGGAAGGTAAGATATGGTGAAGGGAAGAAAGAGGGGAGAAGAAGGAAGGTAAGATGGGGTGAGAGGAAGGAGGAGCGAAGGGAGGAAGGTAAGATGGGGTGAGGGAAAGGAGAGAAGGAGGAAGGTAAAATGAGGTGAGAAAGAGAGAAGTGAAAATAAGTCACGCCTACACTAAATAAAATCGGCAGACCATTTGAAGGAAAAAAAAAAGCTTGAATCCAGACACTCATCAAAGGCAATATCCCATCCAATCATTAACACTCTCAGGCTGCTATGGCTCCTCTCAGGCTAGTAATATCTCAAGGTGTTTGCTAGAATATTACACTAGCAATTACTCTCTATAAAGGTGTTAATTTTCAAAGATATTTACCTCTCACCTGGATTCAGTAATATTGCCCAGGTATTACTCTCGTTCTGTGATATTACCCTGATAGAGTATTACTGAAACAGGTATTTTCCTCTGTTCACTTTTACTTGATCTATAATTGCCGTCTCTCTATCTTGTATGCTGAGCTGTTGTTAGAGATTAAAGCTAGAATTTGGTGCTAGTCACGAAGAAGTGCTATGGAAGGGATGTGGAGCATTGTATTGTAATGTTCGGCCATTGGCGTATGATAATCTTTGCCAAATTAGGGTAAACAAACTATAGGATGATTTGATTGTTATTTTATTTGGAGAGAGAGAGAGAGAGAAGAAAAAAGAGCAAGGGTTGAAGACAAGACAGGAGTACCAGGAAGAGGAAGTGAAGCATAGAGTCGGCCATCTTGGTTCGCCATTGGCCTATTATATTAAGGTCTCCAGGGGGTGAGGGGGGAGTGGAGGGGTATGGGGAGGGGGAGGGAGAGAGGTAGGATTTCACCCTCTCTCTCTCTCTCTCTCTCGCTCTCTCTCTCTCTCTTCTCTTTCACTCCCCTCCCCTCCTCTTCCCCTCCTTTCCTGTCTCCCCTCCTCCATCTATTTCCCTTCTCTCCCCTCTCCCTCTCTCCCCTCCCCTCAGATATGCCTCTCCCCTCCTGATTTCTCCCCTCTGGCTCTGGATCGTCCCATGAATTCCATCTTATCCCCTCGTCGCCTCTCCCCTCCCCACATCGCCCTTCCCCTCCTCTCTCCTCACTTTCCCTCTCATTTTCTCTTTCTTCCTGGTCTCTCTCCTCTTTCTCATCCTCCCTTTCCTCTCACTTTTCCTCTCCACTCCTCTCCCCTCCTCTCCTCTCCTCTCCTTTTCTCTCCTCTCCCCTTTTAACCCATCCTCTTCCTTTTCCTCCTGTCCCCCTTCCTCTCCTCTCCTTTCCCCTCTCTTGCCCTCCTCTCTCCTCTCCTCCCTTTCCTCTCCCTTACTTACCCTTCCTTCCTGCCCTCTCTCTTACATATCACTTCCTCTTCCTGAAAAATCTCTTACGTGTGTCTTATTCCTCTTCGCTTTGATATGTCCTAAAATAAATAGGTAGGTATGTTATTTTTATCAGTCTGTTTTCAATTATTTATCTGTCTTTCTTTATCTGTATGTCTCTCTATCTCGATCTGTCTCTCCATATCTCTCTGTCTACATATCTGTCTCATGCCTGCCTATCTTTATCTGCCTCTCAATCAGTCTGTCTATTTATATCCATCAATCTATCTGTCTATCTCTCTTTCTATCCATCTACTTCAACCTCCCCAATTAATCCCACTGTTCCCATTACCTCTACAGCCTCCGGTTCTCCCCTCCCCTCCCCTCCCCTCCCCTCCTCTCCCCTCTTCCCTTTCCCATCTCAAACTCCCTCTCTCTTTCCCCTTTCCCATCTCCATCTCCTCCTCTCCTCTTTCCCCTCCTCTTCCCTCCCCTCTCCTCTCATCCTTCTCTCATACCTGCCCTCTTGGCTATCTCCCCTCTTCTCTCTCTTCTCCCTCTCCTTTCAGTCTGTTCACTCTTTTCTCACTCCTCCCCTCCTCTCTCTCTCTCTTTCCTTTCTTTTCTCTCCCTTCCCTTCATCTCTCCTTTCCTCCCTTTTCCCTCTCCTTCCCTCTCCTCCCTCTCAGCTCTTTTATAACTATCCTCCCCCTTTTCTACTTCTCCTTCTCAATTCTCCCCTCCCTTTCTTTCATTCCTTTTCCTCCCCTTCTTTCTCTCTTCCCCTCTCCTCTCTGTCTGTTCCCTCTCTCCTCCCTCCATCTTTCCCATTGCCCCTCTTCCCTCCTTTTTTCCCCTCTCTCTTCCTATCCTTTCCCCTCCCCTCCACCTTCCTCCCCAGATCTCATCCTTGAAACCTGTTCCCTTCTTAAGCCTGCCTTCCTTCCCCCTCCCTGCCCCTCCCTACCTCCCTTGCCTCTCTCCCCCTTCGTCCTTCTCCCTTCTCCAATCTCCCCTTCCCTGCCTCCCTGCCTCTGCCTCTCCCATCTCTACTTCCAGCCTCCCTTGCCTTCCTCTGTTCCTCCTTGCCTACCCCTGCCTCTCCCTGCCGTTCTGCCTCCTTCCCTCTGCTTTCCCTCTGCCTCACCCTGTCTCTGCCTTCCTTGCCTCATACTTTCATCCTCCATCTTACTATCCGCCTCGCCCTGTCTCGTCCCTGCCTCACCTTGTCCCTCCCCTGCCTCTCCCTGCCTCCCCCTGCTTCTTAGTCCGGAGTGCCTGGCCATGTACCCCCGAGGCAGGCTGACCACACCGCCTCCGCAACCTCGCCTCACCTCACCTCACCTCACTTCACCTCACCTCACCTCACCTCACCACCTCACCTCACCCCACCTCACCTCACCTCACCTCACCTCACCTCACCTCACCTCACCTCACCTCACCTCACCTCACTTGGCTTACATCTGACGGAACAGGACAACTACCACAAACACTAGTCCTGGTTTTTGCCTGCATTTCGATGACGTCTGAGTGGTGAGATACGAGTGAGTCTCCTTGGTTACTAGTCAAATCAACCCTCCAGTTCGACTACAGGTGGCCATAAGGGAACATTGGCAGACGGGAAACACACCCTATTAATAAATGGTTCAGTAAAGAAACCACTCCAATTTAGAAAAAGAAAATTGTTAGTAAAAAAATATAACTGGTCATCGTAGTGAAAAGGTTAAGGTCGAATTGCCTTGTAGGGATCTTAAGGTCTGTGTGGTCTGTATCTCTCTCTCTCTCTCTCTCTCTCTCTCTCTCTCTCAGGCGGATCACTTAAACTCCGGAATATGTTTACACGGAGAGAGGGCGCTTAGGAGAAGTGACTCGGTGTGTGGCTGAGTGGGGCTGGAGTGGGCTGAGTGGGGTGAGAGGAGGAGGAGGAGAAGGAGGATGGAGGCAGAGAGAGGAGAGGGAGAGAAACGTGAGGGAGAGGAAGAGGAGGAGGAAAGAAGAAAAAGAGAACGTGACTGTAGCGGCTGAGTGGGTTGGAGTGAGTGGAGTAGTGTGAGAGGAGGTGGAGGAGAGGGGAGAGGGAGAGAAATGTGAGGGAGGAGAAGGGAAGAAGAAGAAGGGGAAGAGAGGAGAGAATGGGAGGATTAGGAAGAGGGTGATGAAAGAAGGAAGAGAGAGGGGGAGGAGGAAAAGGAGAAGAAAAAGATTGAGGAAGGAAAAAAGTGGAGACAGTGTGAGTGAGAGGAAAAGGAGGAGGGAGGAGGAAGGGAGGACGTCTGAGGAAAAGCAAGAGGAAGAGATTTACGAAGATGAGAGAGAGAGAGAGAGAGAGAGAGAGAGAGAGGGAGGGAGAGGAAGAGCGTATGTTTGCCTGTAAGAAAGGAATAAAAGGAATAAAAGGAAGAAGAGGAAGAGGAGGTTAAGAAGATGAGAGAGAGAGGAGGGGGGTTGGGAGAGTAATGTTATAGTGGGTTTGAGTGGCTTGAGAGGAGGAGGAGGAGGAGAGGAAGAAGAAGAAGGAGGAGGAGGAGGAGGTGGTGGACGGGGAGGAGGAGGAGGGGGAAAAAGGGGAGGTAAAGGGAAGAGTGGAGAGGAAAAAGAGAACTACTGAGAGGAGAAGACTAGAAAGTGGAGAGAGAGAGAGAGAGAGGTGAGTAGCACAGAATATTCAGGTAATTGACAAAGCCGGGAATGGATGCGGAAGAGAGAGAGAGAGAGAGAGAGGGAGGGAGGGAGAGAGAGAGATAGAGAGAGAATGAAAGGAGGGATAGAAATAAACACAGACACCTAGAAGATACGAAAAAAGAGAAAGAAACTACAGAAAATTACAGGGAAAACAGGAAAGAAAACCAAAGGAGAAATTAAAGAAAGGAGAAAAAGGGAATAAATGGGAGGAAGAAGAAAGGAAAATGAAGAGAGGGAAAAAGTAAGGAAGAGTAGAGGAATGAAGGAAGGAAAGCCAAAAGGAAAGGAGGAAAAGAGAAGGAAGGAAGGAAGAAAGAAGGATGGAAGGGAGAATGAAGGATAAACGGGAGGCAGCTGAGTAAAAGAATGAATGGAGGAATGAAACAGGAAGAGAAACAGGGAATTGAGGAAAAGGATGATAACAAGCATGAGAGAAAGGGGGAATTGCTGACCAAACACAGGAGAAGGGAGGAAGAAGGGAAGGGAGAGGGAGAGTAAATAAGAGAGAGAGAGAGAGAGAGAGGAAGGGACACTAAATTTAACCCCTTGAGCACTAGGACGCCTTTTGTTATTATTCCTTGCTACCTAAACACGATATTATTATTATTATTATTATTATTATTATTATTATCATTATTATTATTACTATCGTTATTATTATTATCATTATTATCATATTAGTAGTTGTAGTAGTAGTAGTAATAATATAAAATTGATATTGTTAGGATTATAATATTTTTTTGTCCTGTTAAGTGTTTATTCATTACTAATTGCATGTTTAATAAATACTTCACTAATTGTTTGTAATAGATTCTTGCTTTTATTGTTTATCTCTTTACTGTGCATACTCAATTATCCTTTATTTTTACTCTGTTATTTTGTTATTCTTTATTCCCTCTTCCTCGTATATTCTCCTTCTCTCGTCCTCCTCCTCTCTTCCTCTCCCTCTCCTTCGTCTTCTTATCTACCGTAGTCCTCCTCGCCCCCTTCTCATCATTCTCTCATCTCCCCCTCTCGTTTTCCTCCCCCTCTTTCTCTCCCCTTCCTCTCATCTTTCCTTCGTCCCATTTTCATCATCTTTAGCCTCCATTAACCTCGCATCATCACCTTCTCTCTCTCTCTCTTTCTTTCCCTCTCTCTGATTCCTCTGCTGTCTGTCTTTTCTCTCTCACTCTGTTTCTTATTTCTGCGGCTTCTGTTTATTCTGTCTCACTTCTCTTCTGTTTCGTGATTCTTTTCTTTCTAGTTCTCTCTATTTTTGACCATCTCTCTCTCTCTCTCTCTCTCTCTCTCTCTCTCTCTCTCTCTCTCTCTCTCTCTCTCTCTCTCATCCTTTATTCTCTGTATTAATTCCTTCCTTCCCTTCCCAAAGCTATAATGCTCAGACCCTTCTCATTACTCTCTCTCTCTCTCTCTCTCTCTCTCTCTCTCTCTCTCTCTCTCTCTCTCATTTCACCCTACCCCTTTCTTTCTCAAGCATTATCATATTTGCTCTCTCCTTCCGCCTTCCTCCTCTCTTCCCTTCCCCTCATTCTCTTTGCACTTACATTCATCTCTCTCTCTCTCTCTCTCTCTCTCTCTCTCTCTCTCTCTCTCTCTCTCTCTCTCTCTCTCTCTCTCCAGCTAAACATAAAATTACTGAAAGACTAGATGTGCAAATGTTGATCATAGTACACTCCTAGTAATATTAGATATATATTTTTTGGCAGTATTTGCGTCATACACACCAGCACAATACATTTCAGTTTTCATATTAATCTTTTTTTTAGGACTTTTCAGGTTTCCAGCGGCTGGTGATCATGTTTTTTTTGTTTTTTTTCTAGTACGGCTGACTTTGGAAGGGTGTGGAGGGTGGGAAAGATTGTTATATTTGAATGTCTTATTCTTAACATTTTGCCGTTAGAGATGAAGATGATTTTTTTTATCTGTCAGTCTCTCTGTCTCTCTTGCCATCTCCTCCTGCTCTCTCTACCTTACACCCTGCCTTACCCTCTGTGCCACCCCCTGCCTAACCCCTGTCTATTCCTTTGCCTTTGCCTATCCTTCTGTACCCTTTGCCCCTTCTTCTGCCTATCCCTCCGTGCCAAGATCTGCCTAAATCTCTGCCTATGCTTACTCCTGCCTAACTGTGCCTCTCTCTCTCCCCTCAGCCCCTGCCGGTCCCCCTCAAGACGTGGCCGTTCACCTGGTCAACCTCACCGCCGCTTCTGTCACCTGGCGCCCCCCACAACCAGCACTGCAGCACGGCGTCATCACGGGCTACCAGGTGAGGCTAATTGGGCTACCTGAGACTACTAATCGGGCTACTAGTTACCTGGGGCTACTAGATTAATGGACTACTAGTTACCTGGGACTACTAAATTTATGGGGCTACTACACTCCTTTGACTCTGACTTGGCCTAAAATAACCATCTTCCCATCTTGAATGCTGAGTTGTAACAATAGATTAATGATGGAAAATGATGCTAGTCACGAAGAAGTGTTGTGGATATGATAAAGAGCCGCACTATCGCCTCTTCTGTCACTGAGCTACGTGAAACAAGCCGCAAGTGGACGAAAATCTGGGCCAAGTGAAGCTGAAAGACCCATAGACACTTGGAGTACGTGGACTGACTATTAAGGGGCTATTGAGTTCCGTGAGGCTACTTGTATCTAGTAGACTATGGGTTTGCTATGGCTATTAAGGGTATCATTTAAGGCTACTGTTTTTCAGGCTAGTAATAAAATGGAGCTAGTTGGGAAGATTAGAACTTGGGGATTTTAAAATATTACGGCTATTAGTCTACTAGGGCTATATATAAAGATCAGGAACTTTGGGGACTACTAGAAATAAGGACTACTGAGGCCACTGAAGGCTGCCTAGGGCTATTATTCTTTACCTGTCCGTTCTCTCCGTCACCTGGCGACCCCCACGGAATGAAACACCACGACGTCATTACAGGATATCAGGTGAAGAGAGACTACGGCTACATTAGGACTGCTTCGGTACTGGACTACTTACTAGGGGCTACTTAGGGCTACGTGGGTCTATTAGGACTACTAGATTATATAAAGGACTTCGCTGTAATTGAAGAGTTAAGAGACGTAATTGGGGAGCTAATGGGTACTTGTTCAAATTGGGGTGCTTGGGTGAATTGGGTTAATTTTGTTGTCTTGTAACTTGAAATGTGTGTGTGATTTTGAGAGAGAGAGAGAGAGAGAGAGTAAAAATCTGTCTGGCTCACTGGTTTAATCGCTCGTCTCTCCTTCACTGAATATGGAGTCTGAAAAATCTCTCTCTCTCTCTCTCTCTCTCTCTCTCTCTCTCTCTCTCTCTCTCACTTTCCTCCACCTCGTCCTTTTTCTCTCCTTCCTCCTTGAATTCTTTCCTTGTTTTCTGTTTCCTCTTTTTCTTCCACCTCCCCTTCTTCGTTTCTTCTCTCTCTCACTCTCTCCCTTTTCTTCTTTCTCTTCTTCCCTTCATCTTTTCTCCCCCATCTTCCTCTCTCTCTCTCTCTCTCTCTCTCTCTCTCTCATCTCCGCTTCTGTCCACACAATGCATTACTGAGATTGCTCCCTCCCACCTTCTCTCTCTCTCTCTCTCTCTCTCTCTCTCTCTCTCTCTCTCTCTCTCTCTCTCTCTCTCTCTCTCCTTCAATATTTTCTTTAACATTCTTTTGCCGGCATCGTCTTCCTCCCTTGATCTCTCTCTCTCCCTCTCTTCGTGTCTCCCTTGCCTACCTCTCTCCTCCTCCCCCTTCTCGTTTCCTTCCTCCCTTCCTCATTCTCCTCCCTCTTCCTCCACCCTTTCCTTAGTTTTCCTTTCCTTCCCCTTCTCTCCCTCCCTCCCTTCCTTCCTCTCCCCCTGCCATGTCTCCCTTTCCTCCCTCTCTCCCTCTCCAGCCCTTCACATCTTCCTTCCCTCCCTCTTCTTCCAACTGTGTCCCTCCCTGCCTCCCTCTCCTCCCTCCCCCCTTCCTCTCTCTCTCTCTCCTCCCTCCCTCCCTTCCTATCTCCCTTCCTCCCTCCCTCCCTTTAATTTCCCCTTCACCTTTTAGCCTGGCAAAAATCATACATCTTCCTTGTCATTTTGCCCATGTTAATCCTCCCTTACATATTTTACACCGATATGAGGGTCTGTTTTTTTCGTTCTTTTGTTCTCCTGTTATTGTTATGAACCGGGAGTTATAATGTTATGATAGCACAGTGGAATTTTGTCATATTTAAGGGTGACTCATATTTCCACGCCTCAAATTTAATCCGTGTTATAAATTCAGCTCAAAAATAATTGTGAGTTTGCAGTGTTACGAATACAGTGTTACTTCAATTTTATTATTATTTTTACCGATAATAATATAATTCTTCTTGAAAAATAATAAAGAAAACATTACATGATTTATTTGTAAGCATTAGAGTTATGTTTCCACTTGGGCAACCCTATTCGGTGTGGCCGAGCGGACCCGTCAACCGCACGCTAGCAACCCCCCCTGTAAAGTACTCAGAGAAAATAGCAGGCTTCTCTTACGTCAATGATAAGTAATATATGTTAAAAAAAGGGTCCACATCTCAACCGCAAATGATTTAGTAATTA
Organism: Coenobita brevimanus; assembly: GCF_032717465.1. Taxonomy (NCBI): domain Eukaryota; kingdom Metazoa; phylum Arthropoda; class Malacostraca; order Decapoda; family Coenobitidae; genus Coenobita; species Coenobita brevimanus. Next base: position 1,368,826 of record NC_137021.1, read on the forward strand.
ATGTTGACCTTATGGAGGAAATTTGTCACTTTTTTTTCACCCATTAAGACATCATTAACTGCATCTCCATTACGGTTGAGATCTAGACCCTTTTTGAGAGAGCGTGTTCTAGCCCAGAGTTTCCCCTAGAATAACCTGAAGCGTATTTATCTACTTCGCATGATAGATAAATGTCTTTACTTTATTCTGCTTGTTATGGTAGATTATTTTTTTTTTTATTGCTCTGGGCTTGTCTAGGTAATTAATTCATGGGACTGAAAGAGAGAGAGAGAGAGAGAGAGAGAGAGAGAGAGAGAGAGAGAGAGAGAGAGCGAGGTGGATGTTGGGTTTAAGCGGCAAGGGACAAAAAGGTTGAAACAAAAGGATCTAAAGTGAGAGAGAGAGAGAGAGAGAGAGAGAGAGAGAAATACCAGCAGTTCCTCTCTCTCATAAGCCATACTCACAGGATGCAGTGTGAGGCAAGAATTAGATAGAAGGATAAGTTAAATTGGGGAAAATGAATTCAGAATCTCTCTCTCTCTCTCTCTCTCTCTCTCTCTCTCTCTCTCCCCTTTCCTCCCTTTCTCCCCTCCTCTCTCATCTCTCTCTCCCTCTTCCCATTGTCTGTCTCTCGCTCTCCACCCATTAATGAGGGCAGGTGAAATGTCCTCTCATGATTAAAGAGAGTGAGAGAGTGAGAGAGGCAGGGGCGTAAAAGAAAAGAGAGGGAGGGAGGGGGGGGAGGAAGGGAGAGGAGGAAAGATAGATGGAGAGAGAGAGAGAGAGAGAGAGAGAGAGAGAGAGAGAGAGAGAGGGAGAGAGAGAGGACCTGATATAAATGGATCCTAGACTCTTATTTCAAGATGACTGGAGGCCATTTGTTCCAAGGCAAATATTTCGTCCCACTGCTGCAGGAAGAGGAAGAGGAAGATGAAAGAGAGGAGGAGGAGGAAGATGGAAGAGAGGAAGAGTAGGAGAGATATGGAGGGGAGAGAGGGAGGGAAGAAGGAGGAAGGAAGAGAAGAAGGGAAACTGGTTTGGTGGAAGGGGAATATGTAGAGGGAGAATTGAAAGTGATGATGATAATTAGGAAGGGAGAGAGAGAGAGAGAGGACAACAAGTGCCTGGTATCCTATTCTCTTTAAAATGTACCTCACTCAACCCTTTGGCTCCTACGCTAGACTTGGCCAGCATAATTTTGAACAGACGAATGTGTTGCTGTTACCGCCGGACGATTCTCTCTCTCTCTCTCTCTCTCTCTCTCTCTCTCTCTCTCTTTCCCCCCTCCAGGACACGCCCTCTCTCTCCCCCTCTGCGGTAATGGCAAAAGCTCATTATCAGTGATCGTCTTTGGTGTCATCTTTCTGTTTACATTAGTTCCCCCTCCCATCCACTCTTCTCTTCCACATTTTCTTTTTTTTTTTTCTTCATAATTCCCTCCTTTTTTCAATTTTTGTCTACTTTCCTTAATCTTTTTTGTATTTTTTCTCTCCACATACTTCTACATTCCCCCCAATCCCCTCTCTTCATTATCATTTTTTTAAAATTCATTTTTGTTTTTTGGTTTCCTCCCATTTTCTATGCTCTCACTTTAATTTATTTTTTTTCAGGTTTTCCTTTATATTTCTGTTTAGATTAACTTTTCTTCCCCTTCTCCATCTTCTTATTTCTTTATTTCTCTTATATTTTCTTTCCCCAAATTATGTTCCTCCCCCTTTTCTCTTCTTTTTCTGTGTCTTCCGGTTCTCTGCTACATTCGTAAAACCTTTGTAAAATTATCATTTTTTTTTTTTTAGTGTTATTTATCGTTTTGTGTAAGTACTGATTTCTGTGTTTTGACTTTATTCATTATTAGTTTATATCTATGTATTCTGTATCTGTGGCTGTGCATCAAAAACTGCCTATCTGTCTGTCTGTGTATTTTCGTCTATCTATCTCTGTTCTCCCCCCCCCCTCTCTCTCTCTCTCTCTCTCTCTCTCTCTCTCTCTCTCACACACACACACACACACACACACACACACACACACACAAGCATGGGATCAGCAGGGGTAGGAGGACTTCGCTAGGCTGCAGGCACAGGGGCGTGAGATGGGGGCGAGGATGACTGCACTGCCTGTGGTGATGAGAAGGCGGAGAGAGAGACCGAGGATGAGACAGGGAGAGACAATGATGGAGGCGAGGAGAGACAGGGAGAGGCAATGAAGGAGGAGGGAGAGAGAGAACGAAGGAGGGAGAAGGGAGGAGAGAGGGAGAGAAGTAGGGAGACGAGGATAGGGAGGGACAAAGAGGGAGGAAGAGGAAGACTTTGAGAGAGAGAGAGAGAGAGAGAGAGAGAGAGAGAGAGAGATTAATAGACAGTTGGATAGATGAAGTGACAGACTGATATATGGATTCCAAACTATCCTGCATATATTTACATCGATATGGTTGAGAGAGAGAGAGAGAGAGAGAGAGAGAGTGTCGAAAACTACTGTATAAGTACCTCTACTTTCTCTCTTTCATTTTCTCCTCATTAACACCTCTTTTTATTTTCTCTTTAATTATGTTTTATCCCACTCCCCCTGCTCTCTCTCTCTCTCTCTCTCTCTCTCTCTCTCTCTCTCTCTCTCTCTCTCATTTACCATAATTTCTCCTACTATTTTCTCGCTTCACCTAAACACTAATTCCCAGGCATCTAATTTTTTTCCTTCCTTGCTTACTTATTGCGTGTTTTTCCCGCATTCTCTTTATTGCTTGTTTTTCTGTGATGCTTTTTCGAGAGACCCCATCGTCCTCCTTTTTATTTATTTATTTAATTTTTTGCATATTTTTTGCCCATGTCAGTTTTATTCAGGTGTTTGTGTGCTTATAAAAATTATCGTTTTTTTTTTCACACGTTTTTGTCTTTTTTTTTCAGTTTCCCTGTTTTTTTGAGTTCTTTTTTTATAATCTCTTTTTTAGTTCCTTTTTTTTCCAAGTTTCCATTATCCTTTTTTTTTTTTTGCGTTGTCTCTTTTTGGCGATTTCCTTTTTGGGGAGTTAGTTTTTTATTTATTTATTTTTTCTTATTCTTTGCCTTTTGCTCCTTTGCTGTGTTTAGTTTTGTCCTTTTTACCTCATTCATGTTTTTTTTTTAGCTGTTCGTTTTTATTTTCTTGCATTTTCTTTGGCAGTTTTTCTTTTTTCGTTCATTCTTCTATTTTTTTGCCCGACACAAGTACATTAAGATAAAAAATATATATATGTACAAGAAACTGAGTCTTCAAAAACCCTGTATTAACTCTTTCCTTGCTCCTTATAACTAGGAATTTTAAATATGCTAAAGACAGACGATTCTTTTCTGTCGAGATAAAGCCTAGCGGTGAAAGGGATTCTCATTATAATTTTCAGACGATTTTATTCAGTTAGAAAAATCGCTCCTGCTGAAGGGTTTGTATGACCGTCACTGTAGCCTTTGTAATGTGTTTTTTCCTCCTTCTTTTCTTCCTTTTTCTATAATCCCCCCTCTCATTATCTTGTTTTTGTCCTCATTTTCTATTCATGTTCTCATTTTCTATTCATGTTGCCATCTTGTGTCTCGGTAATTTTCTTCACTTATTCCCTCATTGTTTTCAGATCCTGTCCATATTTTTTCCCTGTTTTTTTACATCCTTTTCGTGTTTGTCCTCTGATTTTCTTATATTTTTCTTTAATACATCATAGAGTACAATTGTGTATCGTATTTTGGGGCAAAATTAGAACACAGAAAGAATAACAACAGTAATAATAACAACAACAGCAACAAGTGTCCCTTCTTCTTTTTCCTCTTCATTTTCCTTTCACTCTTCATGTTCCTCTTTTCCTCTTCTTCTACCTCATCTTCTCCCACAGTTGGTCTCCCTTGTCAGTGGGACCTCAACCTTCCTCAGTAAATCTCTCATCTCGTGCACCTACACGTATATCAGTCTTAAGGATTCTCGTGTACTTGACAAGGATCAATATAAGCAGTTTGTAGTTGATAAGGATTAATTTTTTTTTCTCCCTCTGCAGCTCAACTTTCCTAAACAAGTGACAGTTTCACCTATCAGTTTCTTTTTCTTTCAGATGTCCCTAATTTTCTCTGCCATACTGCCCTAATGTACTTTATAAACACTAATTATCTTCCTTCCTTCACAGCTGCTCACTTTAGTCAGCAGGAGCTCTACCTTCCCAATCAAGTCCATGAACGTCTTATCTTTGCCCATCAGCTGTCTCCCTTCATGATTAAAAATTTTCGCTCTTAGTGATTCATATGCAGTTGACAGCCATTAAATGTAACTCTCTCTTCTACCTGCAGCTCCTCACCCTGGTCAACGACAGCTCAACTTTCGTAAACAAGTCCCTGAACGCCAGCACCTTCGCCTATCAGCTGTCACCCCTCACACCAGGGCACGTGTACTCGGTTAGCCTCTCAGCGCTGTCCAGGATGGGGGAGGGGCCTTCGTCTCAACCAATCAGGCTTCAGACAGACCCGGCGCTGCTAAATCCGCTGGCCAATAAGCACGCCGGGTCCGAGGGTGTGGTGCGGGAGGCGTGGTTTATCGTGCTGGTGGGAGGAGCTATGTTTTTCCTGCTGACAGTGTTCGTGGTATTGCTTTACATCAGGAGGTTCCACCGTAAAGACTCCGAGCTGCCGAGTCTGAATGGTGAGTAGATCTGCCTATTTACTTATTTTGCTTACCAATTTACTGATCATCCTACTTATCTTCCTACTTTCTTATAGGTTGTGAGTTATTTTACTAGACATTTCGATTTTCCAGTGTAAAGACTCCGAGCTCCAAAAGCCGAATGGTAAATAAGTCTACCATATAGTTACGCTTCTAACTTATTTACCAGCTTTCTCGTCTACCTACATCCTACGTACCTAAATATCGGTTTTGACTATTTTTTCTCTATATTAGGAGTTTCCACTGTAAGGACTGCGAACTCTCTTGCCTAAATTGCACTTACATTTTCCTTATAAATACACGGTGGTCAGGTGCTAAGAGATATTGGCTGCTGTCTAGAAGGACCCAAGTTCGTTCCCAGGTCAGGACAGAGTAGTGTAAATATCAGAACTGCGTAGAAAAACTGCTGAGCCTCGGGAGACGGGTTGTCAAGTTTGTGTAGGGTGTAGGACGCATGAATAACCAAAACATCATTATTATCATCATTAACATCATCATCATCATAATTATCATCATTCTCCTCCTCCTCCTCCTCATCATCATCATCATCATCATCATCATCATTACCATCCTCCTCCTCCTCCTCCTCATCGTCATTATTACCATCCTCCTCATCATCATCATCATCACCAGTACCCTTGACAACACCAGTAATCCCAGTAACAGCCACGATACCCATAATCATAATTCCAATATTACAAACTCCCAAACAGTATTATCCTGAGTGATATCGGGAAGTACACTATGGAGGTCTGAAAATCATCGGTGTAATATTCTGCGATGGCTGGGCAGGTGGGGTCGAGTGGGCTAATAACTAGACCATTGCAATTGTGTTAGAGAGAGAAACAGACAGACAGACAGGAAAGTAATGTTCTGAAAAGAGAAAAATGTGAGAATAGAATCAGTAGAGAGAGAGAGAGCAATCCATGAAAATACAAAGGCAAGCAATTCAGCCGAAAAATTAAGCCCAAAAATGACACCGAGTCATCCCCGAAAAAAATAATAATAAAAAAAGAGAGAAAAAACAGAAAAACGAAAAATCCAGCGGGGCCCTTTTACCCTCTCAAAAAATAAAAAATAAAAATACAAAATCGAAAAAAAAAAAAAAAGTGAATTTCCGATAGTCCAACACGGAGTCTTTATTTCATATCAATATAAAGCCATTTGCATATTTCCCAAGCAGGTGATGTATTGAGAGAGGGGGATTTTTTCATTTATAGATATACATTTTTTGGAGTTGTCAGAATAAATATATATATGTAAAGACTGCAGTGATATTAATGGCGACTGGCCACATATATGCATAAAATTGAAGGGGTGGGAGGGACACATAGATGGAAATTATTGTTCTCTGTTATTTATGATCAACTGGGGGGAAAAAATAGCATTGAGGGAGTTATGGGGCCTTTTGGTTGGTAATTCATTTTTTTCAATTTTTAGATATTTGTAATTTCTTTTCCCTACTTTGTTTCCCTGTGTTTTCTATGATTTATTACCACTCTCCGGAATTAAGTGGAACGGGGTGCTTTTA
>NC_137021.1:1377500-1385000 GCF_032717465.1 Coenobita brevimanus
TGACAAATGAGCCAGTGATAAACAAAGAGGGATTAAATGATTTACACGGTATTAACAACCTTGGACAGAGGACTTGTGTTAATGTCTGTTTTTGTGGGTTTCTAGGTAACGTGAGTATCTAGGGTAACACTTGGAGGTAACTGCGGTAACCTTGATGTCGTAATGGCCTTGTTAGATTTAAGTCCTTAGTTACATAGATGAGCACTATGAACAAGCGCCTTCATACACTCTTACCTAATCCCCCCTCATTTTACTCTCCCTATTTTCTTCCCCCCTACTTCTCTCCCTCTCTAACTACCAATTATCTCTCCCCTCCCTATGTTTTTCCTCCCCTTCCTCTTCCCCTTTCGTATTTTTCTCCCCCCTCTTCCTTCTCCCTCCCATCCTTTCCCTTACCTCCTCCCTTCTTTGCATCCTCTTAGTTTTTCTTGTCTTCCCTCCACTCTTCTTTCCCTCCTCGTCTACCCACCAGTTATCTCCCCGTTCTCCCCATTTTCCTCCCCCTTCTCCATCCCACTTCTTCCTTTTCTTTCGTCTTTTCAATTTTCTCTCTTTCCTATTTTTTCTTCCCTCCCCTCTTCTTTTCCCCCTTTCTGCCCACCAGTTATCTCCCCTCCCCTCCTATTTTTCCCCCTTTCTCCCTCGAACCAATGCTTCCTTTCCCCTCTCCCTTCTTTTCACCTTCTCCCTATTTCGTCAGCCCTCCGCTCTTCTCCCCTTTCAACCCACCAATTATCTCTCCCCTCCCCCCATTTTTCTCCCCCTCTCCCCAGCAATGAGGCGGCTTCTCTCCCCAATCACCCACCATTCATGCCCCCAGGAGCCACCCCAGGGACCCCACTCCAACCCCCGGGGCGTCAGGGATTAGGTCACATCCCCCAACCCCGCACCATGTCACTTCCACCCTCCCCCCACCTCCCTCACCCACCCCCAACCCCACACCATGTCACCCCCACCCACCCCCATCTCCCCCACCCACCACCACACCCCCTACCTTTATCGTATGCGCAATGGCCCCCACCTTCACCCCACCCCTGGAGGTGTGGAAGGATAAGGGTGGCGAGTGGAGGGGGGAATGATGGGGTTGAGTGAGTTGGGGGAGAGAGTGAGAAGTGGAGAAATTTTAGAAAGTAATAGATAGATAGATAGATAGATGGAGGAGGGATTGACCGGGACAGAGGAAAAAAATTGCAGGATAACAAGAAAAAAAAATGAACAGAAAGACGAGGCAGAAGAACAAAAGAAGAAGAGGAAGAAGAAGAGGAAGAGGAAGAAGAAGAAGAGGAAGAAGAAGAAGCAGAACGAGCGAGAAAGAGAGCAGGATAGAGAGAGATAAAGAAACAAAGTAATGACGACGAAGAGAGCAATAAAGAGCAGATAATGTCGATATAATTCTCTCTCTCTCTCTCTCTCTAATTTATCAGATCCCATATAATCCCCCAGGTATTACATGCGTCTATTCATTTTCTCCAATTCTCGACATCTGCTCTAATTTTCTCACTTTCCCTCTCTTCGTGACTTTCAATTCTCTCATATTTATTTTTATTTATCACTCCTCTCGCTTCTTATTATATTTTATCTGTTTTTTTTAATCTCAGTTCTTTTTTCCTTTTTTCTTTTCTCATTTTCTTCTTTCTACTCTATCTTCACCTTCTCTTCTCTTTCTCATTCCTCTTTCTTCCTCCTCCCCTCTTTGTTTCTTCTCTTTCACCTCTCTTCTCTCTCTCTCTCCCTCCCATTAATCATCTCTCCATCATTCTGCTCTTTTCCCTCCACCTCTTCTCTCCTCTCTCCAACTTTCTCCTCCCGTTATCCCTTTCATCTATCTGCCTTCATCATTGTCCTCATCGTATTTCCCTCTCCACTTCTCTCCTCCTCCTCCTCCTCCTCCTCCTTCCCCCGTTCATCATCTCTGTTCTTCCAGGCGATAACAGGAAATAACAGACGTCGGCGTGTGTTATCGCCGTAGGATAAATCTGTTGCCGGGAAGGGAAATAAAACAGGAGGCGTAAAAATGAACGTGAAGCCAATGGTGCGTTGTGTTGATAAGGTGAGAGAGAGAGAGAGAGAGAGAGAGAGAGAGAGAGAGAGAGAGAGAGAGAGACAGACAGACAGACAGACAGAGACAGAGAGAGAGGAGGGACAATCATGCAAGAGAGTGGGGGAAATAGAATGAAACGAGAGGTCAAAGGGCATGAGAGAGAATCAGTGGTCAGGGTGCTGCGTTATCTCTCAAGAATGTTAAGGTCAGGGGTCAGATTCAGAGGTCAGGATGTAGGGTTATCTCCAGAATGTTAAGGTCAGGGGTCAGGGGTCAGATTCAGAGGTCAGGATGCAGGGTTATCTGTTCAGTGCGTGACCTGCTATGGATAAGTAGGTGATCCAGTACGACGTGTGGAATTGTTGGTTGGGAGAGAGAGAGAGAGAGAGAGAGAGAGAGAGAGAGAGAGAGAGGTTACAGCTTCAGTGCTTTATTTTACCTACAGAACCCAGACTCTCTGTAGATGGTTTTGTGTACCCTGAAACGTTATAGAAAATAAAGAGTTCAAGCTTTAACCTCTCTCTCTTTCTCTCTCTCTCTCTCTCTCTCTCTCTCTCTCTCTCTCTCTCTCTCACCCAACTGATATGGATAAAAATTCGTACATAGCTTCTATGTGGGGACGGGAAGAAGATATCCGATTTTCGTGCAAATTGATGAGGAGGTCAAGGTCAAGGTCAAGGTGAAAATTCGGACGATGCTCTTCTGTCCCTTTTGAATACCCTCACCAGCTCCAAAATTTGCGTACGAGGAAGTGTACAAGGAACAGCATTAGAGAAACGCAGGTATTAAATTCATTACAGCAAGTTCCCGCGCAAAATTGAGATGTTGAATTACTCTCACTCCCGAGGCTAACTTTCTTATCCGGGCGAGTCCAGGCGGGCATATCAGGCAGACAGTTTTTGGAAGTTAAAGCAGCTCCAGTATCTGCAACTTTCCCAGCTAGTTTGTTCCATAAATTAACCCCTTCATGGTTGGGAACACTCTAGGATTCTGTTGAGAGCTATTGCCAGGCGATTTTACTTGGCTGAGACTGAGCCATAGGAGCCTGAGACGATTAACAGGGGCCATAAACCGTCTGCCGGTCGGGAAAAGTCTAGCATTGTATTCCTGCCACCTCCAGACGATTTCTTGAAGCTGAGCGTCCCTTTATCTTCTTTCTTTCTTCCTCATCCGTCTTCTCTCAGGCTTGGCACTCTTGTCTCCAACTTTTCTCCTCCATACCATCTTCCTCCTCCTCCTCCTCCTCTATCTCTTCCTTGCATCTGCTGTGCCTTATCTCGTGTGTCTGTGCTCCTTTTTGCTACGTGTGTATTCTCTTCTGCTCCCTTTATCTTTTATTTGCTGTGTATATCATCTTTTTCCCTATTTTCATGTTTTTTTCGTACTCGCATCTTTTTTTTTTTCCTGCGCGTATCCTCTTCTTTTGTTAGCGTATCTTTTCATGTGCTATATGTTTTCAGTTCTTGTGTGTGTGTGTGTGTGTGTGTGTGTGTGTGTGTGTGTGTGTGTGTGTGTCTTGTCCTTTTGGCTAGCTGGATCTTCGTTTCCCTCCATGTATATATCAGTCTCCCTCGAGTCATAGTCTATTCCATAATAATCATTTTACACCGGCCTCTCTACGTCTTCATCCAGCCATGCGTTCGTCTTGGTGTGCTTCTGTTCAATCATTTATGTCTGCTTGCATCTGTTTCACTAGGTTATTTATATATTTCCCCCTCGAATCTTCTTTTATCATCATCATAGTCATCACCTTCTTCTTCTTTTCCTTATTCTTTACCCATTTTCCCACTTTAAGATGGTGTGAGATAGGACACCAAATATAAGAAACTAGGAAAGAGGAAGGACTAGAGTGGAAGGGCGAAGCAACAGCATCACGCCCTTCCATCATGTTCTCCAACAATGTCCCCGCCACCAGCCTCTACATCTTCGTCCTCCGGCATCTCCCCGTCTTTTCCGCGTCCACTATCACCCCCTCGTCACGCCATAACGTCATTACAACATTACGGCGACTGTGAGTGACGCCTTAGTGTCTCTTACCCTCCCTCCGAATCCACGCAATCTTGACTTTGGGTACACGGCTTTTCCCTCAACGAGCTCTGGGATTTTGCACATTTTCCAAGCGACTGACTTGAAATATTAGCCAAAGCGCCTTGGTTATTACGCGAGAGGGTTGGGAGAGACGGAGAGAAAGGGAAAAGGGGGGGAGGGAGGTAGAACAAGAGTAGGCAAAGTCTCAGCCAAGGCCAGGGATCCGTACGTGTTCGCGCATATAAACAAACCCTCGCAGGAGTCCATTGGCGCCAAGACCTTCCCCCTCCCTCTCGCTTTCTCTCTTGCACTCTCTTTTCCTCCCTTGATGTTATCTCTTTACTGCATCCCCCCCTCCCAGATCTACCCCCTCCCCTCCCTTCTCCCTCATCCCCCCAGAATCTCCTCCCCCTTTTGCGTATCTCCCTCCGAAAGTTTGGGAAATGTATCCACGAGAAGTTTGGTAGACGAGGATGTTTGTGTTCGTTGCCGCCGTTCGTGAGCAGAATCCGGATTGGCGTTGGGGGGAAAATTAGGAGACATGTTGATACTATGCATCTGCGAGTGATTACATGGTTGGAGGAAGAAAACACCTTAATGAAGCCTATCTGTGGCGATTAAAAAGTAAAATAAGAGGGAAACCAGCCTGGGTGTGGGTAGACGAGGATGTTTGTGTTCGTTGCAGCCGTTCGTGAGCTGAATCCGGATTGCTGGTTATGGGAAATTAGGAGACGTGTTGATATTATGCAACTGCGAGTGATTAGAGGGAAGGAAGGAGAAAATCCCTTCGTAAAACTAGACCAGGACGATTAGGTAGTAAAATGGGGCGAAAGAAGCGGTGTTTTAACGATGAGTAAGTGGATAATGAGAGAAAATTGGCGGGAATCAGCGGGTGAAAGGAGCCCAGGCCATTGATTACCAGGGAGCAGGAGGAGGAGGAGGAGGAGACGGGAATATTAAGAGAGAGAGCGAGAGAGAGCTATCATGATGAACTCTTCTACTTCACCTCTTTCAGGAGATTCGAGCCTCTTTACCTGATGATTCTTATTTGAGGTCCAATTAAGACGTCATCATCATCATCATCATCATCATCATCATCATCATCATCATCATCATCATCATCATCATCATCATTTCTATATATGGGATAAATAATTTGGGATGAACCTAGCACTCAGAGATCTAAGCATAATAAATTTCTGCCAAAGATGTGTACGTGAAATAGACTGTAAAAGAACGAAAATCACCCCTTAGGTAGAGTAAAGGATATGAAAGTTTTTTTTTATTTTTTCGTATCTTCCATTGTGTTAAGTTCTACACGTTCCTAAAAATATCCCTTTAAATTTTAAGTCTACCCCAAATCTCCTAAATTATTTCGCGTCTCATCCACCCTGTACTTCTCGCCTCCCCACCCGCCCCCTCCCCTCTCGATTCCCTCTCCCTCTTCCCCCCGATTCCTCCGCCCCCCTTTCCCCACCCCCAGCTCAGGCCCTGCGCTAAAACTAAGCTAATACCCCACGATACCGCCTCTCCCGAAATAAGCCAGCCTCCCAATCCAGCCCAAACCCAGCTAAAATCACGGCAGAAATCGCACCAGCATTCTCCTTCCTCCTCCTCCTCCTTCCTTCCTTCCTTCCTTCCTCTTCTTCTTATTCCTCCTTATCCCTCTTCTTCCACTTTTCACTCTCCTTCTTCTCCATCTTACTTTTCTCTTTCCTTCTCCCTTTCCGGTTCCCTTTCCCCTCCCTTCCTCTCTACCTTTTGCTCTCCCTCTGTCTCCCTTCCACTTCTTCCTCGTCTACCATCCTCCTTTTCCTGGTTCACTCTTCCTGTGTCCCTTCCTCTCCCTGCCTCCCCCTCCCCTTTTTCTCCTCCTCCCCTCTAGTTCTCTCCCTCCCCCTCCCCTTCTCTTTCCTTTATTGCTCTGTCTGTTTCCCTTTCCCTTTCCTCAACTTTTCTATCCCCCTCCCTCTTCCATTCTCTTCTATTTTCCCTCCTCCGTTTCTTAGATATAACCTACTTCTTTCCCCTTCTTCTCCCATTACCCTCACCTTCCCTTCACTCCTTTCCCCTCACCCCATCCCCTCCACCTCCCCCAGCCTCCCCTGGCCCCCCTCTCTCCAGGTCTCACTCACACCATCCCAAACAGTTTAGAGAGAGAGTGTGTGAGCGAGAGTGAGCAAATTTACCGAGCTCCTTTTAGCCAACAGAGAGAGAGCTGGGAGCAGTGTGTTTAGTGTTGAGTACCCAGCCAGGAACAAAGGATGGAGAGAGAGAGAGAGAGAGAGAGAGAGAGAGAGAGAGAGGATGAAATGGGATGGAGGAGGAAAAAGAGAAGAGAATGATGGAGTGGAAAATTGGGGAGAGGAAGAGATATATTGAGATTAAGAAGAGAGAGAGAGAGAGAGAATCGAACTCACTTCACCTGTTTTTCCTCTCTCTCTCTCTCTCTCTCTCTCTCTCTCTCTCTCTCTCTCTCTCTCTCTCTCTCACCTATGCTAACTATTTTCTGATAATGGAAGAGAGAGAGAGAGCAGTGAACTTACATACATCCTCCCATCCCCATCCCCATTTTCACTCTTATGGCGTGGGGATGGAAGGGTGATTTTGCTGTTATGGGGGAAGAATGGTAATGGGGGTGTGCTTAGGTCTTTCTGCTTCTGATTGGCTGTGTGTGTGTGTGTGTGTGTGTGTGTGTGAGAGAGAGAGAGAGAGAGAGAGAGAGAGATTTTAATTTCAGAAATATATTGATACATAAATTCACATACATACATACTTATACTGCATTCATTACGTGTGTACGTACATAAATGCACACACACACACACACACACACACACACACACACACACACACGTCAGTCCAAACATCAATGTGTATTAATTTTTGTCACCACTGCAAATTATATCCCGCAGGTAAAAAAAAAAAAAAGAAAAAGAAAAAGGAAAAAAAGAATTGTACAGAATTACATTGATTATAATATGGTAAACGAACAACAACAACAAAAACAACAACAACAACAATAGGTACTGTAATAATTCTCTCTCTCTCTCTCTCTCTCTCTCTCTCTCTCTCTCTCTCTCTGTCTTTAATTCCATCACTCAAGAAATCCATGACCTAACTCCCCCCCCAAAAAAAAAAAAAATCCTCTTCAAGATTTAGAATTTTAATGAAAACACACACACACACACACACACACACACACACACACACACACACACACACACACACACACACACACACACACACACACACACACACACACACACACACACACACACACACACACACACACACGGCCATTACTTCCAAAACATCTACATAACTCCCTCAAATTCTAAAATAAATATAAAATCATGTAGAGCAAAATATGATAGCAATTGCATGGGTGTTGAATATACATGGAACTTGCATCATACATGTGAGTGATA
>NC_137021.1:1387500-1390000 GCF_032717465.1 Coenobita brevimanus
ATCACGGCGTTTGTGCGGGCCGGGGGAGATTTGGTGCAAGAAATGAATTCCGGCCATCAATAAGGGGTCTAATTCCAGAACCTGCAATGCCAACCCCCCCATATAACGGGATTCACGCTTTGTTAGTCCAGGAATACTGGAATTATATAAAACGGGAATTATTAGGGAAAATAAAGGGGATATTTCCGTTGTTTTATCGAAATTTTCACCATTGTTTATACACGCACATAACAAACAACAACTGGAAACGGCGAACGCTTTCGCCAGGAATCCAGCCGTCTTGCCTAGTCAACCCTAAAATAGTGGCATAAAAAAAGGCGGCAAATAGAAGGGAAAAAAAGGTGAGGATATTTGCGTTGTTTTACCGAAATTTTAAGCCCTGTTTACACACGGGCAGAACAAACAACAACCGGAACTGGCGAACGCTTACGGCAGGCAGGAATTCGCGCGCTGTGGCTGGCTGGCTGCTGTGATGCCGCGTCTGGGAGGGGTAAACAATAGCTGCGGTGCCACGTTTCCCCGTATTGTGCGATAAATAATAGCCGGTGTGCCACGTTGCCCGGATTGTGTATGACAGTCGTCCGTGCGCGCTCTGAGGATTGTGCATTGCTGGGTGTATCACGGTTGCAGAAGTGTGAATAGTTGTGTGTTGCGCGTCCAGAATTGAATGAAGTTGAATACCGCGCGTGGAGGATTCAGGACAGCTTATTTTTGCTTGTTTTCTGGATTCTGGTTCTAAGTAAAGTTGCGTGTCGTGTTTCTGATTTTGAAAATAGCTGATTATTCGTTTTGTACAGCTTAGTGCGAACAGCTTGAGTGTTTGTTGTCGCTTGAGTCCCCCATCGTAACCAGGGGAGGCACTCGTTTAAACTATGAGAGAACTGGGCCGGACTGGAGCCCAAAGAACGGGTTCAGCAATCTTCCTTGTTTAACTGGATGCTGGGCGATGTTTACGAGGGATCTGAGTCACACTCAAAGTAGTTTCTAAGTTGAGGATTATTATTGATACCTTAAGAATCTATACGAGCTCTGAGTCAGATTCATAAAATAACCTCTTTGGATCCCCTATTTGTTCCTTTTTAGGCCAAGAGCACCCAAGGGTCCGGCAATAAACAGCTTGGATCTTCTCGTCTATTCGGTTTGACACCCCATCATAGTACTGGATATATTACAGGCTGTCTAACCACTCCAGTTCAGACCATCACACCAGTCCTGCGTGAGACAGCCCTAGCACGTATTCAGTATGGGCAGTGGGTATTAGCGTCGATGTAGTGACATGTGAAGGTGTGCGACACGTAGTAGGACTGCTAGGTCTCAGGAAACGCGCTGTTAGGTCTATATCAGGAGTCGAAAAACAAAAAGGAGAGAAAAGAAAGAAAGTAAAGCAATCGGGTTTATAGAGTTGAACACACACACACACACACACACACACACACACACACACACACACACACACACACACACACACACACTGGCCGCCATAGCATGTTGTTTACAGAGGCTTCGTTCCGTCGCTATTCCGGTATAAACATTCCGGTGTAAGCATTCGCCCTGTTGCCACATTTCCGGGTCTGTGGCATAAACAATTACAGATTTGACACATTTCCATTTTTTGCGAAAGTCGATATGTTGGCAGGGTTTCAGTTTTGGTGGAGTTGCTTGTCTGTTTTAATTTGGGTGAAGTAATGAGTTTCCCCCCTCCCCTCCCCCCAGTCTCTCTCTCTCTCTCTCTCTCTCTCTCTCTACACACACACACACACAGCCTCAGCAACAAAGAATAACTTAGGCCTGCGTCAGTGCATTTCAAAGTGGTGTTTCGGGGAAGAGGCAGAGCAATCAGTGCGAGTGCCACATACCGCCGAGGCACACAACCCGGACGCTGCTGTTTGTTCTAAAGGTGTAAACAATCCCTGCGGTGCCATATATACACCTGTTGCTCGTATAGGTAAACCAGACGTTGCCACATATTCGTTTCTCATGCGTAAACAGTCCCAGCGCTGCCACATACATATTTAAAGTCCAGATGTAAACAATCCCAGTGGTGCCATGTTTTCAATTCCCAGGTGTAAACAATCTCACTGTTGCCACATGTTCGATCTCCACGTGTAAACAGTTCCAGCGTGCAACGTATTGGGCTATAGAAGCGAGCAGCAGATATCAGTGCCATACCATACCATACCACACCACACCATAAAATACCATGACATACCAAATCATACCGTTCTATACTCTATCCAGCCCTACCCTACCCTGCAATACCACAACATCCCATATCACTATACCCTACTATTCTATATTATACCATATATATTGCCATACCATACCATACCGTACCAGGATGCTTACGTGTGACTGAAGCAGATTTCTCTCTCTCTCTCTCTCTCTCTCTCTCTCTCTCTCTCTCTCTCTCACCCATTCCTGCCACCACACACGACCAGATCCACACAGCCCCGCACCGTCGTATTGTCGTTCCATTATCGGTCCTCACACTCAACGACCC
>NC_137021.1:1392500-1427500 GCF_032717465.1 Coenobita brevimanus
AGAGAGAGAGAGAGAGAGAGGAGCACGGATGAGCGACCGCCTTTGACTTTCTCTTTCTGGCCAGTCATTTGAAAGAGAGGGAGGGAGAGAGAGAGAGAGAGGGAGAGAAGGAGGGAAAGACGGTAGCATTTCCCTCCCCTCTCACCCATTCATTTCTCCCCCACGTCCCTTACCCTCCCCACCATCCCCTTTTCACCAAACCATCATTTTCTTTTTAATCATCGTATCGTCACCTTCCCATCTCTTTCTCCATTCTTTATCTTCATACCCATACCCCCTCCTCTCTTTCTCACTTCCCCTTCCTTCCCATCTTCATCCTTCCTTCTCTTCCTTCACCTTTCTGTCCCATCCTCCCTACCCCTTTCACTCTCTTCTTCACCTTCTCTTCTCCCGTCTTCATCATTTTTTACTCACCTCTCTTTCTTCATCTTCCCTTCCCTTCCTCATCTTTCCTAAGCTCTCCCTTTTATCATCTTCCTTCTCCTTCATCATCCCTCTCCCTTTCTCTCATTCTCCTTCTTCCTCTCTTTTCCTCACTCTCTCTTCATTCCTCTTTCTCTCTCAATCCTCAATGTCCACCCTTCAGTTTCAATCATCCCTCATCCTCTCCTCTTCCATCCCTCCTTCCTCCTCTTCTCCCTCTTCACCCCTTACTCCCTCCCAACCCTCCCTCCTCCCTTCTCTCTCCTCCTCTCTCTCTCCTTTCCCTCCAGAGAGACGTGTCATTATTAACTCTATGAAAATGCTCTCCCATGCGTTTAATTCCCAGTAATTACTTTATTTAAATAAGAAAAAAGGCAATTTGCAAAGGAACAGCTGCCGGCGAAACGGAGTCCTCTTTTTATTTTCTTTCATTTTTTTTGTTGTGGTCTGTGAGAGGAGTGGACGTTTTTGAGTGGCTCTTGACTCGTTATTGATACGTTATTGATCAGCAGTTGCTTTGTGAATTGAATCTCAGAATGTTATTGGTATCTTTTAGCTGAAGAAGTGGCTTTGTGTTAGCTGGGGGGAAAAACACCCGAGTTCTATTTCGATCATTAGAGGGTAAAATATTAAAACCGAGACTCCTGTGACCCACTTATGGTTAGATATATCGTATGGCTTTGGCTGGATGTAATTACTAGAGTTGACCCGACCGTGAGAGGGTCAATGGTTCCAGTAGCCTATTAATAAAGATGTGATTCCCCCAAATAAAGATGAGGCTGGTATAAGGGAATAAGGGAATTAGTATGCATGTGGATACCGAATTAAAAACGGCGTGACATGATTTTGACATCCCCAGCCCTTATTTATTTATTTATTTAATTGATAGTCAGCCTGTTAACTCCCTCTGACAGGTGTATGTGAAATGCATCTATGAAGGAAAAAAATATGCATTAAGAATTATGCATTTGGTTTGGACTGCGAGATGGCTGCCGGGATTGTGTAGGTTTGAATATTAGGCGAAGGACAGTGTGCCATTTCACTGGGCATGCTGCTGATAATTCTCTCACCTTGTATTTCCTCTTTCCCTACTTCCTTGTTCTGCCTTACCCCATTTTTAAGGAGGACAGAGGGTGAGGGTGATGATGATGATATTGAATGAATATTGTGTTGCCCTTTCTTTTAATCAGCATGACTGGATAAGAGACAGAGATGAGAGGATAAGAGGTAAAGATGAGATGATGAATTATAGAGATGAGAGGGTAAGACGGAGATGAGAGGATAAGAGATAGAGATGAGAGGATGAGAGATAGAGATGAAAGGATAAGAGATAACGATGAGATAAAGTTCACTCAAATTATTTCACTCTTTCTCTCCACTTCTCGGTCTTTTCGTTATCTTAATTATTCCCCTTGGTATGCATAATATTCTCAGAAGCTTCACACATGGCAGATTCCACCTTGCCAAGACGTCTCTCTCTCTCTCTCTCTCTCTCTCTCTCTCTCATATAGACAGATGCACAGAGAGACTTTAATCGACCCAACTCAAACAACTCCACTTCTCTATAGCTCTTTATAGGCTGTGTCTGCGTCTTTATCAGTCAGTCTTTTTATTAGTCTCAGTATTAAATCCGTCAATCTCTTTATCTACCTGTCAGGTGAATGAGTCGATCAGCCATTTTATGTCGAATTTTAGAGCATCAGATTTTGCCAGGATGATAAACTACCTAGACGTTGCCCATCCTACCCCATGCCAGTCTAACTCCCCATGTCTCCCATTTCTCTTCTTTCCACAGGCTCAGTTACCAAAACCAGCAACCTGGCCAACTTCTACGGCGGGGAGAACCTCTGGCCGGAGTCTGGATGGAAGCCCTCTGATGGGGAGAAGCCGGAGGGGAAGATGGGGAAGGGCGGGGGAGGGGGAGGGAGCAGCAGCGGAGGGGGGAGCAACGGCAGTGGGAGTGGGAGGGACCTGTTAGCCTCCCTCGCCCCTGAGTACGCCGAGATTGACTCCCTCGGTACTTTCACGTCCGGCAAGAAGGGTGACGGCGAGATCAGTTCAGCCGAGGCGTATGCTTCCGCCTCGGTCCTGGCAGCGTGTAATAACCGGAAAAATAAGGTGGGTGGAAGAGGGTGGGGGTGAAGTGTGGGAGTGGTGAGGTGTGGAAGTGGGTGGTGATTTGTGGAAGTGAGTGGTGAGGTGTGCAAGTGAGTGGTGAGATTGGCAAGTGAGTGGTGAGGTGTCGAGGTGAGTGGTGAGGTGTGGAGGTATGTTGATGAGTAGAAATGTTTATATTAGCAGGAAAAATAATGTGGGTGGTGGTGGGTGAATATGAGGTATGGAAATGAGTGGTGGGGTGATTGTATATTAACAGGAAAAAGTACGTGACTGGGAGTGGTGGCGATGTGTGAAAGTGAGTATATGAAAAAGTGTGTGTGTGGTTTTCAGGTCAGGAAGGTTTCTACTACCTCTTTCTCAGCGATTTATCTTGAATATCCCACCTGAGCAGTCCCTCTTTCTTATATCTCTTATAAATATCATATCTTTTTAGTCCCGACATAGATTACACGAATAATGCACACGAGAATATCAACGTATCATTTGCAGTAATACTCTAGTAAAGGCGAGGTGCTGGATAGACTCCTGACACAAGGAAAATATAACTCTTAGTCACAGCCCATTACTTACATAGCCTGCGACGGTTCATGATTTTCCCAAGCCTAGTGCCCCCATCCCTGTCTATCTGCACGTAATGTTCCTCCAACCCCCTCCCCTGTTTTTACCCTATCTCCCTCCTCCCTACATCTTTCCATGATATTGCCCCCTTCTCTCCCCCCCTCCATGTATTAGTCGTGTCTCTCCCTCCGCCTTCATCGAACCTGTCCCCTCCCCCTCTATCAGATCTGTCCCCTCCCCCTTTATCGAATCTGCCCCCCTCCCCCTTTATCGAGTTCCACCCCTCTCCACTGTCGTGTTCCCCTCCCCCGTTCATCGGATGTGGCCTCTCCATTCCCTGCTCATTCCTTCTCCCTTCCTTTCTCACCCCCTCTGCTGCTTCCCTACTCACGCCCTCTCCCTCACCCCACCCCTGCCGCCGCACATACAGGTGTGTGAGAAGTTTGTGTCCGTGCCGCAGTGTGTGCCGCTGCTGAAGGCCGCCTCCCACAGCCACCACCTCCTCCAGCAGCAGCAACAACAGCAACAGGAGCAGCTGCACGCCAGGCTGTCAAAGGACCTCCTCAACAACACAGACAACGAAGGTACGAACACATCTTTCAAACTGATGTGGAGGAAGTTACGTAGCTAAGTAAAAAAACAGCAGCTGACTGATTTTTTGAAAGCTGAAAGTTTAATTGGGTGATAATTTTCCTCCTCCTCAATGGACAGCTGAGAAAGACGAATTTTTTATGTAGAAACTTTGAAAATTCTCGGTCTAATCAATTCTTTAAAACCAATGGCTGAAAATACATAGGTCCTTATTCTAGTATCATATGCTGAGGGGATCTGATCTTGACTATTAATGATAGATATGGACACATTTCCAAGCGTTGCTGAGGTAGGAGTGAAGCATAGGCACAAGGGGACGTCGTCATCATCATCATCATCATCATCAATCATCATCATCATCGTCATCATCATCATCGTTAATATCAACATCCTTACCATCGAATCCTTTACGATCATCATTTTTTTCCCTTGCAGAAAAATAAATTGGTTGAATCCATATGCCGCCTCTCCATCGATATCCCGGCATCATCATCATCATCATCATCATCATCATCATCATCAATCATCATCTTCATCACCCAACTTCAATTTCTCTCATTCCAGATAAATCAATGACTGAATCCAAACGACCCTTCTTCATCGAGACCTCTGCGCCGCCTCTTCTCGGGTCGTCCAGCTTGTCGTTTAGCAGTGTGGGCGTGGCGGGTCGTGGCACTGCTCCCGGTCGCACGGCCATGAGCAGCACGCTAAGTGGTCACCAGCTGTCTCGTCAGGGCCATCCCATTGCATCACCTTACAGTGTCAATCCCTTCACCTCTCAACCCCACCTGCTGCATAAGGTGAGGAGATAGACAGATAAACAGATAGATAGGTAGATAATTTGATGATGGATTGAGACAGACAGACAGATAAATAGATAGATTAATTGATATATGGATAGACAGAGAGATGGATAGACAGGGAAATCATATATAGTGTTGTCGCCAGATCTGTACCCTCTGAAATGCTGTGTACTCCCTGAATATCCTGAAATACAGAAATCATTGAAACACTGTAATGCTGTAGTGGCCTTAAATACAGAATACAAAACTTATGCTGTATTTAGATGTTTAATGTTTCATGCAGTCTGAGTCCCACTTGTTATCTGACCTTGACCTTCGACCTTGACCTCTGACAGGGCGTGGCGTTGACCCTGCGTGACCTGGTGCCGCCCCCGCCCCCTCACCCCCCGCCCTCCGGCTCCCACAGGCACAGGGACCTCTCGCGAACCAACACGCTGGAGGAGGTGAGAGAGAGAGAGAGAGAGAGAGAGAGAGAGAGAGAGCATTAATCACAAGGATACGTAGAGCAAAGTACATTTAATGAGAGGATATAAGAAAATTAATTATATGAGAGACTAAGAGGGAGAGTAGGATTAGTACAAAAGCCGAGAGGAGGAGGTGAGAAGGGGAGATGAAAGCCAAATTAAGAGAAGGGAAGATGAAGAGAGGCGTGAGAAGAGAGAGAGAGAGAGAGAGAGAGAGAGAGAGAGAGTACAAGGGAAGGAGGTTGGAGAAATTGGAGAGAGAGAGAGAGGGGGGGGAAAAAAAAGGAAAGACTTAGGACTGGAGAGAAACGAGAGAGAGAGAGAGAGAGAGAGAGAGAGAGAGAGAGCAGGAGGAAAGCGAATAAAGGGGACGAAAAAATCAAAGCAAAAAGTGAAGGGGACAATAGGGAGGGAAGGTAGAATGAGAGAGAGAGAGAGAGAGAGAGAGCGAGAGAGGAGAGGGGAGAGAAGAAAAAAGAAAGAAAATTGAACCTGAGAAAGCAATGGAAAGTAATTGAGAGAGAGAGAGAGAGGTGAAAGAAAACTGCGTCCGAGAAAGCGGTGGGAAGTAATTGAGAGTCAGTTAAGTGAGAGAAACAAAGAGAAAAAGAGACAGTGAGAGAGAAAGAGAGAGAGGGAAGAGAAAATTGAGAGTCAGTTAGGTGAGGGAGGAAGGAAGGGAGGGAGGAGGTGGAAACAGAAACTGGAGAGAGAGATAGGAAAAAATTGCCAAATAATCAATTTTAATAATAGTTTCCCCTCCATGGTACTGAAAACGTGGACTGAAAATGGAAGGAGGGAGGAGAATAAAAGAAGAGAGAGGAGAATAAGGGAGGAGAGAGAGGGGAGGAGAGATTAGACAGGGGAGAGAAGGCGAAAGAATAGATGAGAGAGGAAGTGAATAAGGAGGGGAGTGACGCAAGAAGAATTAAGTAGAGAGAGAGAGGAAAGGAAGGAAGAACAAGGATGGAGGAGAGGAAGAAAACGACAGCGGGAAGAAGGAAAATGAATAATGGAGAGAGAGAGAGAGAGAGAGAGAGAGAGAGAGAGAGAGAGAGAGAGCAGTGGCGGGGTGGAGAGTGGGAGGTATAATGTGGCGAGAAAGTTGGTAGTAAAGAAAAAAGGTGAGAGTGTGAGCTTCTTGGAGATGATGGAGACCTGGAAGAATATTGGAGGAAGTTTGAGAGAGAGAGAGAGAGAGAGAGAGAGGCGAGTGACGTAGTGATAAGGAGGTATTTTAAGAGATAAGGTGTTTTGTAGATATAAGGAGATATTCAGTAGAGATAAGAATGTAGGTCTGAAGATATGGAGGTACATCTAAAGGTAAGAAGGTATATTGTAGAGATAATGAAGTATTTTTAGTGATAAAGATCGTAGCCTCAGCCAAGTAGTGACAGTCAGCACTTAAAAATCGTAGTGACTTTAGAGAGGCCTGTAGAATTGTAGTGTTTGGAAGGAGGATGTGACGCTGTAGTAATTATTAACATCTAAGTGCCATCCTGCCATTTTTTTTTAGCACTTAAGTGTACTTTTGCACCCACTAACGACTAACCACCAACCCCTGCCAGCTGCCATATGCCTGCTACTCATCAACCCGAGTGGCGTCGCCGCGTCCCCTGGCTGGGTCGCAGTACGGCGGGTCCACCAACACCTACCAGAGCATCGAGGGTCTGACTGAGGTGGTGCCCAGGGAGTGTTGTGCCCACGCCTGCCCGCACTCCTGCTCCCACGCACACCATCACACACGCTGCGGCACCTGTGGCTCTCACAACTCGTCGGGGTCGTCCTGCCGTCGTAGTAGTGGTCGCTCCAGCAGATGTGGTCACGGGCGGACAGGGCGGTCAACGGGTGGGTCACTACATTCACTGTCCCGCCCCTGCTGCCACGACCCAGTCCGTGTGTCTCCGCTGGACTCAGCCCAGCTGCCACATCGCCACTACCGCCCAAACTTTTATGGGTGGACGTCCCCACCAGGGTCCCCAGGGGGAGAGGACAGCCACCCAGGGGGGCCACGGAGGCAGGTGTCCCTGGAAGGTGATGTGCTGATGCGTACTGACCAGACGCCAGTGTACGCCGGTGGTGGGTCCATCCGCTCTGATGGGGAGTACTGGTGCAGCCGCGACAATGCCAGTGTTTACGGTGGATCAACGCGGTCTGCAGGTGCTGAGACAGGTGGTGGCTCCAGAGCTGGGGAAAAAGGAACCTCGCCAGACTCGAGCGCTGTTGAAGGTGTGCCCAGCGATGCCGTGTCCTGCGGCTCTTGCGAGGACACAGACGCATCGTTTTATGGCACGTGTGACAAGCAGACAAAATTATAAAGCCCAGGTGTGGTGATGTGGGGGCGGGGTTGTTGTGTGGTGTGGTGTGGTAGTGATGTGGTGTGGCCGCAGACAGTTGGTCATATTATTAAAACTGAGTATGCGAAGGGTTAGGCAAGACCCTAATTTATATGTCCAATTTAAAACATCGTTGAGGGTATGAAGTGCTTAACCCTGTACAGGCAAACCCAGGTCGATTCAGCCTGAGCCTTGTTTCCCTTCAAGGTCACACAGGGATATAATGCAGTCAGCAGCAAGACGGAAGAGCCAATCTTATTATATTTGCTGCCAAGTGCTTCAATAAAGACAAAAATGGGGGTTTGTCTCCCCCTTCGCGATCTCAGCTCTAAACATATGTCCCAGTGATTGTGATTAAATCCCCAGTCCTCGGGGGTAGGGGAGGGGAGGGTGTGGGAGGGGAGGCAGGCAGGGGAGGGACCAGCCGGCCGCTATGCAAGAGGAGGAAACAGGGTGTGTACATAGATCTCTTTGTGCTGCGGGTTCACCGGATAACACGAGACAACGTTACATTACATTATGTTACTATACGCTGTCCACTTTAACTTGGCCTAAGCTTGCCGTCTCTCCGTCATGGATGCTGAGCTGTATGTGACAAGAGATTAGAATATGGTGCTAGTCATGAAGAAGTGCTGTGGAAAGAAATGGAGAGCTGTAGCATTGTCTTATTCTGCCGTTGAACTGTAACAAAAGATTAGCACTTGAATGTGGTGCTAGTCATGAAGAAGTGCTATGGAAAGGATGGAGAGCCGTGGTACTGGCTTATTCAGGCATGATATTAACACTAGAATACGGTGCTAGTCACAAAGAAGCGTCATGGAAAGAGCCGTAGTATTGTCTTCTTCTGGAAATGTGGTAGTGAAGAAAAGATGGAAAAACTCTCATGCCAAGTTAAGGTGAACGAACTATAGGAGCCCATTCGTAAGCCAACCAACCCGACTACTGCTCACGTTAGTTAATATTAACGAAAGGCAAAGATGTTTTTTCTTCCTGCCACGTTGTAGGCATGTTAAGTGTTCTCTCCCTCTGTCTGTTCACGATGCTCAAACAATGAACTGTGGTGGCTGTCGCGGGCTGTCCTGGGATAAGAATTCACAGACGAACTTACGATCATTTCCCTGTAGTAAGAGGGATATTTTTTTTTATATGAAGAACGGGGAAAAGAGAGAGAGAGAGAGAGAAAGGGCAGAAAATTTCCACTTCGGTTAATCATCCTGCGAAAGACAAATCCTCTGCGCAGTCCATTGGTGCGTCCACACCAAATACTTGCTGGTGCGGGCTGGTGCGGTCAGAGTTTCACGTCACTGAAATCACACAGTTGGCCGCACTGGATGCGAGCGGTGCGGGCGAGCGAGAATTATTATTGATTACAGTGATTCAGAACTCCCACCCGCGCCAGCAAAGATTTGGTATGAACGGGACCTTTGGTGGGACATGAGGCCAGACTGATGATGATGATGATGATGATTGTGACGATGATGATGATGGCGATGGTTACGACGGGGAAATTGATTCTGAGTGTGTTCGTGATTCTAAACGCCAAGAGGAAGCCCTGAGACCCTGTTAGTTAGAATCATTCAAAAGTGTCATGTGATTTTTGAATACTCGTTTATTTATTTATTTATTTTTATTTTTTGCTGTGGACTGGTAGACGTCCAGAAAATTTTTGTGCTTATTTTGAAATAGATTTAGTTGGATTTGAAAAAAGCAAAAACTGATGCGGTTCAAGGAGTGTCCTGACAGGTCGCGTGGACAGACTAGCGTTTTGGAATATTGATGAGTGCGATGATGATGATGATGATGATGATATACTCAGTTTGGATTTAGGGGTACTTCTGAGAAACACGGTTGAAAAATGACTCCCTGTTCATCTGTGCGGATAATATACGGAAACCAGTACAACAGCGCCGAATCGCTGAGATTAATGACACAGATTACCAACGAAAAAACAGCAGATATATCAAATGAATCTCGTGCCAAGCAAGAATAAAGTCCTCACCAACAAACGACGGCAAATGTATGTATAAATTCATGAAGTGCCAAATTGATGGGAAAAAAATACAACTCTACTAACAACCAGGAAAAGAAATATGTGAACTAGTGCCAAGGAGAAAAATTGGGTTCGAATAGACACGAAATGAAAAAGGAAAAACAGTAAAAAGTGTATACAAAGTTCATAATCGGGCAAAAAAAAAAAAAAATCTTGAACGCAAAAAGGAGGACCATGTTGAAAAAAATGCATGAAACAGTGCCGGATCTAAAAAATATATACTTTTTACCAACGACAGAGCCAAAAAATAGTTATTAAAGAGGAAGCAACAGCGCCGAATTGTAAAAAGGAAAGACAAACTGATAAAATCTAGTAAAATGTGAAGAGAGACAGATGAAGGAGAAAAACATTAGGCCTACGAAAACAAAAAAGAAAAAAGAAAATACATGACGTGCCAGGCCAAAGAGAAAACAAGACACACACACACACACACACACACACACACACACACACACACACACACACACACACACACACACACACACGCACACACTTAAAAAAAAAGTATGAAAATGGAAAGACTAAAAAAAAAATAATGTTTGTTGGGGAAGTATGGAAGTCATTTACCCGATCTGGAAAAACTCAGGTCTAGATTTATAAAGGAACTCAGGAATAGTGGCTTGTCGTAACTAAGACTGTTTTTAATTGGAAGAGGAAGAGTTGAACCAGGAACTCCTCACTTCTCTTTCTGAAAAAAAGAAAAAGAAAAAAGAAAAAGAAAAAAAACTTAATTGGCAGTTTGAGACTTCACGTGTATAAGAAACAA
Source organism: Coenobita brevimanus (assembly GCF_032717465.1). Lineage (NCBI taxonomy): Eukaryota > Metazoa > Arthropoda > Malacostraca > Decapoda > Coenobitidae > Coenobita > Coenobita brevimanus. The sequence continues at coordinate 1,402,610 of NC_137021.1, forward strand.
AATGACTCGAAAATATATGTTGTTTGTGTGTCACTCAATAATTTTTACCCCATCAGGAGAGTAGGGGACCTGCGCTAGGCTCCTCAGTCCTGATACTAAAGGCTAGAGTGACCAGCCTCTTTCATCCCTGAGTCGATCATGTAAACAATAAACCTCAAGCACCCGTCGGATAGAAACTCTGGCTCCCCTCATCTGATTGGAGTGCCCTATCCCACTAGACCACCAGGCACCATTTGGTTATATGGTTACCACCCAGCGTAGTAAATTATTTCCCAGGTTACAGGAAGTCATATGACTTGTCCCTCAGTACAAAGACACCTGAACGCAGCACTACATCAAATAAGTGGATGGTGGATTCTTGCTTACTCAGAATTAGATAGATAGATAGATAGATAGGCAGATAGATAGATAGATAGGTAGTTAGATAGATAGATAGGTAGACAGATAGACAGGTAGATAGATAGATAGCCAAATAGATGGACAGATAGATAGATATAATGTGAAGCAGCTACTCTAGATAAATTCACGTACATTCAAACGCTTTCCTAAGTTAATGATTTGGTCCCCGTTGTTTATCTGATATCTCGGTCCCCAACACACCTCAGACCGATTAAAAGTACAGCTGTTAGTTACGGGAGGCCAACAATCATAGGTCTGGCTGCGAAGAAGAGACCTAAACCCAACTAACCACCCGGCGACTGTGTGAGTGAGAGAAAAACTGGGCTGGCGGAAGAGTGTGCTAGCTCAAAGGTAACGATTGGAGAGACATCAGGTAACAATGGAGTGGGGAGTTTCAGAGTCAATAAAAGAAACAAAAACAGAAGGAAAAACAAGTGAGTGTTGGCACCACGTAGACTGCAAACAATGGGACGAAAGGGGGACAGTAGGAAAGAGAGAGAAAAGAGAGAAAGTGAGATGGGAAGTGAGAAAAAAATAGAAAGGAAAAGAAAAGGGAGGAGAAAGGAAGGCAAAAAGAGAGAGAGACGCAGACAATCGTATTTTAATCAAAACAACAGGACGCAACCAGAGAGCAGGAAGGAAAAAATAAAGAAAGCGAGAAAAAGGGGAAAGAAAAAAGACAATCACACAAAGTTCAAACAACAGGGCGAACCAGTGAATAGAAAAAGCAAAAAGGAAAATTAAAGACAGTGAATGTGAGAGAAGAACGCTGGGAAAAAAGACAATCATATTAAATTAAGACAAACAGGACGCAGACAGGGAGCACGAAAAAGAAAGAAAGCAAATTAGAGAAAGTGAGAGAAAAAAAAAGACATCTACGTATTTTCTTTACCTATGGCAGGCAGATCCAAAAATTTTAAACCACTTTCTAGTCAAATTTCTCGTGAAAACAAAAAAAACTAAAAAAAAAAAATAATAGTGATTTTCTTATAGATATCGCCTATAATTTTGATAGTCATGTTGATGCGAATTATTAAGAAACTTTTTGCTTTTTTTTACATGAATATAAATAAAAATAAAAATATATATATCGACATGTGACTGTGTGTGTTTGTGCGGATCAGCTGAAAAAAAACACATATGAGGCAAGTCAGATGTGCGATCTCGAAAAGTGAGAGAGAGAGAGAGAGAGAGAGAGAGAGAGAGAGAGAGAGAGAGAGAGAAGAAGCCCTCCCACTGAAAGACAATCAAAAAACAATGAATAGCTAGAATAGTAAACAAGTGAGGAGGCAAGAAAATTAAAACAGGAACCCTTAAAAACAACACACACACACACACACACACACACACACACACACACACACACACACACACACACACACACACACACACACACACACACACACACACACAGAAAAAACCTTAAGCAGCGAATGGGTGAAAAAGAAAATGTGAGAAAAAAGTTATATAAAAGAAAAAACATGACAAAGATGGCTGGCTCTCCATCAAAAGGCCATATTTCCGTCTGCTTTGATTTTTTTTTTTTTTACACTTCTTCGTGACTAGTTTTTTTCTCTGTAGGTTAATATTCTCTTGTTATTTATTTTTGTTAATGTTATCAACACTACAAGGACATAAATAACATTGCAGGAATTACTGAAACATAATAGGCAAAATAAATCACTAAGGCACGTGTATGAAGTGGCACTGGGAGTCCTTAACACCTCTTCCATAGTGATTTATTCAGCTTATCGCGCCATATTTTTTTCTGGGGTGTTATTGGTGCAAACTAGGTCCATATTGAGACAGGGGTGACAGAGGAGACCATGTTGAGTTGAAATAAGCGAACTAAATCGCTAAGGAAGAGGTGCTTAGCGTCCAGTGCTACTTGGAACACGCCAGCGAGAGGTACACTTTCTGACTTGCCCTATGTGCTCAAAAATACAAGCGGTGTTCTGGTGGGGCGCTCAAGGTGTGTACTCAAAGGGGTGTATATAGGGTGTAAAGGTGTAGACTCCTGTGTACATAAGAGGTAAAGGTGTAGGCTCCTTTTGTGTACATAAGGAGTAGAGGTGTAGACTCCTGTGTACGTTAGACTCCTGTGCACATAAGGGGTTAAAGTGTAGACTCCTTCTTCTGTGCTGTTTTCGTCCGGGGTCAACATTTTCTAGGGTAGGGGGGAAACTGAAGAAAAAATTGAAACGTGGGTATTTTTTGTGTCTGCTGGAGTTAAAATACCAAAAATGAAATGATGGAATTTTTTCTATTGATGTGGAGTTATAAAATTATTAATGGCAATGATTTATATTTTATTTTTGGAATTGAAACGAACTGAAAGTGATTTTTTAAACTGGGAAAAAATGAAATAGTGAAATGATGAGTTTTTGAAATCTTGGAGGAATGAACATAAAGAAAATGAGTTGCTTTTTTTTTTAAATAGAGGTACTAAAGTTATATTAATGTTTTTTGGTGTGTAAGGACCGAAAATATGTCAAAAATATGTTATTGTCCCGTGGTTGAAAACAGAACACAAATACATTTGCTTTTAATATCAAGACGAAAATGAAAAATAAAATTAATGGTATTTTTTTCTGTGTCGGGGTAAAATAAAAAATGGTACGTTGATAATCAGCAATAATCCCTTTTTCTGCCAGGTTTTTCCCAGGTATATTTTTTTCTATTTATACCTTTTTGTCCCTCCTGTACTGATTGGAAATTCGGTTCTCAAAATTTTGCGTTTTTTTTTTTATTATTCTTCGTGTCTTTCGTTCATTTTTTTCGATTTGCTTCCTGTTTCATCGTTTTTTTCTAGTTTTTCTTTTATTTTTTCTTTTTCTTTCTTTTTTTAATTTAGTCTTTCAGTCTCTTTCACCTGTTTCTCTCTCGCGTGTATTTTCATTCTTTTTTACCTCTTGGTCTCTCTCTCTCTCTCTCTCTCTCTCTCTCGGTCCGTCCATCACTCTTTTCAATTTTGCCTCTGTCAAGCACTCAGTTTTCTCGCTCTCTCTCTCTCCTTTCAATTATTCTCTCTTTCTTTTCTTTTATCCTTTTTTTCTCTTCTTTTCGAGCGCCGTTGATTCATATTTTCGTTGCCTTCCTTTCATTTATGTCTTCCATTATTCATTCATTCATTTTTTCCCTTTTTTTCTCCTCTTCATTTCCCTTTCCAGAATATGTTGTCTCTCCCAATTTCCGTTTCTATCTGTCTTCCCCTTCCTTCTCTCCATTCCCTTCCTTCTTCCGCGTCTTCCTCCCTCCTACCCTTTCCTCCTTGCTTCTTTCCATTCATCTTCCCTTATTTTCCTTCCCTCCTTCATGATTTCCTCCTTTTCCCCTATCCTTCATTCCTTTAATACGTCCGTCTTTTCTTTATTCATTTAGCATTTCTTTCCTCCTTATTTCGCCTTCTTCCTAAGCGTATAAAAAAATTGGTTTTCCTTCTAAATACTTTCAAGAAAACAAGAATTTCCATTTTTATTTCCCTCCAGCTTCCATACGTAAACAAAAAATCTATATATATACTAAAGATCAAAGTTGCCAAATATTGAATTAAAATAAAAAAAGACATTCGTAGCCCTAATATCCTTTGTACATTCCTCGATCTTCCTTTCATTTTGTAATATAGAAAACAGAAGATTTGTTGTAATTATTTCTATGTCACCGCGTAGCAGAGCTTAGTGAAGTAGTGAGAGAGAGAAAGTTAGAAATAGAGCGAGAGAAGTGAGAGAGAGCGATAGAGCGAGAGAAGTGAGAATGATATAGAACGAGAGAATAATTGAATGTGTGAGTGTGTGTGATAGAAAATGAGAGGAAGCTAACCCTAGGTATGCTATGACGGGATATACCTGTATATATATATATGCATTAAATGGTGCTTTTTCTGGGGTATATATATATATGTAAAAAAGAAACAATAGTATATCACCAAAAAGATTATATAAGCCTTTTTTTTTTTAACCTCTTTCCAAAAAACAAAAAACCACCACCGCCGCCACCCCCCGTTTTCGAAGCCTATATCCCATCATGGTATACTGTTATAAAATATTTTCCCGACCCTCCCCCATAGACAGATATTAAGGTAAAGTAAAAATAAACAGTGATGTGATTTGTACGTCTAATACAATTAATAATGATGTGCTTTTTTGTGGAAGGACTGATCGGTGTAAATAAAATGATTGTTTACAAGAATTTAGCGTCTGTCATTTGCACTCCTTACCCTCTCGGACCCTGTGTCTTCTTTTCTCTATTTTTTTCTCTCGTTTCGTCCAAAGCATTTTCTTTAAACGTTGAAATACACCTTAATAGTTGAAGTGTGTGTGTGTGTGTGTGTGTGTGTGTGTGTGTGTGTGTGTGTGTGTGTGTGTCTTACCGTTTTTTCCTTCTCACCCAGCATGTATACATATATTTTTAACCTGTTACTATTGTTAATGTTCTGTTTTTGCATGTTCAACACCGTATTTAAAAATCTGTATTACATTATAACCCATTTTTTTTGTGTGCTGATTTTCACGACATATACAAGTTCCACCCTTTTCCTTTTTAAACAGGTGTGTGCAATTTCTTATATATTTTTTTTTATTTTCTGTTACTTTTGCACCGTTTAAAATAAGCTCTGTTATTTTTCACCTCCTTTGCAAATAAGTTCCGTATTATTTTTCACATTAGTTCTGTTATAATTCACCCTGCGTATAAAAATTCTCATATTTTTCGTCCTTTTCACAATAGTTCTCTTATTTCTTCTTCCCATTTCTCAATGTTCTTAGCTATTTCTCATCCCCTTTACCAAATTACTCTTATTATTTTTCTCCCTGTTTGTAGAAGTTTTCATACTTTTTCACTCCTAAATCCACAGAGATGGAGTGGGTGAACGAGGCCACAGGAAACCAGGATCTGAGGTAAGTGTTCCTGAGAAAATTTTTGCCTTAGAAGACTTAAATACCTCCTTTGATGTTCCTTGTGCAGTTGATAGGCATTTCTCGTAAATCTTCTTTTGGGGAGGTAAGAATCATCATCCCAGCTTTGATTTCTACTAGGAAGGAGGAGGAGGAGGAGGAGAAAGAGGAAGAAGAAGAAGAAAAAGGAGGAGGAGGAGGAGAAGGAGGAGGTGGTGGAGGAGAGGGGAATGAAAATATATATGCTCTATAATTTAATGATGGGAAGTGAGCGAAAATCATTACTTACCATGTATGCCAATGACAGGGTTAAGAGGAGTTGGTAATGGCTTTAACTACTGAGAGAGAGAGAGAGAGTTCCAGGAAACGACTCGTGAAAGAAAAGTGCATTAGCGATTGAAGCACAAATTAAAATTGAGACGCTGGAAAGACATAAACCAGGGAAGAAGAAGAAGAAGACGAGGAGGAGGAGAAGAAGAGGAGGAGGAAGAAGAAGAGGAGGAGGAAGAAGATAGGAGGAGGAGGAGGAGATAATGAAAACGTGGTAGAGGAAAAGAAAGAAGAGTGAGAGGAAAAAGAAACGAAGGTAAATTGAAACTAGAACAAGGAAGAGAAGAAAGGTGAAGAGAAGGAACAGGAAGGAAAAAATGCGGAAGTGTGGGAAGAGGATGAAGAAAATTAGAGGGAAAAATGGGGAAAGAAAATGAGAAGAAAGACGAGGAAGAAAAGAAGGAAGAAGAAAAGAAGAAAAATAAATGGAAGGAAAGAGAAGAGAGAGAAGGAAGCAAAAAAAGAGAAAGAGGATTTAAGAAGAATAGGAAGTGAGAAGATAGAGAAAGAAAAGCAGAAGAAGAGGAAAGAGGAGAAGAAAAGAGGGAGAGGAAATCAGAGAGAGAGAGAGAGAGAGAGGTAAACGAGGAGAGAAGATAATGAGAAAACAGTAAAAAGAGCAGATTGAAACCATCCAAGTGTCGTTAAGAGAACCAGATCCTGCTGAGTGAGCTTGGGGGGGAAGAGGAAGAGGAAGAGAGAAAGAGGGAGAGAAAAAGAGAAGGAAATAAGGGAAAAGAGAAAGATAAATGAAAGGAGGAAGGGCAACTAGAAAACTTAAGCCGAGGGAGGAGTAGGAGAAATATGAGGTGGGGAGGAGGAGAAAGAATAGAGGGAAGAGAGAAGAGAAGGAAGAGGAGGAGGAGGAGGGTCAGGATCAGGAAGAGGAAGAGAAAGAGTAGACGCAAGAGTAAAATAATGACAAGAGGATCAGCATCACGGAAAAAAGGAAAAAAAAAAAAAAGAACGAACAGAAGTGAAAATTTCCATGACTTCCCCAATCCTTTTTCCCTCCGTGTTTCGTCCCCTTCTCTCTGGGGTTCGTTCATGCATCACAAAATATTTCCATTGATCACGACCATTGTCCCTCGTCAATGTTGCATATTTCATGATTCTGGACACGCATTCTTGCATTTTCGGTTTTGATATCATTTCTCTTTCATTCTCTCTCATTTTCTCTTTTTTCCTCTCTCATTCTCTGCTGATCATTTCTTTTTCCCTCTTATTTCTCTCTCTCTCTCATTCTGTTTCATTTTCTACTCTTAATTTTTTTCTTCTGATGTTATTTCTCTCATTTTTCTTCTCCCTCTGTTCATCTTCTGTAAAAAAGACATGTTTATCATTCCGTTTTTCTCTCATTTCCCTTTCGTTCTGTTCATTTCTTTTTTTCTCTATAATATTTCTCTCATTCTTCCATTTCCTCCTTATTTCCATCTTTTTTTTTTAATTTCTCTTTCATGACTGTTTTTAATTTCTTTTCATACATTCATTCAAAATCTGTTTATTATTTCTTACTGTCTTGCATTATCATTTTTCCTGTCTTAACTCTATTTTTTTTTTTTTTTTTTTAATGTACCTTTTTCGTGTTTTCTTGTTTCTTATTTCTCCCCTGCTATTTTCCTTCTTTTTTTTCATTTCTGTTTTCCCTCCTGCCTTTCCCCTATGCATAAATTCTTCTTCCAGTCTTGCATTTTCATATTATATGTTTTCCCCTCTTCCATTCTCAGCATTTTCCTCTTCGTTCTCTTCATCTTCCAGGTCGCAATCTCAGTGTTGCATATTTGATGATTGCAGATACGCTTTGTTATTTTTTACGTGCTTCCTTCGATACTGTATTTCTCTTTTGTTTTGTCATCCGCTCGTTTATTTTCTGTTTTTATTAGTTTTATCTTTCATTTATCCATTTCCTTTTTCTTTTTTATTTCCCCCTTTTTAATATCTACCCTCCTTTCCTATTTTTCTTTCTATTTTCTTGTATTTTCCTTTTATTTCTCTTTCCACCATTCATTTTTCCTGTTTCTGTTTTTTTCCCTTTGACTCCATTTTTTCCCATTTCTCTCTGTCCTTATCTTTTTCTCAGTTTGTCATTTCTCTTTATTGCATTTTCTGTCATCTTAGTCTTCCATTTTTGCTTTTTCCCTCCCGTTCTTTATATTTTGCATATTTTACAGTTTTCGTTGTTGCATATTTCATAGTTTTCTTCAGTTAAGGAAGCTCCCTAACACCCCTTCCGAAGCGATTTATTTTATTAGGCCTCACTGTCCTATTTTGAGTTTTTAAAATCTCTAATATCATCCTACTCAGCGTAAATAACGTACAAAAGGATATTAACCACCCATATCCCAAAATAAATCGCTAAGGAAGAGGTGTTAGGAATATGGACCATGGCAATTAATTATTTCGCTTTATCTCCACATCTCAGCCCCGTCCTTCACCCTCCACGTTTTTTTTTTTCCAGGATTATCACTTAAAATTCCTTGTACTTTTTCCAGGATGACCAGCGCCGTTTCTAGCACGTCTCGCTAATTTCAAGCCTGGTTTAATTTCTCTCGTAGTCGTGTTTCGTATTTCGCAGCAGCTAACGACTGGCGATTTATTTTTCCGAGTGTGTCATTGGGACCTGAGTTGATGACGTCACCAGTAGCCCCCTGAGAGTATTATGACGTCACCAGTAGCCCCCTGAGAGTATTATGACGTCACCAGTAGCCCTAGAGAGTATTATGACGTCACCAGTAGCCCCTGAGAGTGTTGTGACGTCACCAGCAGCCCCCTGAGAGTATTATGACGTCACCAGTAGCCCCTGAGAGTATTATGACGTCACCAGTAGCCCCTGAGAGTATTATGACGTCACCAGTGGCCCCTGAGAGTATTATGACGTCACCAGAGGCCCCTGAGAGTGTTGTGACGTCACCAGTAGTCCCCTGAGAGTATTATGACGTCACCAGTAGCCCCTGAGAGTATTATGACGTCACCAGTGGCCCCCTGAGAGTATTATGACGTCACCAGTAGCCCCTTGAGAGTATTATGACGTCACCAGTAGCCCTAGAGAGTATTATGACGTCACCAGTAGCCCCTGAGAATAATATGACGTCACCAGTAGCCCCCTGAGAATATTATGACGTCACCAGTAGCCCCCTGAGAGTATTATGACGTCACCAGTAGCCCCTGAGAGTGTTGTGACGTCACCAGTAGCTCCCTGAGAGTTATGACGTCACCAGTAGCCCCTTGAGAGTGTTATGACGTCATCAGTACCTCTGAGAGTATTATGACGTCACCAATAACCCTCTTTTTCCCAGACTATTTTATTAAGCTGAGAATTAGTCATAGGAGCCTGGGAAAGAGTTAATAGAAATGTTCCATAATTTCCAGTGTTGTATCTCATTGTCAAGGTTTCTGATAACTCCAGGATTCCAGTACCCCATTCCGTGATTCCAGTACTCCATTTCATGATTCCAGTATTCCATTCCAGGATTCCAGTACTCCATTCCCTGATTCCAGTACTCCATTTCATTATATCTATTCCATTCCATGATTCCAGTACCCCATTCCATGATTCCAGCACCCCATTCCAGGATTCCAGTACTCCATTCCACGATTCCAGTATATCATTCCACGATTCCAGTACTCCATTCCAGGATTCCAGTATACCATTCCAGGATTCCAGTATACCATTCCAGGATTCCAGTATACCATTCCAGGATTCCAGGATTGCATTCCATCCATTAAAGTCAGCCTGGAAGTGAGTCATAGGAGCCCGAGGGAGCTTACTATACGTGTCCCATAATTTCCATCGCTGTATTTCCATTTCCAGGCATCAGTATTTCCCAGAGACCCCGCTGTTGGCACTATCCCTTGCGATAGGAGAGGGTCAGCGTGTTTATCTGCCCAGTTCTGATGTAATGATAATAATTTCTGATGTGCGTAATGTCAGTGGGGGCAGAGGGTGGATGAGGGATGGGTGTGGGAGTAGGTGGATGGATGGGGAGGAGAGGTAGGTGGGTGGAATGTGGGTGCGAAGGTAGGTGGGTGGCTAGGAGGGTGGGATATGGGTAGGTAAGGGTGTAAGTGGGTAGGTGGGTGGGAAGTAGGTAGGTAAAGATGTAAGTGGGTGGGTGAGTAGGTAGCTGGGTGGCTAGGTGGGTGGGATGGAGGTAGGTAAGGGGGTAGGTGAGGGAAGTAGGTAGGTAAAGATGCAAGTAGGTGGGTGGGTAGGTGGGAGGTAGGTAGGGTTCTTCACGGCTTGAGGAACGTGATGATAATACCAGGGGAGGGGATTTTAAGTAGGAAAAGGGAATTTACAACCTTAAAAATAGCGAAATGCAGAAAAGAAAGTGGAGGAATATGAACTGAATAGGTAAGGTCTTTCTGCTGCTTCAGGCAAAGTGAATGTGGACCTAAATATCCAATCATTTTTATAACCACCTGTGCTATAAATGTGTTTGAGTAACTCTGGGGGGGTGAAGAAGGTAATTAATCAGGCTGCAGTCCGCGTGTGAGGTGGTAATGAGGTTTTTAAAGTGGTGATTTAAAGTGCTGTGTAAACATGGCCAGAGTGCAAGCATCGACTCTCCTTCTCCCACTTAACTTGCTGGAAGCCTGGATATGCAATAAGTGGACTGCTGATCGACGTGAAAGTGGATTATTCATTAGGGTGGATGTGGTGGGAGGGTAGACGATGTGGATGTGCTGTGGATGAGCTACAACGATGTATCAGCGGTGCAGTGGGCGAGGTGATAGTTCAAGCCTAAAGCTACAATGCCTTATCCTCTATTTCCGGTATTCACCAAGCTGTCACCGATTATTTTTATATAATATCCACAAAAAACATCTTTTTTCTTACTTATCTAATAAATATATATACATGGCGGCGTTTTTCCTTGATGAACATATTGTACACAAATTCCCGGTATTTTCCTTCTTGCTCCCTGTTCGTAATCACAATAACTATGCCAATACATTGTTCCATAATATGTAGACTAACTTTTGTGAAGAACTGTTCATTACTTTTTTGCCATTCCATTTTTTTTTTCACTAAAATTTTGTTACATTGCCTCACAGACGGGCGTAAGCTTGAGTTTTAGTCTGGTGTCTTTCTCCATGAAGGTTCTTAAACACTTAACGCAACTTACTAGGTGATAAATCAGTCCTGCCCGTGTTTTAGATTATTTAAGTTACAAGCAAACCTAAATTGTCAAGCAGATATTCTGAAACCACTTATGTAGACATAACCCTTATGGTTTACCAGGCGATTTAACGCTCTCCCTTTCGTATATTTTCTCTTTTTTATCAAACATTTGAACATTTCTGACCAGTTTAAGTACCATTCCTGGTCGCGTTATGATTTGCAGGTCATCTCCCTCGATTTTCACGTTCTCTTCCTTGATGTACAAATCTGCCTCGGATTTACATAGCCACTCAGAGGGGATGCGAATGAAATGCTCCCCCGACCCGCAATGAAGGGTTCTGGTGTAAAAACGTGTTGGTGGTACAAGTGGGGACGAGGGAAGGAGGATTTACTCGTGTGCAGAGAACTGAATAAAGTGTTCTTGTAATCATTTGACCACTTCAAGGGGATGGACAGATTTTATTATAATCTTCGACAATGTTTTATTACTTTTTTTTTTTTTGTACTTTCTGGATAGCCATTTAATGGGTTGTACGAGCTTTTTGTGTTTACAGTATTTTGCATGAAGTTAACTTTCTTCACTGTCAGTTGTCAAGAAATTTATGACCATGTAAATTGTTGCGAAATGGAAATACGTGAACCAGGGTTCTTATTTATCACGTGACCCAGGGTTCTTATGGAGTGACCCAGGGTTCTTATCGCCTGACCCGGGGTTCTTATCGCCTGACCCGGGGTTCTTATCGCCTGACCCGGGGTTCTTATCGCCTGACCCGGGGTTCTTATCGCCTGACCCGGGGTTCTTATCGCCTGACCCGGGGTTCTTATCGCCTGACCCAGGGTTCTTATCGCCTGACCCAGGAGTCTCCTAAGAATCAACATTCTGCATACAAAACTGGGTATTGTAAAAACACATTTATCAAATTAAAGTTTATTAAGATACATAATTAACATCAAACCACCTTCAGCGTTAACACATTCAGCTTAGCCTACACAACCTACATCACATCTATAGTATTTACGAACTCAGCTACTTTAATCTAATGCCAATTAACCTGCATCATTACACCAAAGAACAAAACAATGGATTCTGACGCGACTCAGGACTTACAATACCTCTGGACTTTGTGTCCATGTCCACAGGCGTTTCAGTACACCTCAAGTATACAGAACTACAGAAGTCCAAGTAGACACGAACACACTAGTTGCACTTTAGCGAGAACAGGTAAATAGGAACGCAGCAGCAGGAACGCAGCAGATACAAGCCGACCCTCACACATACCCGTGGGGTTGATATATGCACACGTCTTCAGTGCTGTACAGGACTTCTTACAAGAGAGGAAACAGCTGCTTACCGCTCCTTGCCAGTCCAACGCCCGTCTCTTTATGCCTGTCCTCGCTGCTCCACATCAGTCATCACCTCCTCTAGCTCTATCTCGTCCGGTCTCGAGACACTGAACCACTGAAATTTACAGCAAGCGAGATTTTATTCTAAGCAACAGGTAAGAATTTTACGTACTTCTTCATCACTACATAATTCTTGGCTAACAATGGGGTTATTTCGATGCATAATAGTTAGGCGAATTGTGTTTTTTATTAGATTTAGATCAATAAAAAAAAGTGTGTGTGTGTGTGTGGGTGTGGGTGTGTGTGTGTGTGTGTGTGTGTGTGTGTGTGTGTGTGTGTGTGTGTGTGTGTGTATTTTACCCACAATGTCACTGTATTCATGTTATTCAGCTTTCATTGACCTCTCAGCAATCATTTCCACTCTGTATTGATAATTTTTGGTATCATAATAAAACACATTCATTTTTGTGTGTGTCGCAGTTCATATAAAAACAAATCATTATTATTTTTTTTTTTTTCGGGCACAAAAAAAAAAAAAAAAAAAAAAAAAAAAACATGATAAGCCATTATTTTTCGGCCGCTGTGACGTGAAAAAGTTTGAATCATATTTTTGTTTTTTTCCAATTTTTCATTTTTCTTTTTTTTAGTAAAGCAGGTATGGAATTTGATTTTTTAAAAGTATATTAAATTTGCAGTGCACATGCTTTAGTGTTTTATTCTTTTTATGGTTGAAGTTTGCATTCTCTCTCTCTCTCTCTCTCTCTCTCTCTCTCTCTCTCTCTCTCTCTCGCACACACACACACACACACACACACACACTGAATGGTTGTGGGTTGGATGTAAATTATTTATAGTCTTGAAAACGCGAAAAAAATGACATTGTACTTTAAAGGTTAATAGACGATTTTTCTAACAAGTCTTTGCATACCGAGAGAGAGAGAGAGAGAGAGAGAGAGAGATAAATAAGGTCAGCCAGCATGGAATCCCTTATCTTCATCCATATACATCCTGGCGTAGCGATGAGCCGATAACACCACCTGCACCTTATCTCCACAGTTGGCCAGTTCGTTCAGGCTGACCCCAGACGATTTTCTTCAGCTGAGAGAAATCGTAGTAGACCGGGGGTTCAGGGAATTTAATATCAACCTCCTTGACACTCAGGCTCTTATGACACAACGTAAACTTAATATACTTTTTTGGAACGGAAAACCAGAGTTGTCCTGACGATGAGAGGGTTCAGCTTCCCAATTACGAAGGATCTCCCGAAGCAAATATCCTGAAGACAAATCCTAACTTTATCCATCTATATCCTACATTGCCCTTAGCGATAATCCGATAACACCACTTAACACCATAGCGATAATCCAATAGCCCCACATTAACACCATATCGCCGCTCCCTAATCCTCGCCAGCGTCTTGCACGATTGGGGGGGCAGTCCAATTTTCATTAAAGTCTTGCGGGAAAATACGTTGAGGTGTCGACAGGGGCCCTTTTCCTTGTAATTAACCCCCCCTTGCCAGTGAACGTGAGAGAAAGTTATGTTTTTTTGCGTCTGTTTGTGTCGTTTTCGTAGCTGCCGTGCTGGTGTGTCTGCCTTTCCATTTTTTCTTTTTCTTTTTTTTTTTTTACCTATGTCTGTTTGGCCGTGAAAGGAAGTTTTGTTTCCCAGCCGTCTGTTTTCGCATTCGTTTGTCTGTATGTCTGTCTGTCCGTCCCTCCGTCCTCGTACCTGTCCCTGGTTGTTCGTAACGTAACCTGACAACGTAACGTAACGTAACACCCGACCAATTCAAACCTAACCAATCCTAACCCAACCTAACCTAACCAAACCAAACCAACAGAAACTTAGCTGATTTGCGTTAAACCAAGCCAAGCCAAACTACGCTAAGCTGAGCCCATCCTAGTCAAGTCCAACCCAACAAAACCCACCCCAACCCAACCCAACCCAGCCCACCCACACCCCCTCACCTGCGTCAGACCAACTTCAGTTCCCTGGGGTCAAGGCAACTCAACTTTGCCTTATCGAAGTGCCATATTTCAGACAGGCACTGAAGTTGTACCCTTGTTGGCACACCCTCCATGCTGGATTTTTGGAGAGAGAGAGAGAGAGAGAGAAAGGAGGGGGGGGGGCAGAGAGAAATACGAGACAAAAGGATAGGACACCCCTCTGTGAAAAGGCAACAGGTGCAGAATGAAGCAGGCCTTGAGAGTTCATTTTCAAAAATCTACTACGTCTTATTATAATATATTTCAATGGATTTTTTCTTTTACATTATGGGCCAGAATATTTTCCTCGGCGTTTGCCCTATTGGGCTCTTCAGCACTTGCTCCTTTGTCGACATATAAATCGTTGGTTTTGAGCAAAGCATAAACCAGAAACCGCTCTCATTTAAGGAAGTACTGAGCGGCCCGGCAGGCTTTGTGTGTGTGTGTGTGTGTGTGTGTGTGTGTGTGTGTGTGTGTGTGTGTGTATAGATAGATAGATAGATATACTGTATGTATGTATATCAGTTGATCTACCTGTCCATGTAAGCCTGTGTGGTAAAGGTAGGCTTTATTTGAAGCAGTAGAAGCACCTTACGAAATTAGTTCTTCGTCTTCCTGATACTCTGTTATATTTTTCTGATTATTTCTAGGGTGGCAAATAAACGTTTCATGCAAAATTTGTCTCCCCGTTGTATTTATCTGTGTCAGCTCCTTTGATTTATCAAGCGTAATGGCGAATGGGCGGAAGGGACTGTTCTGGCCTAACCTTGCATAACTGTACCTAATAATTTAATCTAACCTAGCCTAACCTAACCTAGCATCCAGTTGGGAAGCTAGGAAACGATATCCACGTTTGAGTACGTTGGGTGAGATTCTTCCATTAAGACGTAAATAAACAATCGTAGGTGCGGCACAAGGAACGTCATGGTAAAAACAGTGGGAAAATATTTCGGCAGGAAAAGGTAATTTACCACCCTGAAAAGAGTCAGAAAAATACAGAACACCAACTGGAGGAATATGTACTGAATTGGTAAGGTTCTTCTACTGCTTCTTGTACTTCTACCGCCTGTTTATAATCCACAGTATCGCATCCCCTTATAACTACCTAGTCTACTGTCTGTCTGTATCTGCCAAGGCCTTCCTGCATATCATATATATCGGTCTAAATTCCTATCTCTTTATCTGTGCCTGTTTTTCTATGTATCTGTCTGTCTCTACCTGCCTGCTGCTCTAGTCCTCCAGTTCTATAAGATATCTTACTTATGATTTTTTCACAGTACCCAACCCCCCCTTCAAAAAAAAAAAAATAAATAAACACAACAACAAGAGGCACTCAAGACTCCCACAGCCCCCCCCCCTCACCGCCTCAGGGAAAAATGATAATGAGATATGGGGAAAAGGCAGAGAGAGGGGGCATTATTTTCCCTACATTTTTCCCCAAACTCGACTCAGATGGCAGGGGAAAAGTTGAGCTAAAGTTTCCCTAGCCATAATTAAACTCCTCAAATCACCTGGCGATAAAGAGAAGCGTTTGGGGATTTTTTTTTTTTTATAGAATTTCCCCTTAATTTCTAACTCCTTGGTTTCTAGTTTTCGTTTCCCTCCTTTTATTTTCTCTTCTGTCTCTTTCTCCTTCTCTTCAGCTCTTTTTTTCTGTTCCCCAGGCTCTCTGTACAGCTCTAATGTACGTATATATGGATAGATAGATAGACAGAGAGATAGACAGTAAATAGAAAAAAATGGATAGATACAAGTAGATCTTCACTCTCCTCTCCCACATCCATCCCCCAGATTCCCCCAAAGTTTCCCCAGATTTTTCCCAACCATTTCATTTTCTCCCCCAACTTCCTCCTCCTCCCTCTCCTCCTCCTCCTCCTCCTCCTCCTCCTCCTCCTCCTCCCTCTCCTCCTCCTCCTCCTCCTCCTATTCATCCTGGCTGCCTCGTAACTGATATTTTAAAACTGGTTTAGGGATTTTTACCAAGACTTTCCCTAGGCTTGTGTGTGTTTCTCCCCTAGACGCCTCCATTTTTTTCCCTGCCTCCCTACCATTCCCTTACTTCCTCCCACTTTTCTTCTTCTTTTACCTGCCTCATTCTCTCTCTCTCTCTCTCTCTCTCTCTCTCTCTCTCTCTCTCTCTCTCTCTCAACATTATCCTCTTTAATTCCCTTTCCTATTGCCTTCCTCTTCGTTTCCCTCCCTACTCTTCCCTCTCCCCAAACCCCAGTAACCTTCCCAATCCTCTCCCTCTCCCCCTTCCTTTCCCTTCCACCCCCTCTCTCTCTCTCTCTCTCTCTCTCTTTAGCCCCCTCCCTCCCTCCCCCGTACTTACTTCCAACAAGTTCAGAACCTTTACCTTCTGTGCTCCCGTACTCTCTCTCTCTTTCTCTCTCTCTCTCTCTCTCTCTCTCTCTCTCTCTCTGTTTTGTTTGTTGTTTTTTTATTTTCTTCATTCTTTCTTCCCTCCTTCGCTCATTCCTTCCCTCCTTTCGTCCTTCCTGTCTGTTTTTCTTTATAATGTCCTTTCCCTCATTCCTTCCTTTCTTTCCTCCTTCCTTCCTTCCTTCTCTCCTTCCTTCATTCCTTCCTTTCTTCCTTCCCTCCTTCTCTCCTTCCTTATTTCCTTGCTTCCTTCCTTCTTTCCTTCCTTCCCTCCATCCAGCACACTTTACCTTCCGTCTGTAGACTCCCCTCCTACCTCCTATGCCTTCCTGCCTATCCTCTTTACTCTCTCTCTCTCTCTCTCTCTCTCTCTCTCATTTCTGTACCTAAATTCCACTTTTCTTCCCCTTTCCCACTTTTTTTCCCCTCATCCCCCAGTAAGTCCTTCCCTTAAATTTTCCCCAAATATTTTCCACTTTTCCACGTCTTCTTCCTAAGCTCTTTTCTTGAATTTTCCATATTCCCTGTTTTTTTAACATGATTTTTTTTCTTTTTTCCTTTCATATCTTTTTTTCTTTCATTTTTTTCAAGGCTTCTTTTTTGGCAAGTTTCCAATCGGGTTTCATTTTTCTAACTTTTTCAGGATTTTCTCGTTTTCCCTTTTTCCCCAAGTTTTTCCCTTTTCCCCTAGTTTTTCCTTGTCCTTAGTGTTTTCTTTTCCCTAATTTTTCCCTCTTTTCCTAGTTTTTTCCCTGTCCCTAGATTTGTCTTTTTTCTGTAGGTGTTTCTTTTTTCCCTAATTATATTTCCTTCTTCCCTGGCTTTTCTTTTCCCCTACTTATTTCCCCCTTTTTCCCTATTTTCTTCTCTTTCCCTCGTTTTCTCTTCTTTTCCTATTATAATATTTTTCACTATTTTCCCTTTCCACATTTTTCCCCTTTTTCCCTACTTTTTCCCTACTTTTTCCCCTCTCCATTTTCCTCCCGGCCCCCAGTAAGTCCTTTCCTTAAACGGGCGCACAGCAGGTAATTTCCCCACACATTCTCCAGTTTCCCCTGCCCTTGGGGGGGGGACGGTAATTCTCTCGTATATTTTGTAAGTTTTGTTAAGGAGAGTGCAGGGAGATATCTTTTTTAGGGGAGAAACGAGAGAGAGAGAGAGAGAGAGAGAGAGAGAGAGAGAGAGAGAGAGAGAGAGAGCATGAGGTGGGGAAGGGTGGGGAGAAAGAGGGGGAGGAAGGGAGGGATTGTGTTTTAAAATGAAATGTTATAGAGAGAGAGAGACAGAGACAGACAGACAGACAGACAGTGACAGAAACAGAGACAGAGACAGAGACAAGGAGAGGAAGTGAGTTTGGTGACTAAAATATCAGGTTTTGTTTTTGTTTTTTATTTTTGTTACATTGGTGTGTTGGTGGACGTGGAAGAGTGAGAGGAATGATAGATGGGGAAGTGTGTTGCTGTCTATCTATCTGTCTGTCTATCTGTCTGTCTGTGTCTGTGGAACTGGGCTGCATTTTTTCTTTGTCATTTTGGGTTTATTTTTCATGTTCCTCTCTCTCTCTCTCTCTCTCTCTCTCTCTCTCTCTCTCTCTCTCATTCACCCCTTCTTCCCCCTCCCATTTTCACACTTCCTCAGCCCCACTCTGCTTCCCCACCCCTGCTTGTCCCCCTCCCTTTTCCATTCTCCCCCATTTACAGCCCTTCCCTGCCTTCCCCTCTCAATTCATTCTTTCCCCCGACCTCTGACAACTCCCCCTACCACTCTCCCCTTTCCCTCCCCATCCCCAGCCCATCCCCACCCCTCCATAATTGCTAAAATGAAGCCATCAACTGTTATATCACTCCGTCTTCCTTTCCAGCATCCTATCACAGCAGCGAAACGGTGACAAACAAAATATTAAATCCAGTGTAATATCTGGATTTTTTTTTTATTCTTTATTTTTTGCAGGTATCTCTAGAATGAATGATAAAGGAAAGTTAGTGTCAGTCCTTGGAGATATTGTTATAGGTCTGAGTTCACTCGTAATAGGTCGATTTTGTGAGTTGTATATGGTTTGCTGTACTGTGTCGTGTATGGTTTAGTTTTGGTCGTGTGTGTGTGTGTGTGTGTGTGTGTGTGTGTGTGTGTGTGTGTGTGTGTGTGTGTGTGCTTCCTTTTTTTATCATTCCTATCTTATTAAGTATTGGGTTGATGATGATGATGGTATTTCTGTGTCACAAGTTGGAAGTAGATTAAAAATAGTTTTCGTACGTAAGTAGTGCAGGAATTAATCCGTATATCATCATCATCATCATCATCATTATAATTATCATCATGACTGTCTATTTTCATCATTATCATCATCATCATCATCATCATATATTGTCATCATCATTATTCAACACCATCATTATAATTATCAGCATTATTGTATTTTTATCATCATCATCATCAACAAACCATACCTCAATAACCAATACCGTATAGTAAATTGAGAAGACAGGACACAGAAACAGGAAATGGGGCAGAGAAAAGTAGGGAGAACAGCTGTGAATCAACAGAATAGGTCGCCGATAAATGATCCATACAGACAGTCATTTATTATCCACGCTTCGTTGCTCCAATTATTGTTTCTCCTGTCTGTCTCCCCTATCTGTATTTTCCTGACGCTGCATCCTGTGAGGGGGTGGCATCGGGAGAAAGATCCGTGAACAGTTAAAGCGAGAAAGAGCTGCATGAATGACAACAGCGACAGCAATAACAGAGACAGTATTCTAACGGAAGGAAATAAGGGCATTACCACAACACAGTCACCTTCTCCACCACCACCACAACCACCACCACTGCCACCACAACCACCACCACCACCGGGCTGGCTCAAATGAAAGGTGGTACAAATGAACCAAAAATCCATGCTAAAATTTTTTCCTCCTTTCTCCAGGGATCGCCCCCCCCAAAAAAAAAAATCGAAAAAAGAAAACATTAATTGGAGGTGTAGGGCAGGTGCGACGGTGAAGGTCCTGGCGATACCTTTCACTGGTTTTCGCGCCGTTTTCAGATGGTTTTCACGCGGTTTTCAGATGGTTTTCACGTGGTTTTCAGATGGTTTTCACGCGGTTTTCAGATGGTTTTCGCGCCGTTTTCAGATGGTTTTCACGTGGTTTTCAGGCGGTTTTCACGTGGTTTTCAGATGGTTTTCACGTGGTTTTCAGGCGGTTTTCACGTGGTTTTCAGATGGTTTTCACGTGGTTTTCAGATGGTTTTCACGTGGTTTTCAGGCGGTTTTCACGTGGTTTTCAGATGGTTTTCGCGCCGTTTTCAGATGGTTTTCACGTGGTTTTCAGGCGGTTTTCACGTGGTTTTCAGGCGGTTTTCACGTGGTTTTCAGGCGGTTTTCACGTGGTTTTCAGGCGGTTTTCACGTGGTTTTCAGATGGTTTTCACGTGGTTTTCAGTGGTTTTTCTTTCGTTTTAGGGGGATTTTCTTGGATTTTCGTGGGCTTTCAGTTAGTTTTCAGGTTATTTTCGATGGTTTTGGGGGATTTCGTGTATTGTCCAATGGTTTTCACGTTGATTTTATGTCGCTTTCGTTGTGTTTAGGATCTGTTCGCGGTTTTCATGTGGTTTTCGCCGTTTTCATCGGTGGTTTCCATGGGTTTCCGGCGATTTTCATTGATGTTTAGAGGGCCATGTATCCAGTAACTCATAGCACACACACACACACACACACACACACACACACACACACACAACATCATTCAGTCTTTCAAAGCAAACACACACACACACACACACACACACACACACACACACACACACACACAACATCATTCAGTCTTTCAAAGCAAACACACACACACACACACACACACACACACACAACATCATTCAGTCTTTCAAAGCAAACACACACACACACACACACAACATCATTCAGTCTTTCAAAGCAAACACACACACACACACACACACACACACACACACACACACGTCTAAAAAAAACTGCCCTATCATAAAAAAACACATACATCACAGAGCTACAGTTCCAGAAGCAAAAATATAGAAAAAAAAAACACACAAACACACACACACAAAAAAAAACAGTAGTCAGGGAAATGTGTGAAAAAATCCATTAAAAAAAAAGGAAAAAGGAAAAATACTAGGTGTAAAAGAATATAAAAAAATCTGACACGCAACAGCCATGAGCGTGATGACTGATAACGCTGTGGAGAAAGCTGAGAGAGAGAGACAGACAGAGACAGATAGACAGACAGAAAGAAATAGGGCAGCGATGAAGGGTGAAGAAGAAAAATGTAGAAAGGGTGAGTGATAGAAACCTTGAAATGTATATAGACAGACAGAGAGGCAGGGAGATAGACAGACAGACGGAGGGATAGCCACACAGAGGGACAGTGAGACGGACTGAGATAGACAGGGAGACAGAAACAGGGCGAAGATTAAGAAGGTGAAAATGATGAAAAGGTTGAGGGAAAGAAAGGAAATCTTAAGGTGTATGTTGAAGGTGAATAGTGAGATGTGGAGAGAGAGATGAAACAATGAATAAGGTAAAAGAGTGGAAAGGAACACGAGAAAAGAGGCAGAAAGGAGAGAGGATGAAAGGAAAAGAAGAACTGAAAGCAGGAGAAAGGAGAGTGAAAGGAGAAATACAATTGGTAAGAGAGAAAGAATAATGGAAAAAATGAAAACGTGGTAAAAAGAAGAACAGTAAAAGAGGCGAACAAGAGAAATTTTAAAGAACAATAGAACAAAGGCTAAAAATAACAGAAAAATCCATTGACAAGAAATGAAATAAAGAAGAACGAGTGAGTAAACAAAATACACTATTTTACACACACACACACACACACACACACACACACACAAACGTTCACATATTTACAGACCAAGCATCACACAATTGCTTATAACTTTCTCTCTCTCTCTCTCTCTCTCTCTCTCTCTCTCTGGACATACACTACAGAGCCCTTTCCCGATAGCCTACGAGTCCTACGTATCACACATCACTGCCTGTCACCTAGTTTGATGCATGAGGCCTGTGCGGTGTTGCGTAACTCTCTCTCTCTCTCTCTCTCTCTCTCTCTCTCTCTCTCTCTCTCTCTCTCTCTCTCAATAAAACACACCCACCAATAAGAATCGTCACGCCACGCTCTCTCTCTCGTTACCATTCTTTCCTCCTCCACTCAGCACACCTGTAATTACCGTCCGGGCCAGGTAAAAACACACCTTCGTCCCACCTGAGTAGAGTTGCGTTTTTAGCTCGACCGTAGCCGACGTTCAAGTAGCGATGTGGGAAATATTGCGGGGCGGAATTGGCTGGCGATATTGGGTGGAGAGAGAGTTAGAGAGAGGGGAGGAGTGTGTGAGAGAGGGAGAGAGAGAGAGGGGGGATGGGGAGGAGTTGGAGGTCGCCAGAAATGGAAGCTATTTTTGTATTCCGCGTTGAAAATTTAACCTTGTCGGAAGAGTTGCGACGGAGGCTGAAAATTGATATTAGAAATTGATGTTAGGAACTGATGACTCATAGATATTGATGTTAGGAATTGATGACTCTTAGAAATTGATGTTAGAAATTGATGACTTAGAATTTGATGTTAGAAATTGATGACTGTTAGAAACTGGTGTTTGAGGAGGTGTGGATGGTGACTGATGATGATGATGATGATGATGACGGTGATTTGTGTTAGGCAGTGGTGTTAGGAACTAATGATTTGTGGGAGTGTCAGAAACTGCTTAATGTTAGGAATGGTAGAAAGTGAAAATTATTGAAAGTGTTAAGTAGAGAATAGTGGAAAGGTTAGAAAGTACGAAAATTATAAGGCTTAGGACCTGGTGATATATAATTGATGATAGAAGAAATTAGAAGTGTTAGAATTAGGGATGTTAGAAGCTAGGATTCACATTAAAATGGAATCAGACGGTATATATATTGATTTTAGCAATGAATGGTACACGAAAATTTCAGAAAAATCCAAATCATGTTTTTTTTTTTTTTTCATATAATGGTGACTCGAGACAGCTACTTTACCAAATCAGTTGCTTTTTTTTTTTTTTTTTTTTTTTTTTTTTTTTTTTTTTTTTTGGTGTCCTGCTGCTAATTGGACACATGTCGAGAATATTTTTGAGACATACTGTACTACTCTCTCTCTCTCTCTCTCTCTCTCTCTCTCTCTCTCCTTACCCCCTTTATCTCCCTACTTCCTTCCATTCTTCCTAATTCTCCTTCTCTCATCTCTTCCTTCCTATTCTCCCTCCTTGCCTCTCTCCATCCCTCCCTCTGTCCCTCCCTTCTCTCCATCCCTCCTTATCCCCTTCCCTCATTTCTTACCGCCTTCCTTCCTTCCTTCCTTCTCTTCTCCCTCCTTCCTTGGTCTCAGGAGGACTCACTGACCATCCTCCATTAGTCGGTACTCTGGTGGCCGAAACCTTGTCAGATGCTCCAGCCCTCCTTCCCTCCATCCTTCTCCTTCTCTCCCTCTATCCATCCTTTCCCTTCCCTCCATCCCCCCCTCCCCTCAGTTAGTCATTTCCGCAACTCCTTCTTCCTCATCTCCCTTCCTTTCATCCTTCTCCTACCCCCTATCCCTCCTGCTCTCCATCCTTCTCCATTCTTCCTTCATTTTCATTCTTGGTCCTCCTTCCCTCTTCCTTTTTACTCTCCTTTGTTCCTTCTCCCTCCTTCTCCATCTAGATCAATCCTCCTTCCCCTCCTTTCCTCTCCTTCCTTCTCCCTCCTGTCTCTTTTTCTTCTTTTCTCCTTCCTCTTATTCTTCTTCCTTCCTTCTCCTTCCCTCTTCTTTATTCTTCCTTCAGTTTTCTCTTCATTTTCTTCTTGGTTAACACCTGAACGACGGAGTTTGTTGTTTGTTTCTTTCGTGTGTGTGTGTGTGTGTGTGTGTGTGTGTGTGTGTGTGTGAGAGAGGGAGAGGTTGGAGGGGTAACTATCCTTCTACGGCCTCTCCCACTACACAACTATTCCCATCGGTAATCATAGTCCTGTCCAGCTTCACCAATCTTCCCCTTCACTCTCCTCCTCCCCTTCCTTCCCTCCCCATTCCTCCCCTTTCTCCCCCCTTCTCCTCCCCTTCCTCTTCCTTCCCCTTCCTTCCCTTCCCCCTTCATCCATCCCCTTCCCTCTTTACCCCTTCTGCCCCTGCTTCCATTTCCTTTATTCTCCTTCCCTTTCCCTTTTCCTTCACTCTCCTTTTCCTCCCCTTTCTCCCTTCTTTTTTTCCTCCCTTTCCCTTTTCTCCCTTCCTCTTCACTCCCTTTCTTTTCCTTGTCTTTCGTTTCAGGCCTCCTTCCCCTTCCCTCCTTCTTTCTCTCTTCTCCCCTTTCCGTTCCCTTCCCTTCCCTTCCCTACCTTTCTCTATCTATCCTACATCTGTAGTGTTAGGCCTTCAGGAATGTTTCTCTAGTCCCAGTGGAGAGAGAGAGAGAGAGAGAGAGAGAGAGAGAGAGAGAGAGTGGTAGAGAAAACAAGGGATGAAGGGATAAAGAAAGACCACACAATCTAGAAACTACATCAGAAATATACAGTACTCCTCACAGAATTATTTCAGTGCTGTAATTTCTTACTCATAATATTCTCATCCATCCATCCATCCTTCCACCCACCCACCCAACCATCCATCCCTCCATTCATCTATCCATCCATCCACCCATCCCTCCATCCATCTGTCCATCCATCCAGCTGCTCATTCATCCATCCATCTACCCGGTCATCTGCCATCCACGCCTACTCCCGTCCAATCATCCAGCCTCATCCATCACACGGAACCATCCATCTGGGGAGGGGTGGGGGGGTGCACAAAGGCGTGTAATAGAGGTGTGGTGCTGGTGTGGCCGTCAAAACACCGCCATTACGGGGGGAGACTCAGGTAAACACAACACTAGGCTTAGAACTCAACTACCTTTGTGGTCTACCTGCCTGCTCTGCTTTCCTGTCTTGTTTCATGGAGAGAGAGAGAGAGAGAGAGAGAGAGAGTGAGTCGCGGCGTGACAGTATTACGATCCCTGCTCTAACGTATGGAAGTGAAGCCTGGACCCAGCTGGAAGGACAGAAGGGTGAGTGCAGTGGGAAGGAGTTTTCTGAGAGGAGCGTATGGAGTTACATGGAGAGACAGACAGACTAATGTGGAAGTGAAGAAGTGGTGTGATCTTGATGTGGATGTGCTGGAAAGTATTAGGGGAAAGACTAAGGATTTTTTTAATGCAAGGAAGAAGGAACCAAAGGCCAGGAGCCCGCAAGGTTGTTCCCTCCAAGAAGAACGAGAGGCTGATTATGAGCATGTGAGTGAAGTGGAGAGG
Organism: Coenobita brevimanus; assembly: GCF_032717465.1. Lineage (NCBI taxonomy): Eukaryota > Metazoa > Arthropoda > Malacostraca > Decapoda > Coenobitidae > Coenobita > Coenobita brevimanus. The sequence continues at coordinate 1,427,379 of NC_137021.1, forward strand.
GAGAGGGGGAGGAGAAGACCGAGGATGAGAATGAGGAATGGGATAGAGAGGTATGAGAGGGGAGTGTGAGTTGGAGAAAGGGCAGCTTGATGGAGACAGACAGATAGATAGACAGATAGATA
>NC_137021.1:1430000-1435000 GCF_032717465.1 Coenobita brevimanus
ACACACACACACACACACACACACACACACACACACACACACACACACGACTTGGCGGCCCGTTCCTTGAGGCCCAGCAGTCCTCCTAGGTGCCATACAGCCTACTCTTTACATGTCACCACTTTGACGCTAGTACCCACCGTCCACACTGAATACATCATTGTTGGAAGAGAGGGAGTGATGGAGGAGGGGAGGAAAGTGGAGGAGGGGAGAGACTGAGGAGAGAAAAAAGTGAAGACAGGATAGGAGACAGAAGAGTGGAGGAGAAGAAAGGAAGAAGAGGAGAGACAGCAAATGAGGAAGAAAATGGGAAGATAGGTAGTAGGGAACTGAAGTATGGAAAACCAGGTAACTGAAATGAGAAATAAGAACAAAGAGGAAAACAGAAGAATGTAAGTAGGTTAGAGAGCATTAGGAAGAAGAGGGCGGGGGAGTTGAAGGAAGAGTGGGGGGGGGAGGAAGAAAAGGAGAGGAGAGGAGAGGGGAGGAGAGGAGGGGAGGAAAGGAAACAAATGAAGAGGAGAGGAGAGGAGAGGAGAGGCCAGGCTAGGTTCAACTATGCGTTGGGTTGGGAGCGTGGGAGAATTAGGTGGAGCGTGGGAAAGTGCGTGGAGGCGTGGAATGGCCAGGAGAGGCGTAGGAGGTAATAACACGAGGAGGAGGAGGAGGGGGGAAGGAGGAGGGGGAGAGGAGGGGGGGAGGAGAAGGAGGAAGAGAGATGAGGAGAGGAGGAGGAGTAGATATGTCACGTCACAAATGTAGAGGGGAGGAGAAGAGTAGAAGAAAAAGGAATGTAGGAAGACAGGACATGTAAGGACAGGAGGAGGAGGAGGAGGAGGAGGAGGAAGGGTGGGGTAAAGAAAGATGAGACTAAAGACAGCGAGGAAAAAAACAAAGTAAAGAGAGAAAGAACAGAGCGAGCAAAGAGTGTGCAGTGAATTCGATTAGAGCAGTTTCCTTTCTCTCTCTCTCTCTCTCTCTCTCTCTCTCTCTCATTTATACACTTTCTCCCTTTCCCTATCCTCTTTACTCTCGTGTCTTACTTCACTCCTCTCACTCTCTCTCCCTATCTTTCTCTCCCCTTCTCTCTTTCCTCATGCTTGCCCTTCTCTTCCCCCTCTCTTTATTACCCATTCTCCTCACCCATCTTCATCTTCCGACCCCTCTTCCTCCATTCGGCTATCCATTTACTATCATCACCCTCTTCCCTTCTCTCTCTCTCTCTCTCTCTCTCTCTCTCTCTCTCTCTCTCTCTCTCTCTCTCTCTCTCTCATCAATATCATCATCATCTACATCATCCATGTTTTTTTCTTTCCTTTCAATTTTCATTCATTCATTCCCTTCTGCATCTGCCTTTCTGCTAATCCACACTTTTTTCCACGCTCTTCTTTCGTTGTGTGTGTGTGTGTGTGTGTGTGTGTGTGTGTGTGTGTGTGTGTGTGTGTGTGTGTGTGTGTGTGTACGTACCTGAATGACTGATGTTTTCTGCCAACACCTTTTTCCTCGTTATCTCACCTGTGTATATCAACATTTACCTGTGTGTGTGTGTGTGTGTGTGTGTGTGTGTGTGTGTGTGTGTGTGTGTGTGTGTGTGTCCCGTCTACGTCTTTCCGTATCCTGTCCATCTATTTCAATATTTACCTTCCATCTCCGTGCTTCCATTTCTACGATGTACCCAACTTTTCAACTCCCGGCCACCACTCGCTTCCTGTTTATGGATACCTGTTTATTTTTTGCACGCACTGTTATCGTTTGCTCCTCACCCACGCACTCAATATACACTCAAACCCTCCCACACCCTCCGCCTCCCGTGTTTGCGTGTTTATGTACAAGATATTTGAAAAAGTTGTTATCAGATTTCAGGGAACTCTGGCGAAAAGCTGGGCAGAGGGTCAGGAAGGAGTTGACTAGATTTCTGGCATTGGCAGAGGTATGCACTCTGTGACTTTGTGTTATAGGGCAGGCTAAGACCGTAGAATTAATTATGTAAGACCGTAAAAGTATCTGTCTGATAGAAAAGGGGGAATTATAGCCGTAAATCATAACTTTTATCGACATTCGCGGAGGTATGAGCTCTCTGTGTGCTCTCTCCTTCATTGTACATTATTTTATCTATATTCGTCTGTTATTTTTGTATTCCAGTACTAATTTCAGCTTGTACATTCACTCTTATATTGCATTTACGCATTTTTGTCCCTGTACTCACCGACGTATCCTAATTCATGATTTTCCATTCAAATCCTCTCACATCTTTCAGCCTCTCACGTTCATTCTTATTCATCTGTATTCGTCTACGTTTTTATTCACTCTTGGTCAGCGTACGTATTCTTATTCATGATTTTCCCCTCAAGCTTAGCTCTGTCTTTCAGCCTTCACATTCACTCATTCTTTTTTGTTTTCAGCCTTTACTTTCGTTTTTATTTCTGGTTATTCACAGTTTTCGTCTGACATAAGTAAACACACACACACACACACACACACACACACACACACACACACACACACACACACACACACACACACACACACACACACACAATTCTTCTTCATTGTTTTCCACACCAACTCAAACATGTCTTTCAATTCTCAGCATTCGTTCACCTTTTTTTTTTTTCTTTTTTCACTCGAGCGCAAAGGCACATATATTTTTTCAGGGTTTTTTTACTCTCACGCTTTCCTTATATTTTTCTTTGACTCATTTTTCCTCTTTCACACCTACACATCTCCATTTTTCTTTCGCCAGCCCACACCCTCCTACACACACACACACACGCACACGCGCACTCTCTCTCTCTCTCTCTCTCACACATATCAACAATAAACATTTAAACACAACAGGGGATTCCATTAGAAGGAAGAGTAATATACTAGATAGGAGGATGAGGGTGTAGGTGGGTGTAAGAGGGTGTAGGAGGGTGTAAGAGGGTGTAGGTGGGTGTAAGAGGGTGTATGTGGGTTTAGGTGGTTGCTAAGTGGGTGTTTATCTCATTTTGTAACTCAATATTCGAGATGGAGATATAGCAATTTTTACGCCAAGTTAAAGTGAGTAGAATATAGCAACTTAAGAGGCCTTCCCCGTCTCTTACCTGGCTGTGAAGTGGTGTGAAGTGTAGCTCTATATTACCTGTACTCTAAGTGGTATGGGGACTCCTTAACGCCTCTTCCTAAGCGATTTATTTTGCAATTTGAGTGGTAGCGTTCTTGTGTGTTATTATTTTCATTCACTCTCCTTTTCTTTCCTTGCGTCTTCTCTCTCTTTTCTTCTCTCTCTTCCCTCTTCTCTCGCATATTCTCTCTCTCTCTCTCTCTCTCTCCACTCTGTCTTCCTCTCTACCCTCAACTTGTAGCCCATTCATCTCTCTCTCTCCCCCCTCCCACTCTCTCCTCGACTCTCTTCCTCCCACACAGTTCGTTCCTCCTCTCTCTCTCTCTCTCTCTCTCTCTCTCTCTCTCTCTCTCTCTGCGGTACTGCCATTTTCTTTGATGTTTCCTTTTTTTATACCCATTTCTTTCATCCTCCCTCTCGTCTCCCTCCTTCCTTCTCTCCTCGATATCTTCCATCTCTCCTTCCCTTCCTCCTTCCTCCCCACCCTCCCTCCTTGCCTTCCTCCTTCCCTTTCTTACTACCTCCTTCCCCCATTCCTTCCTCCCTTATCCCTCAGTTCTTCCTATCTCCTGTTTCTCCCTCCTATCTTTCAAGCCTCCCATCGAGATTATTCTTGTCATTTTCTCTCATTTCTATCTCCTTTCTTCCCTCACTCCCTCGCTCTTTCCTTCCTTCTCTCTCTCCCTCCTTCCTTCCCTCCCCCCCTCACTCTTTCCCTCCTTCTCTCTCTCCCTCCTTCCTTCCCTCTCTCCATCCATCACACTTTCCCTCCCTCTATCCTCCTTTTCCTGCTACTCTTGCCCTCTCTGTATCTGTCCATCCCTCCAGCTCTCCCTCCTCCCTCCCCTACCTTCCTCCCTCCCTCCCTCCCTGCCTTGATCCTTCACCTTTAGCGAGCAGGTCTAGGTTCATACAATTGCCAAGTCCTACAGGGATGAGATACACAATACATAAGCCAGGTACAGCAGCCAGGGAGAGAGAGAGAGACAGAGAGACAGACAGAGAGAGACAGACAGACAGACAGAGGACGGGGGAAAGGTATATGCACATAGCGACGAGTGAAAGACGATGATCATTATACGGTGTGCTTGCTGTGTGTGTGTGTGTGTGTGTGTGTGTATGTGTGTGTGTGTGTGGGTGTGTGTGAGTGTGAGAGAGAGAGAGAGAGAGAGAGAGAGAGAGAGAGAGAGAGCGTACTCATTAAAATCCACGCCTCTCTCACCTTCCACCCTCCTTGATAATATTTGAGACCCGGGAAAAATATTTACATACACTCCACATTTCATTTTTTTCTTCCTTCAGATTTTTTCGCTCGACCATTTTTCGTTAGAATTGGGATCGCTATATTTTTTTTTTTTCGTTTTTGTTTTTGTTTTTGTTTTTGTTCGTGGTTGTTGTTTTTGTTGTTGTTTATGTTTGTTGTTGTTTTTGTTTTGTTTTTGTTTTTGTTTATGATTTTTTGTTTATATAGTTTGTTTTTGTTGTTGATCTTTGTTGTTTATGTTTTTGTTTTGTTTATATTGTTTGTTTTTGTTGATGTTTGTTTTTGTTTATGATGTTTTTGTTTATATAGTTTATTGTTTTTGTTGTTGTTTATTGTTGTTGTTATTTTTGTTTGTTGTTTATCTTTTTGTTGTTTATATTGGTTGTTTTGTTTTGGGTAATGTTTTTGTTTTTCTTTTTTTTCTTCGTTAGTGATCTTGTTGTTATTTTTTTATGTTGTTTGGTCAAGTACTTCCGGCTTGGCTTCATCTTATGTTCCTGATATTAAAAAGAGAGAGAGAGAGAGAGAGAGAGAGAGAGAGAGAGAGAGAGTAGTGGAACGGAAAATCACTTGGGTTGAGGGGAGAGAAGTTGATGGTGGCTAATAGAGAGAGAGAGAGAGAGAGAGGGG
>NC_137021.1:1440000-1452500 GCF_032717465.1 Coenobita brevimanus
AATAATAGTTTAATAGAGTAAGGTTTCTTTCTGCTTAATTGCCATGTTTTTAAACGAGAATAAAGTACTGGAGTTCAACCACTGTTTTAGCTGAGGTGGATTTCTTTCAGCTGAAGTCATCCGTCATAAACAAGAACGAAAATGATAAAAATCCGTGACAGTGTCTTGAGAAATACCCCGAGAGGCCTTTGAGGTCCAGCTTCATATTTGCTGATGGCAGGAGTTTACATGACGCATACCGCGTGAACTGGTGATATTTTTCCCGATACACCTGGTGATATTTTTCCCGATACACCCATACCTTTACTGATACACCAACACCTTTTACTGATTCCAACACCAACCTCTCTCCCTTGTTTCCACGCTCGACACGATGCTCATTTTTTCCTTTTTCCTTTCCCCTTTTTTTTTTTTTTTTTTTTTTTTTTTGGCGTGCTACATCCATCCCCAACGTGTAAGGAGTCGTGCATGAATACATTTTTGAATTCTTCGCTGGCTGGAAGGGGGAGTGTTCCATGGCAACTAAAATCGTCTGGAGAGAGGTTTTTCTGTCCTGACCAGTGCTAGAGGGACGCCTTCGTGTGGTGGCACCAATATCGATGGACGGTGGAGCTGCCTCGGATATACAAACGTCCCTCAGGCCACGCCCTATCACCGGAAAGGAAAATGGAGGACTGCAAGGGAAGGGAAATTTCAGCCAGCAGTCCACTGGGTTCACTTCCAAATGAGCCTGGGACTGTGGCTACTACTAACCTAACAAAGATCCCAAACCTCTCGCAGCTCAGTTGATGGGAAGTGAAGTTAGACTGAAGGTGTACTCAGACTGAAGGGTCGTGGCTATTAACTCATCGCTATCGCATAACTAAGGCTTCCGGAATTTCATGCATATACACCTTAATATTCACGTCTTAAGAGCGGCCAGTTCCGTCAAGTGAAAAACTGGAAAAATGAATATATGTCAGTTTTCAGCCGTATGTCCACCCTTCTCCTCCCTTCTTTGTGTGAGTCCTTCCAGATACCCCGCTCTTTGTCCTGCATGTGTCTTGGTGATCCTGTGTGTCCTTCCCCTAGCCAGCCCGTGTCCTGCGTGTCCTGGTGGCGGTGTTCTGTCCATCCTGGTCGTGCGTCCTGCCTTTGTGTCTTTCCCTTGTCCTGGCAGTGGTGTGTGTGTGTGTGTGTGTGTGTGTGTGTGTGTGTGTGTGTGTGTGTCCTGGCCATGTGTCCTGCGCGTGTCCTGGCTGTGGCACGACGCTGGCTTGATTAAAAATGTATGTCAGTGTTCCTCCTCCTCCTCCTCCTCCTCCTCCTCCTCCTCCTCCTCCTTCCTCACTCTTTTATTTCTGAGTTGCTTTTTGTGTTTGTTGTGGATGGTTCTTGTTATCCTCTTCCTGTTTTTTCCCTAGTTCTTCTCCCAGGTCTTCCTGTGTCTTTATTGTAGTTGTTTTTGTAGCTCTTGTCTTTTTGCTCTTATTGTTTTTGCCTTTGTTTTTGTTGTTGTTGTTGTCTGTTTTTGTTATTTTTTGTGGCTACCTTCACCACTGACAACCTCATCACTCTTTTTTTTTTTTTCTCTGCTTGCTGTTTTTTTTTTTCCTTGTTGACCGTCTTCCAGTCCTTCGTTTGTGTTTTTTTTGTGTGTGTGGTTTTTAGTTCTTGTTCTCGGTTCTTCATCTGCCCTACTTGTTTTTTTTTTTTTTTTCATTTTCTTCATCGGCTTTCGTTCGCTTTTTTTTTTTTTTTTTCGTCCCGTTTTCTTCGTGTGATCTCTTCCACTAGATTTTCTCCCTCGTATTTCTTCATCTGCTCTCCTCCACTCTCTCTCTCTCTCTCTCTCTCTCTCTCTTGCTGTGTCACTTTACTTTTTTGAAGAATGGGGTCCAGGCCTAATATGAGGAGGGGAGGGGTTCGGGGTGGCTTGGTGGTTTGTCTGGCGTATTTTGGGTGAGTCTGGGGTGTGTCTGAGGTGCCTGCGGGGTGTATCTAGTCGACCGTGTACCTGCGTCGTCCCGAATAGCCATAAATATGATACAGAGGGGCAGGGAAGAGAAATGGAACGTTGTGAGCCAGAGGAGTGTCCTTAAATACATAACCAGTAACTTTATTCTTGCCCATTAGAATACTCTAGGGGTGGGTGCTGCTATCATTGGTGTCCCTTGTCTTTTACATAATCCAAAAATTTTCTTATGTGTTTCATATATGTGTGATAAATACTTTGCATCATGGCATGTAAGGGAATACTGAGGTATAACGTTCTAGATAAATCGCTTAAAAAGATGTGTTAGGGTATCTGGTACGAAACACAGAATGAATCCCCAGACTATATATTATTACTGAGGTGCCATATACAGAATAAGTCGCAAGGAACGATATGTTGCGAAATCTCTAAAGCCACTCAGGATACGTACCCATATTATTAAGGTACAGTGAGCAGGATAAATCGCAAGGAAAGATGTGTTAACGGAAGCTCCCTGCCATATCCCATTCCCAGAACTCCGCGGTGAAATTCTTGGAGTGTGGTATAGAATGCAAGGCTCACATTTCTGGGGTACAGGAAGGAGAGGATTTTCGTGTTGAGCCTCTAGCCTTACCATCAAAAGCTGAGGCAGTAGAAACAGGCACGAAAATTGACGAAAACACTGAAGGTATGACGAAAAAATATATATCTCGCACTTGCATTAGCCCAAACACCCCCCCCCCCCAAAAAAAAAAAAAAAGAAAAAAGAAAGAAAGAAAGAAGCCACTTAGATCTCTAAAAGAATGATGATTCAATTAGATCCTGACAGCTTAAATGTCACACTAGCATCAGGAAAATATATTTGTTTTTAAATCTATATCGATCTATCTATCAGTCTATCTACCTACATCTGCCTATCTATCACTCTATCTATCTATCTGTCTATATATGTATTGTATGTATATATATGACGATATTGTTAATGACGATAGCAGTGGTGATGGTGGTTGGTGTATAGCGATGATGATGATGATAATAACTATTCTGAACTCAAAGAAACCCGGCCAGGAAAAAAAAACAGCTATAAATTCCCAGCAATAACATAAGAACCCGTCCACCCTTCCGCTGCCTTCCAACTAACGTCAGCGTCTGTTATTTTGCACCAGCTTTAGGCATGATGCGGTCCAAAAGGCAAAAGAGATGAGCAAAACAGATATCCTCTTAATGTCATTCACGTCAGCCAGGAACACCACAATATTTTTCATGATGGGTTTGCACGTGTATTCAGTAAATGTCAAACGCACACACGTATTATCGGCTCCCATGAAACCAACGCTGAAATGTGAGGTGAAAAAAAAAGTCAAATTTGTTTTTTTTTTTTTTCTTTAGGAGTTGTTTTGAGTATTTCAGAGTCGTCAGAAATATTTGGTAAAGGAGAACGTGTTTTCGGAAATATATGTACAATGTAAGATGTGGGATTAAGAAAAAAAGATAGACACAATTTATCTATCTCTATTCAGACGTCTTGAATCAGGAATACACGACCACAAACAAATCTTCTCCACGTCATTCCTTCACCATCAGGCTTTTTCTATAAGTAAGATGATTTAATATGAAAGATGATTTGAAAGGAAAGGTTGTTTAAAAAAGAAAGATAATTTAAAAAGGAAGATGAATTAAAAAGAAAAAATAATGTTATATATTAATATTGGTACGAATATACAAAAGATTTAAGATTATGTGTGGTTTACCAAGGGCATTATTAGTGTACATGTATTCCATTGTGTTAGGCATGACGTCACTGCCTGCTTACGTTCGAGTTTGTACCAGGGAGGGAGGCAGGGTGTTCGAATGTGCTAATTATGTGGCAGAAAATGTGTTAAAATGTGTAAGAATGTGTAAAAATGGAGTTAATGTAGGTTTATGTGATTTCAGTGAATCCTTTGACGTCACTGCCGGCTTTCGCTCGAGTCTGTACGGAGAAGGACGGCAGTGTGGTACAAAATTGCGTGTTTCAAAGTGTTCGCGTTAAAATGTGTGTTTGAAAAGGGAGACTGATCGTTTGTGGGTATGATTTGTGGGATTTGAATGACGTCACTGCCTGCTTACGTTTGAGCCCTTACCTGGAAAAGAGACAGTGAACTCTCTCTCTCTCTCTCTCTCTCTCTCTCTCTCTCTCTCTCTCTCTCTCTCTCTCTCCACACACGCACACTCTTTTATGTGAGAGTCTAACTAACAACACAGTCCCCCTACAGCCTCCCCCCACCACTCCCTCCCTTTCTCCCTCCCTCCATCCCTCCCTCCCCTTTCTCCCTTCCTCCCTCCCTCTTCACAAAATAAACAATCCTATTATTTAACGCCTTTTCCGCCTCCAACGCACCATCTGTCAAAGAGAAAAATTATCCCCGGAAAATATCAATAGCCGAGATTTAGTGATTCGCTATTTATTTTTACCCAAATAGCATTTTAACACTGGGAAAAAAGCGCCATGACCTAATTCTTAGTGTGTGTGTGTGTGTGTGTGTGTGTGTGTGTGTGTGTGTGTGTGTGTGTGTGTGTGTGTGCGCGTGTGTGTGTGTGTTTGGTGTGTGTGTGTGTGTGTGTGTGTGTGTGTGGGTGGGTGGGTGTGTGGTTTGGGTGGGTGTGATGGGGGGTGGAGGGATGTGTGATCGTGTGTTTGAATGGATCGACACACACCCAAACTAACAGAGAGGCTACCAAAATATCATCATCATCATCATCATCATCATCATCATCATCATCATCAACAGCCCGTACTAGTAATCTTTCTCTTCTTTCTCCACACAGACCTCGTAACTCTTTCCCGTTTCCACCCAGTTCCACATGGTCTTCCACTTCAGTCACTCCACATAATTCTCAGTCCACCACCACCTCGTCTCACTCCATCCTTCCACGGGTGTTTGTTAACCCCTCCGTTTTCTGTTCCACCAATGTCATGAGCTATCCACACACACACACACACACACACACACACACACACACACACACACACACACACACACACACACACACACACACACACACACACACACACACACACACACACACATTACATGAAATACGCAGGAAAGCTTACAGGAATAATTTAGCCAATATATTTCCTTTTTTATACTCTGGCAAATGTGCGGCTGGATTTGCGGGCAGGACTTATGTTGATGATTATGGAGGAGCGGAAAGCAGAGGGGAATGATTTAAGGGCTGGCTTCCATGTGGCAAAAATGTTAGGGCAGAGATTTGGCTGAGAAGATCGCCAAATGCAGGACATCATCAGAGCTGGCAGCGTAAAGGGTAGGGTGGAAAGAGAAGTGGAAGAGGATGGAAGGATGGAAATAACGTTGTAAACACAGAGGAGGAAGAGGAGGAGGAGGAGAAAAAGTGTAAAGATGAAAGGAGAAGGAGGAAGAGGATAAATGTAAATACGAAGCAGGAAGAGGAAGGGAAGGATGAATGGAGGACGCATAAACATAAGAGGGAAAGGAAAAGTTAAAAAATGAAAGGACGAAGAGGAAGAAAAAGAGAAATAGGGAGATGAGGACCAGAAGATAAATTATTTACCAAAATATCTTGCTAATAAGATAGTGAAAGCAAAAGAAGTGGAAGAAGGGAAGGGATGAGAGATGACAGAGGGAAAGGAAGGGGAACGTGAAGAGAGGTGAAGAGAAAGTGGAAGGAGGAAGAGAAATGTGGGAGGAAGGAAAAAGTGAAGAGCAAGTCGATGTTGAGAGTGAAGAGAGAAATTAGAAAGAGGGGGAGAAAGAGGGGAAAGGGATAGAGGGATGAGGGGAGGAAGTGGGAGAAGAAGAGGAGGATGAATAAGGAGATGAGCAGAACTGAGTGAAAATGAAGAAGAGAAAGAAGAGGAGGAGGAGGGGGAGGAGACATGAAAGTGTGTGAGGCAAATTCTGTTTTTCCCCGCACCTTATATACCGGCAGCAGTTCAGGAGAGAGAGAGAGAGAGAGAGAGAGAGAGGAGGGGGTATTCTATTTTATCTTAATGTGCGTCACTCGGAAAGCACAGCAATTTTGTAAAGCTGAGTTAATATGCTAAAGCGACGTTAAAGGGGACATGCTCATCTCTGCCTCACCATCCCTGCCTCATTCTGCCTTACCCTGCCTTCCTTACCCTGCCTGCCTCCCCCTGCCTGCCTCTCTCTGCCGTAACTTGTCTCTTAGCTTCACACTGTCTCCCCTGACCTGACTCACCCTGTGTTACCCTGCCCTTCCTGCCTCACTGCCATGCCCTTCCTCTCAGCCTTACTCTGCTATACCTGCCTCTCTCAATGTCTGTCTCACCTTTATTTCTGCTCTCTACCTGTCCCTCACCCTACCTGCCTCACCCTCTTTTACCATGCCTGTCTGTTTTTCTCTGCCTGCCTCACACTGCCTCATCCTGCCGTTCCCTGCCTCATCCTGCCTGCATGTCTTACCCTGCCCCATTCTGTCATCCTCACTCTGTCTTTTCTTAATTACTCAGTGTCTCTCTCACTCTTGTTCTACTCTCTTTTATCTAGTGCCTCACCCTGCCTCAGTGCCTCACCCTGCCTTACTGCCTCACCCTGCCCCAGCCCTGCCACATTCAGTGTCTGTTTCACCTTTATTTCATCACTCTGCCTCATTCTGACTACCTCACCTCTCCTGCCTCACCAGTCTTGCCTAAACATACCCGCCTCATCTGTCCTTCCTCCCCGTCCTGCCTAAGTGTACCTGTCATACTTACGAACTTAATCTTACCTGCCTCATTACCTGTCTTATTACCTGCCTCACCAGTCCTGCCTCATTTACTACCTGCCTCATCATCCTCAGTCCATTTATCTCATTTTCCTGCCCCACCTGCCTCACCCTTTCATTCTTCAGCCTCACTTTATCCACCTCACTTACCTAGCCCTCACCTGCATCACCCTGCCTCACACCTACCCCACTCTTGCCTGCCTTGCCTCTTACTACCTCACCCTGCCTTATCCTACCACCCTCGCTGCTCACCTTGGCACCCTCACTGCCTCATCCTTCCATCCTCACCTTCCTCCTCCTGCCTCACTCCTACCTTACTCCTGGCAGCTTCACCCTAACTGTCTACCCTACATTCCTAACTCTACCTTACCCTGGCTGCCTCACTCCACCACCCTCGCCCTCGTGACTCTATCTCCCCTGCCTCATTCTCTCTTCTCCTCCCTCACCCTGCCTCACCCTAACCCCTGTCTTCCTCACCCTACCTCACCCTTGTGCCTACCCCTTTCTCACATCTCTCCTTACCCTACCTCACCGTACTACCCTAACCTGCCTCAACCTGCCTCACCCATCTACGTACCTCTGTCTCTCTCCTCATCTGCCTCATCGCAGTCTCACCCTGCCTCACTCTACCATCCTCACCTGCCTCACCCCTTTCTGCCTACCCCTGCCTCACCCCTGCCTCGCCGATGTCAGAGGTGTCGGGGTGATGAATAGCCTTCGATACTTGATGCCCTCCGGTAATTGTTCTCTCTCTCTCTCTCTCTCTCTCTCTCTCTCTCTCTCTCTCTATCTATCTATCTATCTATCTATTTATATGTCTATCTGTCTATATCTATCTATCTATCTATCTATCTATCTAATATTTCTCGTATCTGCCGCCTACGCATTAGCCCTCTCTCAATATCTCTTTCTCATTTTCCTTTCATAGTTTCTGCACATTTTTAAAACAACCCTTTCACTATCTCCATCAACCCTTTTGTTTCTACGGATAAAATTATATGTATTTACTATGGTTAATTCAAGACGATTTTATTCACTACTGGATTCCTCAAGAGAAGCAATTTTGGCACGGAAGGTCAGTTTTAACTTACAGAAAAAAAAAAAATAGTGGGAGAGGAAGAGGAGGACGAAGAAGGAGATGAGCAGGAGAACTGAATGAAAATGAAGAGGAGGAGGAGGAGGAGGAAGAGGAGGAGGAGAAGGAGATATGAAAGTGTGTGAGGCAAACTTCCCATAATGTATACCTTTTTTTGCGGTACGCGTTAAGTTTGTTTTTTCAAGGATGATTACCCTTCAGTTTTTTTTTCGTTTTTTTTTCACCTAACCTGGTCTAAGCTAACAGATTACCCTAACATACTAACCTAACCTGATGCTGAGAAAACAAATTAAACCTAACCTAGTCTTTCCTGGATAAGCAAAAGGAACAGAAATGGTAAGCAGAACGGCAACCTGGATGAAAAAGAAGTCATCGCTTTGAATAATTTTTAAACATTTTGAAGTTTGAACAGTTACACCCTCATATGAAAATGCTGTTGTTATTTGTATACATATATGGGTGTATTATCTCTTTATTTACTTCTATACTTATTTGTTTATTTATCTTTCGAGGGATGTAAACAATACACCGGGATATAAAGACACATCCTAGACCTTCCCGTTTGTTTACCGTACGACAACTTCCCCGGCGCCACGGTCCGTCTGGCAGCGGGGGTCGTGATCTGCAGTAAGCCCTAACTCCGCTAATAAGGCGCGTATTTAGGCATTACCTGTTATTTAAAGCAGAGCACAGAGCCGCCATTAGCTCTCTTATGGTCGGCACAACTCTAGTGTTTTACAAAAGTACGATAATATTCACCTGAGTGACTATAGGAGGCTGAGAATATTGCGTAATACTGGTAGTTTCTCCTCTCATTCTCAGGATAACTCTAGTATTTTTATCCAGCTAAAACAGGACGATTTTATTCAGCTGCGAGGGAGTCATAGGAGCTTAAGAGTCGTAACGCCCAAACCCTCTAATTTAGGATTCATTTAGACCTTTCCCATTAGTTAGACGGATTTTTAGCCCTTCAAAGCGAGGACGTATTCTGGTATTCTTCCCTCCTCCAGACAATTTTACTCAGCTGAAAGGGAGTCCTGGGAGCCTGAGAGTGTTAATCCCCGACACCCGCTAATAAGATACTGATTTCGACGTTAACCATAAATTCAGACGGGGTATTTTTAAAGCCGCGCTCCTAGCCAGTCCTTTTAAAATATTTTCCTGCGAGCGATAATTAAGACTAACTAATAATGGGCCTGGGATAATGGCGGACTTTGCAGGATGGGAACCAGTGCAGTAATGGCGCTGAGAGATGCCCACGCAAGCATCAGCAGCAGCAGGAGCAGCGGCATTATCGTTATCGTTATCGTTATCAATATCCTCATCCTCGTCTTCGTCTTCGTTTTCATCTTCCTCGTCTCCTTCGTCATCGTCGTCGTCATCCTCATCTTCATTTTCATCATCATCACCATCATCATGACCCTCTATCCAACTGAAGATGGGGTGAGATGGGATCAAGAAACAAGGGAAGAGAAATGCCCAGTGAAGTGAGACACACATTCATCCACACGTCATTTAAGCCCCTGGAATCCTACCTTCATCAAACAAGCCTAATCATCTGTATATATATTTTTTTGCTTTTTTGGTACATGTGCTTCAGTCAGTCCGCCAAGAGTCGGGTCAAAAAAGGGGGGGGAAGGGGGGGAGGTTATAAAATTTGTCATGGGGAGGTGGTGGCCAGGTGATGAGAGGACAGGTCCGTTGTCTGAAAAAATGTGACTTCGATCCCAGAGTGAGACTAGGAACAGTTTGATGATATGAATTTCGTTAAAAATAAATAAATAAATGAATAAATAAATAAAAATAACTGAAATTCCACAAGACCCAGCATCAACATGTCAAAACTCCCTCGCTAATTCCACGTCCTGAGTGAGACAGCCCAAAAGTGTATCTCTTCAGCATGAGATTAGCGCCCAAGTGGTGACGTGTGAAGGTGTGTGGGACGTAGGAGGACTGCTGGGTTGTAGGGAAGGGGCTGGTTCGTCTATGCTGAGAGCCAAAAACGTCTAAAAAACAGAAAGAAAGAAAGAAAAGGGTGCTTCTCCGTACATCCCTCCCCCAACCAACTCGATTCCTTCCATCAGCGCTTTCAGAACATCCAGACACACAGACATACAGACATTCCTCGTATTACATTATTATTCAGATGTATGCAGTCATGTTGGGCGGGTAATATGTTTATGCAGACTAATTGGGAGAAACATTAGGAGGGTGTGTGCGGAGTCTCGCATTTTCCCGCCTTTTCCCGCAAAAAATGTCACCCTGAGTTTGCTATTTTGGGACTAAGGCCTTCTTTTCGTTTTTTTTTTTTTTTTTTTTTTTTTTGCTACCTACGGGATATTTTATTCACCTTAACCCCTTCAGCTCAAAGACCGTTTTTTCTCTCTTCCTGGTACCCTAAGACGATTTTATTCGGGTTATTCAGAGTGTTATATTTCAGCTAAAGCCAGACGATTTTATTTAACTTGAGAGAGAGAGAGAGAGAGAGAGAGAGACGAAGAGGCTAAAGTTTGTAGTCCAGCATTAATCTCTCTCTTGCTCTCCTCGCTCGCTTCGCTCGCCCCCGCCTCACCTCGCCACGGTAACTTACGAGACTTATACAAGATCATTAACCAAATTCGGCGGTGTTACTACATTAGTTTATTGCTGATTACGACGCACAAATTGCCACGCAGGAGGTGTGGTGGGATGGGAGGGAGGGGAGAAGAGTAGGGGAGAGAGGAGAGCAGGGGAGGGGGAAGAGCTGGGGGAAGAACAGGAAGGGAGAGTCAAAGAGCATGAGGGAGAGCAGGGAGATGAGGAGGGGGAGAAGAGCAGGGGAGGGGGAAAAGCTGGTGGAAGAACAGGAAGGGAGAGTCAAAGAGCATGAGGGAGAGCAGGGAGATGAGGAGGGGGAGAAGAGCAGGGGAGGGGGAGAGGGGGGAGAATAAGAGAGGATTTTAACCACTTCAAGGTAGGACATTGTTTATTCTTTCTCACCCAGGTAGTAGGCAGGTTAATGAGGACTATATCAAACCCTCCTAGTTTGAAAAATCTCAGGTAAGCAAAATTTAATCATCTTGAGACAGAAAAAATAAAATAAACATAAGATCAAGACAAAGGGTTCAATTTTCAAGATTAACAGGTCACACAAAAAAAAGTTCATTCTTATCGGAAATCATTTTCTTTGGTCTACAGTTCAGTCTAGTCTTTTCATTTCATCCTGGCTTAAAATTGCCATCTCTCTATCGTGAGTGTTGAGACGTGGCAGTAGATTAGCACTGGAGTATGGTGCTAGTCACGAAGCAGTGTATCGGGGAAACCTCTTATAATGCAGAGGTAAATTCTGAGCTTCATCTCATAAAGTCTCTCCTAGATTTGGTAAACTTTATTTATGAGAGCAAAAACGAACGTATAAGAAGGCGAGAGGAAGAAGGAAGAAAGGAAGGAATGAAGGAAGGAAGGAATGGAGGAAGGAATAAGTAAGAGATGTCACAATGTTTAAAGATTTAATAAACAACTCATGCCCAAGACAATTTACGCCAATTCTGAGGCTGGTGATTTGCCGTGTGTTAAGAGGGGGCGTGGCCAAGCGTCATTTCCTACGTTTTAATTGGTCGTCATTTCACCAGCGTTGATTGGGGTTAATTAGGGGCTGAGAAAGGGGAGGGGGGAGGGGGGAGATGGATGGGGGATATAGTGGAGGAGGAGGGGAGGGGAGGGGAGGGATGTGTGGTGTGGATGGGATGCAGAGGTGTGAGGTGGGGGATGGAATGTGTGTGTGGTGGGGAACGAGATGAAAGGGGTGTGTGGTGGTGAGGGAGTTAGAATAGGTGTGTGGTGGGGAGAGTGATGGGGATGAAGAGTGTGTGTGGTGGGGATGGAGATGGAGGGGATGGAAGAGAAGGATGTGTGATGGGGAGGAGGACTGAGTGAACGTGTGATGGAGAGGAGGACAGAGAGGATAAAAAGAAGTAGGGATAGACAGAGAAATATATGATTCAATAAACCCGTCTGTCAGTAGCCCAGATAAAATAATGAAATCAAAGTCAGTCTCTTCCTTTGGCTTTACCTTCAATAAATTACAAAAGGGAGGATGGAGTGTGCTTAAAGGTGGTGCTTGAGGCTGGGTTATCTCTTTAATTCACTCTCTTTTATCTCCTCTTTAATTAGCTCACTTTTTCTCCTCTCTAATTTACTTTCTTTTCCTCCTCTTTAATTTGCACTCCTTATCTCCTCTTTAGTTTAAACTCTTTTTCTCCTCTTTAATTTACTCTCTTTATGTACTCTTTAATTAACTATTTTTTTCTTACACAACCTCCTTTTTAAACTCATATTTATTTTTACTATCTCTGCACTCATTCTCTTTAATTCGCTCTCTTTACTTCCTCTTTCTCCCACTCCTCGTGTTGATTTATATTTATTTTCACGTAATCTACTCCCCCCCCCTCTCTCTCTCTTTCTCTCTCTCTAACACTATTTTTAACTTTTTTTTTTAATGTATCCAGCCTCTTTCTCTCCCCCCAATTTATTTTCTTACTTAATATCTTCTGTTTTAATATTTTGACTTTTTCTACGCAACCTTCTTCCTCTCTCTTTATATATACATTTTTTTTTTTTTTTACTTCATCATCCTATCTCTTCTTTTTTAATTTCATGTCCCTCTTTCATCATATATTAATCTGCTTTCTAATTCCTTCTTTCTCTTAGTTATTTTTTTTT
>NC_137021.1:1457500-1487500 GCF_032717465.1 Coenobita brevimanus
TACTTAAAAAAAAAAAAAATACGAAGGGATTTTTCTTCTAAGCTGAATAAAAATCGTCTGGAGGCAGCAAGAATTAAAACAAAACAAAAAAAATCGTCAAAAAAAACAGAGCCAAAAAACAAAAAAAAACACACAAATGCATTATTCTTCCTGCAATTAAAAAAAAAAAAAACAGCAGGTATTTCTGTTTTTGTTTTTTTTATGCCTTTAAAAAATTTCCTAGCGCTAAAATTCAATGTTTTTTTTTTTTTCCTGCAACTACTATGCAATGTTTTACCATTTTCCAAAAGTCCTCCATGGGCCTTTTTCCCTCTAGTTTTTTTTTATAAATTTTTCGTGATATCTGGAATGGAAAAAATGGAAAATAATACATGGAAACACTGACAGCAGTTTTTGACTCATAAATGCTTCCAGATGTTTTGTTTTTGTTTTTCTTTTTTCGTTTTTTTTTTAATCGGTGCGAGGGCGGACTTCGAGAAAAAATATTAATGGCACTGCACGTCTTGTAACTTTAGTGGAGGGAGAGAAAATTGGAAGAGAGATTTTGAGAGAGAAAGTGAGAAAAATGAGACAGGAATTGAGAGAGAGGATGTGGGTGGTTGAAAGGGAGAGTGAGGAAACGGAGAGAGAGAGAGAGAGAGGGAGAGAGAGAGGCTGACAGACAGATAGAAAGTGAAAACAGAATTGCAAGACCTGTAACTTCACTGGAGAAGGGAAAATGGGAGGAAGATTGTGAGACAGCGAGAGAAACAAAGAATTAGTAAGAGAGAAGGAGACAGGCAGACAGAGAGAGACAGACAGACGGAGGGAAAATGCAGTGACAGAACAGAAAGAAAGGAGACAGGCAGGCAGATAAAGAGACAGACAGATAGACAGACAAACAGACGGAGGAAGAAGGCAGTAACAGAAACAAGGGTATAGAAAGAAAGAGGAAACAGACAGACGACAGAATGAAAGAAGGAGACTGACAGGAGCAAAAGACAGGAGAAACGATACCAAGGAGATGGAAAGAGAGACAGAGACACAAGCTCAAAGAAAGAAAAGATAGAGAGAATGAGAGAATGGAGGAAGGAAGGAAGGAAGGTGGAAAGAAAAGAAGCAAGTGAGGAAGGAAGGAAGGAAGAAAGAAAGTCAGGAAGGCAGGAGGGAAGGAAGGAAGAAAGAAAGACAGGAAGGCAAGAAGGAAGGCAGGAAGGAAGGAAGGACAAAGAATGAGGAAGTGAGAGTAAGCTGTATTGCAAGCCTTCCAACTTTACTTGAAAAAGAGAAAGTGTTAAGATGTTGAGACAGTGACAGAAAGAGATAGACAGAGGAAGAGAGAGAGAGAGAGAGAGAGAGAGAGAGGAATGTCGGGTCGGGTGATATATAGCTAAGGTAAGAGAGGATAGTGGATACGAGAGGGTGAGAGAGAGAGAGTGAGAGTGAGTGAGGATGAAAGACAGAGGGAGAGGAAATGTGTGAAAGTAGATCATGGCTTGAGAGTGAGTGGGTGGGAGTGAGCGAGGATGAAAGAGAGGGAACATTTAAGTGTGAAAGCAAGTGATGGTCTGAGAGAGAGAGAGAGAAAGAGAGAGAGAGAGAGTCATGGGGTTATAGATTAGTAAATAAATGAATCTGTGAATGATAGTGTTAAGGTATTTGCAACAGAGATAGATAGATAGATAGAGAGATAGATAGATAAATAGACGGACAGATAGATAGATAGATAGGTAGATATAGTGTATGTGCTCTCACCTCAGGCCTATTGTGTTATTGTTGACGTCAGTGGTATTGTATGTACCTATTGTTTGAGTCACCTGTCTATTTACCTGCCTGTCTGTATGTCGATCTGTCTGTCTGTCTATATATATCTATCCATTGATTTATCTGTCTGCAGGTTTGTCTGTCTCGGTCTATCTACCTGCCTATCCACCTGTCCATCTTTCTATCTGTCCATCTGTCTATCTGTCCATCTGTCTGTCAGTTCATCTATCGATTTATTTATGTGAATATGCTAAATTTCTCTCTTTGCTTTTCTGTCAATACATCTATACTGTATCTCTGTCTATATTTCTCTGTCTTCCTCTCTGATTATCCATCCATCTATCTATCTATCTATCTATCTATCTATGCGTCTCTGCTAACTGTATCTGTCTATTCTGTCTGTCAGCTTTCTATCTATCCATCTGTCTTTCAGCCTTCTACCTACCTGTCTCTTTTCTCCCCACTGATAGCTACAATGGACGGAGCTGTCTCTCACCTGTCTTATTACCTCTCTCTCTCTCTCTCTCTCTCTCTCTCTCTTTCTCTCTCTCTCTCTCTCTCTCTCTCTCTCTCACCATCTGGCATCAATAAATCCATTCATTTACTCCCACCCTTCTCCTGTCATCCCCCCCCCCCCGGCCCACTGACCACTACCACCATCGCTACCACAACTACCAACATCCCTACTACATCTACCAACATCCCTACCACAACTACCAACATCCCTACCACAACTACCAACATCCCTATCACAACTACCAACATCCTTACTTTAGCTACAACCCTTCCTACCACCATCCCTACCTCAACCACAGCCATTCCTACCACAACTACCACCATTGCTACCACAACTACTACCATCCCTGTCACAACTATGGCTTTCTCTGCCACAACTATAACCACCACTGCTATCGCTGTCCCTTCATTAACCACAATCTCAACCACAATTACCACAGCCACTTCTCATTCATCATCCTGCCCTCCCTGTCCTTCCTTCCTGTTCACTACCACCATCGCTACCACAGTTACCACCATCGCTACCATAACTACCACCATCGCTACCATAACTACCACCATCGCTACCACAACTACCACCATCGCTACCACAACTACCACCATCGCTACCACAACTACCACCATCGCTACCACAACTACCACCATCGCTACCACAACTACCACCATCGCTACCACAACTACCACCATCGCTACCACAACTGCAGCAATCGGTGTCACTGTTACCGTGTCTTTAATCATTCTCTCTCTCTCTCTCTCTCTCTCTCTCTCTCTCTCTCTCTCTCGTTCATTACCATATGCATCACTCACCACCAACACCACCACAACCACCAACCACACCCACCATCACCACAATCACCACCACCGCCACCACCACCACAGTCACCACCACAGTCACCACTGTCACCATCTCCACTGTCAACACCACAACCATCACCACAACCACAACCACTACACCGCAGTCTCTCCCTTACCACCACAACCACCACACACCCGCATGCACAACCAATCCAAACTATCAGTCCATCCGCTCATATCACACACACACACACACACACACACACACACACTCTCTCTCTCTCTCTCTCTAATCTCGTATCTTTCTCATCCCTATCCACTCCCAACTTTCCATCCCTTTTCATGCCTCTCTCTTCCTTTTCCCTTCTTTAATTTCTATCCTATGAAAGCAATACAGTAACACTTCTTCGTGACTAGCATCATATTCAAGTGTTAATCTCTAGTGACAGATTCAAGGTGGAGAGATGGCAATTTTAGGCCTAGTAAAAGTGAACAGAGTATAGCACTGGAATTATTATAGATTTCTGAGTCTCCTATAATCCCATCAGTAATTTTTAAACCATTATATTGTATGTAAATCTAATGTTTTTTTTTGTTTTTTTTTTCAATTCCAGGTACGTTCGGTAATTTTCGTCCAACTCAAAAATACTGCATATCAATTACCAGGTAAGGTCGTGGGAGTGACTAATTAGTAAGAAAAATTAGGTGGCTTGAAGTGGTGAGGTACCGATGAAGGTAGGTAGATAGATAGATAGATAGATGAATGGGTGGATGGATGGAAGGGTGGATGGCTAGTAAGGAGGATGGATAGGAAGTTGGATGGATGGTATGGTGGATGGATAGAAAGCTGGAAGGATAGATGGATGGATAGGAAGTTGGATGGATGGTATGGTGGATGGATGGAAAGCTGGAAGGATAGATGGATAGATAGACAGATAAATAGACAGGTAGATAGACAGATAGATAAACTGCTGTCAAACTTATCTATTACAACATATTTTCTTCCTTTTTTTTCCTCATTAATATTCCCCCAAAAGAAATTGTGAACTATTAATTACTTTGACACCTGAAGCCAAAGGTACGAAGTAAAAAAAAAAAAATAACTAAATAAAGAAATAAAAACCTACTCACCCAGTTCCGTCCGAAGAATTTTTACAGCTGACGAAATACAGTGAAAACCCTATCTCTATGAATGGGTGTTTCAGAAAGGTTCGCTCAGTCCGCCATGTTTTCGATAGATTTTGGGAAGATGCTTGTGTCTTTATGATCGACTTGGCTGCGGAGAGAATGGAGAAGGAGAGACTGAATAGGAGAGTTTGTTGGTGAGGTGGAAGGGTAAGGGGAAGAAGACCGAGGATGAGAGACTGAAGAGGAGTGTATAGGTGAGTGAGGTGGAGGGGTATATGAGTGAGGGTGGCGTGAGCTGGGGAATGGGTACGCTGGTGGCATAGGGCAGGCAGACATGGAGGAGAGAGAGAGAGAGAGGGAGAGAAAGAGAGAGAGAGAGAGAGAGATGAGAGTATTATGCAGCTGTGGTTGGTTATTAAGTTAGGTTTGCCTGAGAGAGAGAGAGAGAGAGAAAGGAATCATAGAGTTATCCCGGCCATTCGAGGAGCAGTACAGAAATGCACTCAGTCCATCCTGCACTCAATCTGTCCTGCACTCAATATCTCCTGCACCCAATTTCATGGTGCACTCAAACACGCAAACCGTCCCTTTCACTCACACAAAAAATAAAACACACACACACACACACAACACTGAAAAAACATGCACATGGAAATGCTGTATATAGCAGAGCAAACACACACACACACACACACACACACACACACACACACACACACACACAGAGTGGTCAGGATGAGCTATTAAGGGTAAAGGGAGGGAAAAAGGGGCAAAGGGTCAGAAAAAGGGGAGGGAAGGGGAGGGGGAGGGTAGGGAGGGGTCAGGTTATGAGAGAGCGAAACGAGAGAGGAAAGGGAGGAAGGAAAGAGAGGGGTGGAGAGAACGATCAGAATGAGGGGAGGGAAAGGGGGAAGGGGAGAGCGGAGAGAAGAGGAAGATTAGAATGAAAGGAAGGAAAGAGAGAGGGGTTTAGAATGAGGGGGGAGGGAAAGAGGGTAGGGGGTTCAGAATGAGAAGTGAGGGGAGGGGAAGGGGAAGGAGCAGGAGGAAGGGGGAAGAGGAGAGGGAGGGAGAGAGAGAGGGGAGTGGAGAAACCAGAATGAGACAGACATGAAAGGGAGGGGAGGAGGAAGAGGGGTCGAAACGAGAGGAGGAGAGGGGGAGGGGGAGGGGAGGGGGAGGGGAGAGGGGGGACAGTGCTAATACAGGGTGATGAGGGAAAACGCTTCATTCAGTCTGTTTCATATGGTAATCCTGACTCATTTTCTTAACCCCCCCCCTCTCTCTCTCTCTCTCTCTCTCTCTCTCTCTCCCTCTCTCTCTCCTGTCCATCATTCCATTTTACCCACCCACACACACACAACTTTCTCCTCTTTTTCCTCCCTCTTTTTCCTCCCTCCCTTATCTCTCTCATCCTATCTCCCTCTCCCTCTTTTATCAGCCATTCCTCTTCCTTATCTCCGCCCCTCTCTCTCCCTGGGGGCGGGCAAAGAAGGGGGAACAGAGGGAAATTATGATAAAAGATAGGTAACAAGGAGACTTAATTTCTTGCGTCCATAATTCCTTTCACCCATGGGCACAGATTACGGAGAGAGGGAGAGAGAGAGAGAGAGAGAGAGGGAGAGAGAGAGAAGGGGGGGAGAATACAACACAAGGGAGTACGAAAGATTGTGAAAGGAGTAAGAAAAAGCACACGAAAAAAATGCTATGGAGAGGACGCTGGGCCTTAGTATGATCTTTTTCAGCCACTGTGGTACGGGAAATAGACAGTAAAAGGACGAAAATCTCCACCAACTTAAAGTGAGGGAACTATAGCAAGCGTTTCCCTGTGCTACGTAATATCTGTCCTCGTATAGCTTGTTAATGAGGGAGGGAATTAGCTTAATTGCCCTTTGCTGCCCAGCTTAATGAGGATGGCCAGAACTGTACTGTGTATACCGTGTGAGGTCTGACAAGAGGCTTTTAAAGTGGCTTAATTATAATATTCTCAAGGGTGCACTTTAAGGAACGTTCTTTTGGGTGAGTTCTTGCTTTATATTAATTTGATTACTTTTATTATTATTATTACTCTTGTTATTATTGTTATTATTATTATTATTATTATTATTATTTATTTATTTATTTATTTATTTTCTGCCCAATTCTCTCTATTCAGAATGTTACGTCAGGTTTCGTGAAGTTGTTTCCTCTGCATCTCTGTTAAAAGAAGTGTGTGTGTGTGTGTGTGTGTGTGTGTGTGTGTGTGTGTGTGTGAGAGAGAGAGAGAGAGAGAGAGAGAGAGAGTGTGAGTGAGTGAGAGAGAGAGATGTGAAGAAAAACGGAAAAAGGAAATGGAAATGGAAGATGGGAGAAGGGAAGAAGCAGGTGAAAGACGGAATTTGAGAAGAAAAAGAAGAGGGAAAGAAGAGAAGACAAAGGAAGGGAGGAAAGAAAGTAGGAAGGCAAGAGACAAGGAAGTAAGAGAGATGAGGGGAGAAGAGAGGGGGAGGAGAAGAAGAAGAGGGGAGAAGGAAATGGGGAGAAGATGTAGTGAATTGTGTGTCATGGATGAACGCTGATCAATATCGCCCATAATATTAAGGTCTGTGCATAAATAGTCTGGGAGAGAGAGAGAGAGAGAGGGAGAGAAAGAGGGGGAGGGGGAAAGAAAGAAGATAGAGGTAAGTGGAAATGGAGATAGTGGGAGGACAAGACAGAAGAGAGAGAGAGAGAGAGAGAGAGAGAGAGAGAGAGAGAAAAAGAGAGAGATCTAGTCAATTTTGGGTCATGGAGGCGACTGATCGATAATTCCATAATATGACTTCTCGGTAAATAGCCTCTCTCTCTCTCTCTCTCTCTCTCTCTCTCTCTCTCTCTCTCTCTCTCTCTCTCTCTCTCTCTCTCTCTCTCACACACACACACACACACACACACACACACACACACACACACACACACCACGTTTCTCTCCTCCTTCCTTCACCTCCTCCCCCTCCCGCTTTTTCCCTCCCTCATCCATCCTCTCCTCATCCCCTCATTTCCCCTACTTCCACCACTCCCTCCCCTTCTCCTCTTCTCCATTCTCCCTCCCTTCCCCTCCCCTCCCCGCTCCCCCTCCCCAAACTAAGTCCGTGTAGTGTTCTCGGGAATTATGTCATTATCCGGGATGATTGATGGTAATTTTTCCCCTCTTCGTGTGACTGTTTTCCCCTCATCCCCCTCCCCCCTCATCCCCCTCTCCCGATTCCCCCTCCCCCGATTCCCCTCCCTCTTGTCTCCCCTCACCACCCTCCTCTCATCCTCATCGCCCCTCTTCGTGTGACTGCTTTCCTCTCATCTCCCTCCCCTCCCCTCTTCATCAACATCCCCCTCCCCTCTCTCTCTTCCCCTTCCTTTTCCCTTTTCCTGTGACTGGTTCTATTTATCGCTTCTCCTTTCTTCCCCCTCCACTTTTCCTCTCCTCCTCCTCCTCCCCTTCTCCCCCACCACCTCCTCCTCCTCCTCCTCCTCTCCTCCTTTTCTTTCCCCTTCAGCATCGCCTACATAGCACCCCTTCTTCCTGCTCCACATGACATTTCTCCCCCTCTCTCTCCCTCTCCTCATTTGACATCCCCTTTCCCTCCTCCTTTCCAGTGACAAGTTTCCTCCCATCTCTCCCATCCTTCCCTGAATATGACACCTTCCCCATTCCCTCCCCATTTAATTTCCCCTCCCTTATTCCTCCCTACCCTGCACCCATTTCACTCCCCATCCCTTCACATAACACACTCTCTCTCTCCCCTCTCTCTTCTTCCCTCATTTCACTCCCTCCATTCTCTCCCCTCCCTCTCCCCCCATTTCCCTCCCCTCCCCCATTACCCATACTGACTATTATCTTGTGGGTTGTCTCCATCTGCCATTATTTTCGAGGTCTCGAATATTTCACACTTCTTATATATTTTTCTCTTGGTATTTTTCTGGTCGCTGTCTGTCTGTCTCTGTCTGTCTGCCTGTCTGTTTGTTTTTCTGTATCTATTTGGCTATTTATCTATCTGTCTACCTGTCAATGTATGTCTCTTTATCTAGTTATCTGTCTGTCTACCTATCTGTCTGTCTGTCTGTCCATGTACCTATTCTCTCTCTCTCTCTCTCTCTCTCTCTCTCTCTCTCTCTCTCTCTCTCTCTCTCTCTCTCTCTCTCTCTCTCTCTCTCTCTCTCTCTCTCTCTCACCCACTAAGAACATAAGTAAATGAAGCCGAGTTAGAGAAATTCCAATATACAACAGTACCCCCCAGAATGTAAACAAAGTAACAGCTGATCGCAAGGCAGGGGAATGAATAGAGCGTCACCCACCCTTCAGTTACGGCTCCCTGGAGGAAAGTGGAGGAAGGGAGGGAAGGGAGAGAAAGAGGGAAGGGTAGGGAGAGTGGTGGGAAAGGGCGAGGGGGAGGGATCGTGGAGGGAAGGGGAGAGAGGAGCGGGGGAAAGGAGAGAAAGTGGGAAGCGTAGAGGGAGTGACAGGAAAGCGGGGGAGGTTGGGAATGAGAGAGAGAGAGGGGGAGGGAGGGAGGGAGGGGGACGATGATGGAAGGGAAAGAGGAGGGGAAGAAGAGAGGAAGGGGAGGGAAAGAGAAAAAGAAAAGAAAATTGCGAAAGAAGAAAGAAGGAAGGGGGGAGAGGAAGGGAAAAAAAGTGAAGGGAGAGAGGAGAGAGGTGAAAAGGGAGAGAAAAATGAGAGGATGGAAGAAGGAGGAAAGGAGGAGGGAAGGAGGGAGGGAAAACATGAGTAGGTTACGAACGAAGGGGAGGAGAAAAGGAGGAAATGAGGGAGGGAAAGAGGAAGGAAGGGAGGGAAGTAGAGAAAAGGGAGGGGAAAGGAATTATCAAGGGTCTATTTGATGACAAAGGAGAGAGAGAGAGAGAGAGAGAGAGAGAGAGAGGTGGGGGTGGAGGAAGGAATAAAACGAATATTATGAAAATGTATGTGTGTGTATGTGTGTGTGTGTGTGTGTGTGTGTGTGTGTGTGTGTGTGTGTGTGTGTGTGTGTGTGTGTGTGTCAAAAGGAAAAACCTTAAAAAACCAAACTGTAAACAAAACACAAGAGACGAATGAAAACGAAAGAGCAAGGTGAACGAAAAAACAAAAACGACATCACAGAAAAACGAAGAAAAACGAGGAAAAAGGATGAAGAAAAAACAGCTACCCTCAAAGTTAGGGAGAGGGGAAAGAGGGGGAGAAAGAGGGGAGAGGGAGAAGGATGGTGGAGAGAGAGAGAGAGGGGGGGGGAGAGGGAAAAATTCTTGCATGTCTAAAGCTGGAAATGAGAAAAAAGGGATTATAAAAAAGGTGGGTTGAAAGAGAGAGAGAGGGAGAGAGAGAGAGAAAGGGGAGGAGGAGGGGGGACTAAAGAAATCGAGGGGGGGGATGAGGGTTAAGCGATGGAACTGGGCACTAACGAGGGCAGTGATAATGTGGGGTTTGTGGTGAAGCAGTGGCCAGGGAGTCGTAAATTATCCCTCCCCTCATTTCCCCTCATTGATCTTTATAGCTATCCTCATCCCCCTCTCCCCTCACTTCCTCTCTGTCAACCCCTTCTCCTCATTTACTTACCTCTCCTCACCCCCTTCCCCACTTCTCACTTCCTCTCTGGTTAATTTCTTTCCTCCTCTCACTTCCCCTTACTCTCTCCCCTTTCTCTCTCACTTCCTTTCATTCAACTGCTTTCCTCATCGATTCATTTCCCCTCGCTCACTTCCTCTCACTCACTGCCTTTTGGCCACTCACTTTCCTTCCCCTCACGTCACTTCTTACTAACTTGCCCTCATTCACTTACTTCACTTCCCCTTACTTCCCCTCCCCTTCCCTTTTTCCCCTCTCCCCTTTGTCTTCCATTCCCCCCTCTTCCTACACCCTCTACCCCCCTCACCTTTCCTTACTCTCTCTCATTTTCCCCATCCTCCCCCTTCTCTCCCCTCTCCTCTTCTCTATCCCCTTCCTTCCTGACAGATATTCACCTTTCCCCTCCTTTCCCCTCCCCCTCCGTCTGTCACCCCTCTCATTTTCCTCTCTTCTCACACCCTCCACCCTTCGCCACCCTCCATCACCCCCATTCTTCTCCCCTCACTCCTCCATCTCTACCCTGTTTCCTACCTTTTTCCCTTCCCTTTCTGTCACTTTTCCCCTTTCCCTCCCTCTCGCACCCTTCGTCACCCTTCACTTCCTCTCTCTCTCTCTCTCTCTCTACTTCTCTCTCCCTGCATCATTCATCTCACACAAAACACATTATCAGTATTTAACCCCCCCTGTATATTTATCTAGTTATCCATTTATTCCCCCCTTTACCCCTTACCCTTTGCACTTCCCCTTTTGTCAAATTACCTTTTTTGTCACATCCTTAGTTTCTTTCTTTTTTTTTTCTCTCCATCTTCTTGTCCTAATTTTTTTTTTTTTTTTTAACTTTCCTTTTCGTTTATAATTCTCTCATTAATTTTCCGAGACTATTATTTACTTCTTTACCCACTTTATTTTATTTATTCTATCTTTATTGGTTTATTTATCTTATTATCTCTGTCTTTATTATAGTCTTTCTTCCTTCAGACGATTTTTTTCAGTTTAGGGGAGACTTTACCAGCTAGGGGGATGATACTTTCTTATTTCCCTCTTCCTCCTTACTTGTCTCTCCCTCCTGTCTTCCTACTCCCCCCTCTCCCTCTTCTTGTCTCCCTCTCCCTTCCTCTGCCTCTCTCTCCCTCCCTACCTCTCCCTTTCCCTCTCTCCCTGTCTCTCCCTTCCTCCTTTCCTCTCTGTCTCCCTCTCCCTCTCCCTCCCTGATTCCCAGCCCCTCCCTCCCTCTTTTCCTTTCGTCCCCCTGTCTCTCTCCCTCCCTGCCTCCCTCTCTCCCTGCCTGCCTCTCTCCCTGTCTCCCTGTCATGGCCGCATGTGGTGGGCACAGGTTTAATCTGTGTCGCGTATAAGATTAGCAGAGTTATAATTGCTGGCGGAGGGAGGAGAGGGTGGAGAGAGGGGGGATAGAGTGTGGAGAGAGGGGGGATAGAGTGTGGAGAGAGGAGGGATAGAGTGTGGAGAGAGGGTGGATAGAGTGTGGAGAGAGGGGGGGATAGAGGGAGGACACGAGGACAGGAAGAATGGAAGAGAGGGGGAGGACACGAGGACAGCAAGGATGGAGGGAGGAGAGTGTGGAGAGTGAGAATAGGAGGGAGAGACGATGAGAGAGAGAGAGAGAATAAAATAGCAACTGACGATCTCTTCCTTCATTTATTTTGCTTATTAAACTTAAGCATTCTCCCACGTGTTCTTTATACCTTTTTGATATCAACGTAGCCTGCATCAATATCCGAGAAGGTACTCGGGTGTAATAAACAGAATAAATCGCTAAGGAAGAGGTGTCACGGAATATCCACGGCCAGTTAGAACGCGGTGTCATATCCCACCATATCCTACTACGGCAACTGCGGGTCTGGTTGAGTTATTTATTTGTTTGGAAATTGGGTTATAGGGGTGTGAATATGAATTGGTGGTGATAATCTAGGAATGGATGAAGATGAGATGAAGTGAGGTGAGTGGAGATGGGGTGGGGTGAGTGGAGATGAGGAGGTGTGAACGTGGGTAGGGTGGAGGCATGTGGTGTGGTGTGGTGTGGTGTGGTGAGGTGTGGTGTGGTGAGGTGTGGTGTTAAAGTGATGTGTGATCTTGGGGTGGTGAGAGATAGGTGAGGGGGGAGGGAAGGGAGAAGTATGCGAGAAATAAGACGTGGAGAGAGAGAGAGAGAGAGAAAGCAGGAAGGTAAGAAGGCAGGTAAGGAGGTGGAGGTAGCCTGAGACAGTCCACAGGTAGGTAAAATGATATTAGAAGTTTTAAATATTGTGGAGTCTCAGGGAGTGGAGGTGGAGGGTGGTAAGGTGGAGGGCTGGGAAAGTGGATGGGTGATTAGATGGTGGAGTATGATTGCGAGGAGTGGAGTTATGGAAGGTGAGAGTGGATGAATGGATTATGGTGTGAGAGAGAGAGAGGAGTGTTGTGGAAAGATGCAAGTCGATGGATATTGAGATTGTGGAATGGGATACTTCAGAGTGGAGCCGGTGAAAGGGGTGGAGAAGAGAGAGAGTGGAGGACTGTTGAAAATCTGTAGTAAGCTACACAAGAGTGGATCTAAATGAATAGGTGCAAGAGAGTGGATAATAATAATAATGGTTTAGGATGTGGAGTGGAGTAATGAGGAGTGAAGTACTGAAGAATGGCATTTGGCGGTGGAGTACACAAGGTGGCTATGAAATGAGATTGTGGAGTGAGGTAGAGATGCGAAGAGCTAGTGGAGAGGTGGAGGGCTGTGAGTGTCGATGGATGTTGTGGATGAGGAGTTAGGTATTGAAAAGTGGAGACTGTGGAGAAGTGGAAGACTGAGAGTGGATGTCTATTAAGGATAACGATAGCTGGAGATAAGAAGTGGAAGATTATGGAGATCAGAGGGAAGTGGAAGAAGGAAGTGGAAGAGGGGACACGTAGAAATTGGAGAAAGGAAGTAGAGGATTATTGAAAAAGAGAAGAAAATAGGGAAGTTGGAATATAGGAAAGAATATATATAGTGGAGGTGTATGTGGAAGATTATAAGGGATCAAAGGTGGAAGAGGGAAGTGGAAGAAGGAAGAAGTGGAGGAGGGGAGACATAGAGAGTGACACCGGGAATTATGAGGCAATTGAGAGGAGGTAAAAATGAGAGAGCTGTAATGAAGGTAATGAATGAGAAAGAGAGAGTAGGATGCTGGCGAGGGGAAGATAGATAGATAGATAGATAGATAGATAGAGATAGATAGAGAGAGAGAGAGAGAGAGAGAGAGAGAGAGAGAGAGAGAGGATGGGGGCATTTAAGCAGACCCAGCAATGAGAGGGGAGGCGAAAGACAGATTACCTGATGGATGGTTCTTACTGATTTGAGGGGAGAGGGGAGGGGAGGGGAGGGGAGAAAGGGAGAGGGTGAGGGAGAAACTGGAGAGGGCGGAGAGAGAGGAAGAAGAGAGGGGACGAGGGGAGTGAAGGAGTTGAGGGGAGTAATGTAAAGAGGATAGAGGGAGGAAAGAGAGAGAAGGAGGAGGAAGGGAGAGGGAAGAAAGAGCGAACGAAGGAAGAGGGGGGGAGAAAGGAGGGACGAGGGGAGGGAGGGGAGAAAGAGGGTAAAGATGGAAGTGGGGAGAGATGGGAGATGGGTGGGAGGGGAGAGGGAAGAGGAGATGATGAAGAGGGGAGGGAGGGAAGAGGGATGAGATGGGCAGGAGAAAGGGGAGAGGAGTCAAAGGATACGTGGGAAGGAGGAAGGAAAGGAAGAGGGGAGGGGAGAAAGGAGAGATGGAATATGGGAAATGAAAGAAGAGGGAGACGACAGAAGGGGGGGAAAGGGGAGATGAGAGAGTGGGGAGACGAAGGAGGGGGGAAGAGGTAGGGGAGAGAACAGAGGGATGGAGGGGGAGAGAAGGGTTAGAGGAAATAGAAAAGAGGAGGAAGAAGGGGTGTAAGGAAAGGGGAAGAAGGAGGCGGATGGAATAAGCGAGAAGGGAAAGGGGATATGAGAGAGAGAGAGAGAGAGAGAGAGAGAGAGAGGTGTAGGAGGTGAGGGGTTCTGCAGGTAATCCCTTCCCCTTTAATTGGCGACCACAGTGGCTTTCAATGACACTGCAGTACACGTGAACACATAAAGAACTGCAATAACAATAACAGTGATAACAACCTGAGCTACCACCATAACTAACTGATAACACGCACAGAAATAACCACAATAACAGCGACAATAACAAAGGCAATAACAAGAGCGATAGCAATAACAACACTAGGATGCGTTGATGGAGTGACAATAAAAATAATAATAATAATAATAATAATAATAATAATAGTAATAAAAATAGTACCAAGTTTAATACCAATAAAACCAACAACGATAAACAAGAGTAATAACAATAATAATAATAATGCAGTAAAGGTAAAATCGTTTGTATAAAAGAGTTACTTAAATATTATGCAAAAAAAAAACAACAATGACATCAGTATTTGTGTTAATATCAATGGTAGGGATATGACAGCGTTTGTATTTTAAAGTGTAATAATAATAATAATAATAATAATAATAATAATAATAATAATAGTGATAATGATGATGACGACGACGATGACGATGACAATAATTCTACTACTACTATTACTAATAATGATAATAATAATAATAATAATAATAATAATAATAATCATAATAAAGGCAACATTGGTCCCAGTACTATAATCTATAATAGCGTTAATAACAGTGACAATTAACTGAGGTAATATTGTTAATAGCAGCAGCAGGCGTGATTATAATTGACAGGCTTAATAGGAGAGAGAGAGAGAGAGAGAGAGAAAGACAGACAGACAGAGACAAACAGGGAGTCACCAAAAGAGTAGGAAAGAGAGACATAGAGAAAGGAATGCTTAAAGGGAGAGAGAGAGAGAGAGAGAGAGAGCAAATGAAACGAAGAGGGTAAGAAGAGGGGAAGGGGTGAACAAACAAACAGCTATGGCAGTTTCCCCCTGTCATTTCTTTCTTTCCTCTTGCATGACCTCTCCACCCTTCTCTCTCTCTCTCTCTCTCTCTCTCTCACACACACACACACACACACACACACACACACACACACACACACACACACACACACACACAAAACTCCTTCCTCCTCCTCTCTTCCAGATTTCAAGCCCTACTCTTATTTCCTTTCCCTCCATCTTCCTTTTCATCTCCCTCCTCCCCTCCTTCTCCCTTTTCTCTTCCCTCCTTCCCTCTCTCCCATTCTCCTCCACTCTTTCCTTCCCTCCCTCCTCATCTCCTTTCTCTCCCCCCCTTCCTCCCACCTTCCTTCCTTCTTTATTCCCTCCCTCCTTTATTCCCTCCTTACTTCCTTCCCTCCCACCTTCTCTCCCTCCTTCACCCTCGAGTGCCTCCTACTTTCCTCCCTTCGCCTCCTTTACCTCCTTCATCCATCAAAATTCTCTCCAGGTTTCCCCTCAATCGTGAAATCTCCCCTCCCCCCTTCCCCTCCCCCTCCCCCACCTCCCCTCTTCCAATCTCCATCTCTTCCCTCAACGTCGTACTCCTCCTCATCATGTCTTCTTTCCCTCCTCCTCCACCTCCTCCTCCTCCTCCTCCTCTTCTTCTCTTCCCCTTTCCTTCGTTTCACCAGTACCCTCCCTCCTCTTCCTTCTCCCACTCCTCTCTCCATCTTTCCCCCTCCCTGTCTTTCTTTTCTCCTCCCCCTTTCTCTTCCTTCCTCTCACTCATTTTCTCCTTCCTCCTTTCCTTCCTTCTCCCTTTCTCTTTCGTCTCTCCTTCTCCCTGTCTCTTTCTCCTTCTGTCTCCTCTTCCCTCCCTTTCTCCTTCCTATTTCTTGTTCTCTTTTTGCCACACATTTCCTTTCCTCCACTATCCCATCTCCTCCCACTACCCCCTCCTCTATTCCCCTCTCCTCTCCCTTCCCACCTCCTCTCCCTTTACCCCTCACTTCATCTCCCCTTCCCCTCCCATCTCCCTCTTCTATTCGTCAATTCATCTCCCCTCTCCCCTCGCACCTCATCCTCCTGCCTCTCACTTCATCTCACCTTTCCCTCTCCTCTCCCACCTTCAACCTCTACCTCTCCCCTCATCTCCCCTCCCTCTCCCCTCATCTCCCCTCTTCTCATCCCTGCTTTTCACGCCAACATTAAAACTTACCTAGGAATTTTGAAGAATGTTTGTATATCCATTTCTTGGGCTCAGAGTTAATTAGTATCTTTCGTAAATGCAGTCCTTCTAGAGTTTATATATTTTTAGGGGAGAGAGATAGAGAGAGAGAGAGAGAGAGAGAGAGAGAGAGATTGTGTGAATGTACTGTAGTTATACTCTCTCTCTCTCTCTCTCTCTCTCTCTCTTTCTGTGTGTGTGTGTGTGTGTGTGTGTGTGTGTGTGTGTAAGTAGAGAGGGAAGGAGTGAGAATGTGTGTGTATGTTAGCACTCATCAGATGTAAGCGGCATTTGTGTATGTATGTGTGTATGTATCTTACGTTTGTATATATGTGTGTATGTATATATGTATGTGTATGTATGTATGCGTGTACGTCAGCACCAAAATGTCATACACAATCTCTGCAATCTCCCAGAGCCAAAAATGATAATACTGTACCTGTCATATATGTTTTATTATTTTACAGGTAGGTCAGAGGTCAAGGTGAGAGAGAGAGAGAGAGAGAGAGAGTTAAAAGACAGGGAAAACAATTGTACAGCGAGATGGATAGAAGCTTGAGGAGAATATTTAAAGAGAGAGAGAGAGAGAGAGAGAGAGGACTAAGAGATATCAATAGAAGAAGGAAGACGAGAGAATAGGAAATGAAGAGCAGGAGGAGGAAGAGAAGGAAGGAAGAAGGAAGAAACACGAAAAAAGGAAGAAGAACAAAACGAAAATAAATACTGGAGGAGGAGGAGGAGAAAGGAAGGAAGGAAGAAAAGAAGGAAGAATGATGAAGAAGATGAAGAGGAAGGAAGAGTGGATGAGGAAGGAAGAGAGGGTAAGCGAAGGAAGAGGAGGAGGAGGAAGGAGAAAAATTAAAGATCTAAGAGGAAGACGAAGAGGAAAAAGAGTATGCAACGGAGATGGATTGGCTGGGGGAAGGAAGACAAGAAGGCTCTCTCTCTCTCTCTCTCTCTCTCTCTCTCTCTCTCTCTCTCACACACACACACACACACACACACACACACACACAGCCATACATCTCGCTAAGCATAAAATATTCACACCAAACGAGTTCCAGGCCCAAGAAACACACAAGGGAGGGGAGGCGAGGGGAGGGGAGGGGAAAGGGGAGGGGAAGGGGAGGGGAGGGGAGGGAAGGGAAATGGAAGGGGAAGGGGAGGAGAGGGATGGGGAAAGGGAATGGGAATGGTAGGGGAGGGGGGAGAAGAGGAAAAGGGAGGGAAGGAAAGGAAGGAAGAAAAAGAGGGGGAAAGGATGAGATGGGAGGGGAGGGGGGGGAGGAAGGAAGGAAGAAAGAAAGGAAAGAAAAAAGATGAAGGATAGGAAAAGGAAAGTGGAAAGAAGGAGAGATGAGGAAGGGAAAGGTTGAGGGAGAGGAAAGGGGAGGTGGGAGGAGAGAAAAAAGGAGGGGAAGGGAAATGGAGGTAAGAGAATAATGGGAGGGAGAAGGAAGGAATGGGGAGACGTTGAAGGAAAGCAAGGAGGAGGAAAAGGATGAGAAACGTTGGGGGGAGGGAATGGAGAGAGGGAGGAGAAGGGTGAGGGGGAAGAGAAGTGAAAGGGAGAGAGGGAGGGGAAGGAGGGAAGTGAAGAAATGAGCGAGGGAGGTAGGAAGGAAGAAAGGGGAGAGGAAAAAAGAAAGAAAGAAGAGAATTAGTGGTTGAATATTTGTAGAAAAGGTGGAAAGGAATGAAGAAAAGATTTTGAGAGAGAGAGAGAGAGAGAGAGAGAGAGAGAGACGAGGGGTACATGTAAAGGCCTTTGTTGTAAGGGGAAAAGTTACCATTGTACAAGTTAAATGGGTAAAGGAATAAATGCAGGAGACGAGAGAGAGAGAGAGAGAGAGAGAGAATGAAAGAATTTAACCAGAAAAAAAAAAACACGAGAACTGCAGGAAAAACTGTTAAAAAGACGAAAGAAAATAAGAACGATAAAAAAAGACAAGAAAAAAAGAGAGAAAAAGAAGCTAGCTCTAAATCCAACCTCTAACCTTTATCTCACGCGGCATAAAACTTCAGCATCGCCAGAAAAATCGTCATAATCTCATCTCCTGGTACTGTAAAGGAAGAATGCCTACCCACGTATTCCCAGCGCGACGTAAATACGGCTGTGAAGAGATGCACTGGGAGGTTTGATGCTCTGCCCTCTCTCTCTCTCTCTGGTTTGACGCGTGTGTTCGTAGCTCCAAAGGCAGTTGTTGGAGATGTTTGATGATGATGATGATGATGATGATGATAATAGTAATGATGGTGATGATGATAGTAATGATGATGATGATAATGACGATGATAGTAATGGTGATGATGATGACAATGAGAGCACTGAAGTATTTGATGATGATGATGATAATAATAATAATAATAATAATGATAATAATAATAATAATAATAATGATGATGATGGTGATGATGATGATGATGATGATAATGACTGTCTTTATTAATGTAACTTGAATGATGAGAAGGAAACTGGAAAATTAACCTTGTGAGTCTACAACATAAGGGTCAGAACACCTCAGTCTGTTATTTTTTTTTATTTGCTGGTATAAACGATAAAGGCTGATAAGGGGAAGATAAGTTGATTTATTTCCGTTTGGCTTTGTTTTGTTTATATTTTTCTTATCGTACCCTGCCTTTATTGTTTACTTTTTAATTTAGACTGATCGTCTTTTGTTTTATTCTCTCTCTCTCTCTGTCTCTCTCTCTCTCTCTCTCTCTCTCTCTCTCACCCAGCCACACACCCAGCACCCCACCTCCACCATTCCCTACGTCTGACCAACTAGGGGGAAAAAATCCTGTGTAATCCATTTTCTCTCCATTGTTCCCTCCCCTACATGCCTCCCACTTCCTCCCTCCCCTCCTTCCCTCCCTCCCTCTCCCCCCCTCCCTTCCTTCCTCCCCTTTTTCTCCCCCTCCTTTCCCTCTGACCTCTCCCCCTTCCTCTTTTCGATTTCCCTTTACATTCCCTCTCTCTATAACCTCCCTTTCTTTCTGGTTGCTCTTTCTCTTTCCTTCCCTCCCTCATTCTTTTTCTCTCCCTCCCTTGTTCTTTCCTATTTTCCTCCCTCCCTCCCTCTGTCTCTACCTCCCTTCTTTCCCCCTCTCCTTACCTCCCTTTCCCCTCTTTCTCCCTCCCTTTCATCTTCTCTCCCTCCCTCCCTCCCATTCCCGCCCTTTCCATGTTCCTCCCTTCCTCATGCCTCTTTGCTCCCCCTGTTTTTTTTCTCTCCCTCCCTCCCTCTCTCCCTTTCCCCATCTCAACCTCCCTCTTGCTCCCTTTCCTCTCAACTTCCCCCATCCCTCTCTCTTCTTCCCTTTTTCTCCTTACCAACTGTATTTCCTCCCTGTTTTTTTCCCTCCTATATTCATCTTCTCCTCTTTCTTTACTTATCTCCCTACCTCCAATCTCTCTTACTCTCTCCCTTCCTCCCTCCCTTTCAATTCCCTTTCCATCTCATTTCCTCCTTTCGATTCTCTTTTCTTCCTTCTTTTCCACCCTTTCCTTCATCTTTCCTCTCTCTCTCTCTCTCTCTCTCTCTCTCTCTCTCTCTCTCTCTCTCTCTCTCTCTCTCTCTTAGGATCTTACTGTCTTCCTCCCTTTCTCGATCCTAATCTGTTTTTCTTCTTCCTCATTTTTTTCTTCCTTCTCTCCCCTCATTTCTTTCCCACATCTCATTAATTCTCTTTCCTGCTCTTATTTCTTTCTTTATTTTTTTCCCTTCCTTGTCTGTCATCTTCTTCCATCTTTTTTCTTCTTCCTCTTCCTTTACTTCTTCCTCTTCCATTCTTTTTCTTCATTTTCTTTCCCCTCCACAGTTTACCTTCTTTATTTTTTATTTTCTTTCACCTTTTTCTTTCCTTCCTCTTTCCCCTTTTTTTTCTCTATTCTCTTTTTTTTTCCTCCTGGCCTCCCTCTCTGGCCAGATCTCTTTCCCTACATCTCTTCCTCTCCTCCCCATCCTCTTCTCCCCCTTCTTCCCCTCCTCCCTTCCTCTTCTTTCATCACTCTCTCCCCCTCTTCCTGTCTCTCCTCAGCAAAGCTATTTTCCTCTTCATTTCCTCTTGCTGTTCCTTCTTTTCTAGCCTCCCCTTCTAGCCTGTCTTCATCACTCTCATATTTCCTTCCCTCTTCCCCTTCTTTTTACCTTCTATCCCTCCTTCCCTCTCCTCTTCTCTTCTTTCCTTATTTCTGTTCCTCTTCCAGACTCTACCCATTTTTCCTCTTGCATTTCCTTTCTTTCTCTTTCTCCCCCTTCTTCTCATTTTCCCTTCCTCGTCTTCGCATCTCCTCCATCTCCTCCCCTCACTTCCTCCTCTCATTCCATTCTCCAACCAATCTCCCTCCCTGTAACATTTCTCCTCCCCGCTCCCTTTCACCCTCCGCTTCTCATCTTCCGTCCCTCCTCTTTCCATCTCCTCCATCTTTCCCCTCACCTCCTCCTCTCATTCCATTCTCAAACCAATCTCCACCCCTCTCACATTTCTCCTCCTTCCCTCTCCCGTCCCGCCTCTTCTCGTCTTCCCTCCCTCCTCTTTCCATCTCTCCGTCTCTCCCCTCACCTCCTCCCCTCGCAGTGTGCGCCATAATCCCTCCCCATCGCCTTTACAACGGATTTACCCTAGGGACTCAATTTGGTCAGGGCGGGGAAACACAATAGTGGTAGCACCGGCCAATGCGCCCAGGATACTTAAGTTACCCCCACGTCGAATGAGATCCCCGGTTTTCTCTAATGGTTTGTTTACATTCGGGGTGCGCGCGTTTTCTGTGCCTGTGCGTTTGAGAGAGTTTCGGAGCTTTGTTTTTCGTTCTTTTGTGTTGGATTTAAGGTTTCAGAGGATAACCGAAGTGGGGTTTTCTTTATATAAGTTACCTCTGGCGTCCGTTTTCTGGGCCTCTGTGTTATCTCGAGTTCGGTGCTTCGTTTTTCACTCCTTTGAGCCGACTTAAAGGCTTATGTTGATAGTGATTTTTTATTTATTTATTTACTATTCAGTACAAGCCCCAAACCCTGAAGGAAACATCGCTGAAGGTCAAGCAGGGATGACAGTAATGAACAATACGTGATACACGGACTCATACGTGATACACGGACTCATACCCCCGCGTCGTATGAGCTCTCCGTTTTCCCTAATGGTTTGTTTACATCCGGAGTTTGCTGTTTGTGTTCCAGTGTGTGTGTGTGTGTGTGTGTGTGTGTGTGTGTGTGTGTGTGTGTGTGTGTGTGTGTTTTCTATGTTTCCGACTCTGGGCATAGGCTTCACAGCCTGCTATCAAGGCCCAGTACTCCTTCTACATGCCATTCACCTCTTCATGTCTCCACTTCGGCGCTAACACCCACCGTCCATATTGAATACATGCTAGGGCTGTCTCATACGGGACTGGTGTATTGGTATTAGCGGGGGTATTTTTACATGTCGGCGGGTCTTCTAGTAATTAAGTAAAGTCTGATTTAGTGAAATTCAAATCCGTAAACTGTTCCCTGCCCCAGCGGGGATTTGAACCTAGGTCCGGTAGGACTGCAGGCCGCCTCTCCACCGATTGAGCCACCGCAGATCAGTGCTTTCTTTCCTCTTTTTTTTGTGCTGCTATTAAGACTTTATTTGGCAGGTACGTGAGGTTTTCTGTATCGTAAATGATAAGTGGATGGAAGGGGTGGTTTGGAAGCGTGAAAGTGGAGAGGGCGAGGGGGAAAATGGAATAGGAAGTTAGTACAGTGCAGGTAAACGATGACACTGAAATACATAGTGTGCCCTAAATTTATAAATATTACGAAGAATAGAATATACAATGTCTGCAGTGAATGAAAATGCAGAATACTGAAAAATAGAGGGAGGAAGAGAAGGAGAAGAGGAGGAAACAGGAAGAAATGAGGAGAAAAGAAGACAAAAGGTGACAGGGAGAAGAATGTCAGGTAAAGAACGGAGCCTGGGAACACTGTTGAGAGAGAAAACGTTGCGAGAAAATGAGAGAGAGAGAGAGAGAGAGAGAGAGAGAGAGAGAGAGTTAGAGAGAGAGAATGAAGGGGGGTCTTGTCCTATGCAAACGGGAGTGTGAGCCGTGAAATTGATTCGTGCAATAATAGCAATTGATCAGTCACCCTCCCCTACCCTCCTCCACATCCCCCCACTCACCACCCACGGCCTTCCCCTCCCTACCCCTCTATTCCCCCCCCCTTCCTCACTTTCTCCCCATCTTTCTTGCCCTCCTGCACCCTTCTTCCCTATCCTCCCCCACTCTTCTCTCCCATCTTCCACCCTCCTCTCTGTCACACACCGTCCCCTTCACTTAAGTCGCCCATCCTCCTTCCTCGTGTCCCCCACCTTCCTCCCCATCCCCTACCCATGCCCTTCCCTCCTTCCCCACTCTGCTCCCTCCTTCCATCAAACCCCATGTCCCAGTGTTGTCGCAATGTCCCCAAATGTCCCAGGCTGCTTCCTCTGTGTCTCCAGAAGTTTAAGTTTGGGGACACGTCACTGAATATGCTTCCTTCTTGTCCAGCCAGGGTCTCTCCTTGTTTGGGCATGTTTGTCTCGTCCTCCTAATCTGCTTCCCTAACCGGTAGAGAGACAGAGAGGCTTACATGGAGAGACATAGAGACGGATAGGCGGTAGAGAGACATTGATTGACGCAGGTAAAGAGAGATATGGGTGATACGGGCACAGACAAATGACTAAACGGACATTAAAGAGACAGACAGACAGTAAACAATCATACAGGCAGAAGGACACACTGAGAGACACATACATATGGTAAACAGACAGACAGAAGCAGACAGATACCAAGACACAAATAGAGACTGGTAGACACGCAGACAAGCAGCAGGTAATCAATAGACAGAGACAGAGACACAGACATTAATATACAGGTGGACAGACAGGAGGAAACAGATAGATAGAAGGCGACAGACAGACACATAAATACACGAAGAGATCAACACAGAAAAAACACACAAACACACATCACAAACAAACAAGTCAGGAACACACAGGAGGAGTAAGGAAAAAAATACAAGCAGAAAACAATCAACAGGACGGCCCTTTGATCTCAGAAGTTCCACCTGTTGTTGTGTTTTCTTGTTTACAGAATGACGAAAGGCTAATTTGGGGGAGGCTCTTGGACGAAACATTATGGTAAACGAACGTCCTGTGGGGAAATGACGTTCGTTTGGGGATGCTTTTCGTTCAGGGTGGCTTTATGTTCTGTTCGGGATTGTTATGCCTTTCTTTTCTCGTTGGTTGTTTGAGCTTGGTTTTAGACGCCAGCTTGTAAAAACATACGCACAGATAAACACACACACACACACACACACACACACACACACACACACACACACACACACACACACACACACAGGTGTAACAATATGAAAGAGCCATTAATGATATGCATATAGTTAGTTCTCTTACGTAAGGCACTTCACACCTGAGAGAGAGAGAGAGAGAGAGAGAGAGAGAGAGAGAGAGAGAGATGACATACACACACTCCCCCTCTCATAACCACTTGAACACCTGTCACCTGAATTACTTACACCTCGGCTAATTAACCTGTAATAGAGAAGGGGAGTGTACCTTATGTCACAAGTTTGATAGTTGATGAGGTAGAGGGTGGGGTGAGGTGGGGTTGGGCTGAGTGATAATGTAATGGGGTGAATGGGGTGAAGTTGGCTAGGGTGGTGGTCGGGTGAGGTTGGGGTGAAGTTGGGTGGGATGGTAGGGATCGAGGTTGGGGAGAGGTTGGGTGGGATGGTGGTGGGGGTGGGTGGGGATGATACGTGAGATGTGGGATGGGTGTGGAAAGGTGGGGGTGATGTTTGGTTGAGGATCGAAGGGAGGGGTTGGGGTTTTTTGGTGCTGTGTGAAGTTGGGGTAAGATAGAATTAGGTTGGGTTCTTTGTGAGGTTTGTAGGGTGTGGTTGGGGTGATATTTGGATACGGTGGTGATGGGATGGGTTTGGGGTGAATTGTGAGAGGTGTTGGGGTAGATGAGGTGGGGTTGAGATAGGGTAAGATGTCTTGGACTGAATAAGATGGAGCCACAGAGATTTACAGCAAGACAGATTAATGGAAGGTGAAATAGGGTGAGGAAGACAAAATGAGCGAGGCAGGGTAAGGCAGGGTGAGACGGAGTGATGGAGGTTGAGGCAGGACGATCTAGTGTGAGTCAGAGCGAGACACGATGAGACAAATTAAGCCAAGGTGAGGCAGGTGAGGCAAGGTGACACAAAGAGACAAGGTGAGGCAGGGACGTTCTGTATACGCTGCCTGAGACAATGGGTAAAGTTAATATTATCGCCATGACAAAGGTTAGGCTGCCTCTCCTCTGTCCTGCCTCATCCCTGCCTCGCCACCACAATTGATACCTGTAACAAGCGATATCTTACACCTGCCTCACCCCACCAACCACAGCTACCATTATTTGCTACCACAACTACCATATTTCATTTTTTACTTGTCTCACCTGGGCAGCTCTAACTACCAACATTTCTTTCAACCACAACTACAAACATTTTTTATTCTACCCACCTTACGTAGGCTACTACAACTACCAATATTTTTTCGTACCACACACCGCACCTACCACAACTACCAACATTCTGCCCGACACCTACTTCATCTCTTGGTACCATTAGCATTTCCACCTACCACAGCTACCAACATTTCCGCCGATCACA
The DNA here is from genome assembly GCF_032717465.1 of Coenobita brevimanus. Taxonomy (NCBI): domain Eukaryota; kingdom Metazoa; phylum Arthropoda; class Malacostraca; order Decapoda; family Coenobitidae; genus Coenobita; species Coenobita brevimanus. The sequence goes on from NC_137021.1 coordinate 1,482,072, forward strand.
ACTAGTAATAATTCTGCCTACCACAACTACCAACATTCAGCCTCGTAGTTATCACCATCTTCACACATGTACCTCACTCAGATCAATATTAGTCACCACAATTCCCGCCACACTCGTCTGCCGTAACTACCACAATCACCAACATTCCCTATCTACCACCATCGTCATCAGCCACAACCATCACAACCACAATCCTCTGCACTAACTACCACCATCACCACCACAATCCCATACTATAACCATCGCAGTCACCACCACCACCACCCTCGTCACCTTACCACCATCACAACCGCAGTCCTCTGCATTAACCACCACCATCTCTGCCCACCACCCCTTCCTCACCCCCAGCCCCTACCAGCTACCACCATCACTACCACAATTCCTTTGCTGTAACTACCACAATCACCACAACCACCACCACTATTCCGTATCGAAGTTCACAGACGTATAATTGGACTCCCTAAGTAACATTGGATACTAGTCAAGCCCCCCCCCTCTCTCTCTCTCTTTCTCTCTCTCTCTCTCTCTCTCTCTCTCTCTCTCTCTCTCGTCCCTTTGTTTCTCTGTCTTGCCTTGCCAAGAGGAAGGACAACGTGATCAAAAGAGTAAGCTAGAAAAGAGGAAGCACTAAATGAGAGAGCGAGCGAGCGAGCGAGAGAGAGAGAGAGAGAGAGGGGGGGGGGAGGTGAGCTACAGACGGGGAGGCAGGAAATAAGAGAAGATCAGAATGAGACAGAGAAAGGAAGCAAATTAGGGTGAGGCAGCGTGAGGTAAGGGAGGGAGGCAGGGTGAAGGAAGTGTGAGGCAGGGAGAGTGATAGTGATGCAGGGTGAGGCAGGGGGTATTAGAGTGAGGCAGGAAGAGTGACAGAGTGAGATAGGGTGAGGAAGGGAGAATGATGAAGTGAGGTAGGGTGAAGCAGGAGGGTATCAGAGTGAGGCAAGTTGAGGCAGGAAGAGTGTTAGAGTGAGGCAAGGGGAATAAGAGTGAGGCAGGGAGTGTACCAGAGTGAGGAAGGGTGAGGCAGAGAGCGAGAGAGAGGGAGTGGGTGGACGACATCAGATCTGCCTACCCAAGCTGAAAATGAGAGGCAGGAGCAACAGGGGTGAGGCAGGCAAGGGGTGAGGCAGGGAAAGGAGTGAGGCAGGGACGGGAAAAGTGAGAGAGAGAGAGAGAGAGAGAGAGAGAGGTGGACATAGACAAATTAGACAGACAGATAGATAGACAGGTAAATAGACAAATAGACAGGAGGGTGTATGTTGGGTGCCTCTGTGCTGTCACCTGCCTGGAGCGGGTCTGACAGGTGTAAATTTGTAGTGTGTCAGTGAGTGGATGGTGGCTGCCTGCATGGGGAAATGGGGAAGTGGGTGAGAAATAAATGGGGAGGGGAAATGGGGAGTGGAAATGAGTCAATGAATGGGTGAATGGGTGCTAGGGTGAATGAGGGAGTGAATGGGGGGTGAGTGAGTGCTTGGATAAATGACGGAAATGAATAGAGGTTAATGGGATAGAGGAATGGGGAATGAGTGAATGAGATTTCAAATGAGTGTGTGTGTGTGTGTGTGTGTGTGTGTGTGTGTGTGTGTGTGTGTAAATGGGCGACAGGGGGAATGGGTAAAGTACGTATGCAAATCTACTATGTATATATGTATGTATCTTGGTGTGTGTGTGTGTGTGTGTGTGTGTGTGTGTGTGTGTGTGTGTGTGTGTGTGTGTGTGTGTGTGTGTGTGTGTGTGTGTGTTAATATAATCCTAAGCGTCACTCATAGCGTCAATAACCCGTCTGTCACCCACTAACAACTAACAGTGCTAATGGCGAATGTGACAGGTGTGGAAGTGGACACGTGCTCTTGATAGGCACACACACCTGTCACCAGCATTTGCATCTCGATAGACAGCTGGATAGATAGACGGATAGATGGGAAAGGAAGCACATCATGGGGCTGAAGGGGTGAAGTGGAGAGGCATCGCATAGCAAAATCGTATAGCGAAATTGTATAAGAAAATCAACCTTCAGTGTCCGGAGGTAGTGTATGGCCTCAACCCCTGCCAATTAGTGAAGAGATATTTTGGTAAACAGTGAAGTCAAATAAAAAAAAATTCGTTCATCTCTCCTTTGTACTCCTTTGTATTCCCTTCGTACTCTCTCGTTCATTTCCTTTGTACTCCTTTTGCATTCCTCTGTATTTTTTTTCGTCCGTTAGGGAAAGAGAGGAAGGAGAGGGGAGCGTACTTTTGCAGCTGACTGTACGTGTGAGAGTTATAACGAAACTAGGCAAAATAAACCGTAAGGAAGCCATGCAGAAGGTCCACCTCATGTCTTGTAATCATCATCGTTATTGTCATTATCATCATCATCATCATCATCATCACTATCACTTCTTTTTCGCATCTAAAGTTCCACATAGCTATAGTCACATATATATCTATAGATGGATGCATAACAACTCTCTCTCTCTCTCTCTCTCTCTCTCTCTCTCTCTCTCTCTCTCTCTCACTATTTCCAGGTTGCATACGCGAGTCATCCGTATTTAACACTTACGAGAAAAAAATTGTGATCTCGACTATTCAAGGCGTAAATATAACAAGCGTTTCAATGGTTAATTTAGAAGTCGGTCTTATGTCAGGGTTGAGTAAGGGCGAGAACCGTGTAACCTACTCTCTCTTTCCTGTACACACACACACACACACACACACACACACACACACACACACACACACACACACACACACACACACACCATGCTATCATCACCTTTCTCCCCCCTCCCTTCCCTTCCCATTTTTCCTCCCTTCTTGCTTTCTCTCCCCCACCCTTCGTCCCCTTCCTCCCTTCTCCCTCTGCCTTCCCCTCCCCTTTCTCTTTCTCTCTCATCTCTCCCTCATCCCCTTCCTTCCCTCTCACACATACAAAAAAAATCATCACCCTTTTCACTCTCCCCTTTCGTTTTCACTCCTTCCCTCTTCTTCCCCTTTTTCCTCCACCTTTTCCCCTCCCTAACCTCTCCCCTCTCCCCTCTTCGGCCCCTTCCTCTCTCCCTCCACCCTCCCCTTCCCCTCCTTCGCCCTTTCCCCTCCCCTCATGCTGTCCTCTCTCCTCCTCCACCCCATCCTCTCTCTCCATTCTCCCCTTCCCCTTCTCCACCTCTTCCAGTCTCTCCACTCTCCCCTCCTGCACTCCTTCCCCTCTCTCCCCTCCCCTCCCCTCCCCTCCCCTCCACACAAGGCTTCTTTCACTCCTACTAATGAAGGATGCCGAGGGAGGTGAAATCTGAAGTACCCATCTATGTTTATGAATGGGAGGGAGGAAGGGAGGGAAGATGGAGAGGAGGAAGAGGAAGGGAGGGAAGATGGAGAGGAGGAAGAGGAGGAAGGGAGGGAGGGAACAAGAGGAGAGAGGGGGGGTGATGAAGAGAGGAGAAGGAGGGTGGAAGAAGGGGAGAGGAGAAAGGGAACGAGAGAAGGAAGGGAAGGTGAGAGAGATAGAGGAATGGGAAGAAAGGAGGGAGAGAGGGAGACAAAATGATACAGGGTGGGAAGCAAGGCAGAGGAAAAGGAGGGAGGGAGGAAAGGGAAGGTGAGATAGCTAGAAGGAAGGGAGGGAGAGAGACAGGAGAGGAGAAGGAGGGAGAGAAGAAGGAAAGGGAAGGTGAGACAGATAAGAGGGGAGGGAGGGAGAGAGGAAGACCGAGAGTGCTGAAATCAGAGGTATCCATCTATATGAATGGCTGAGTGAGGGAGGGAAGAGGGAGGGAAGGAAGGGAGAAGAGAGAGGGGGGGAGGAAAGGAAGGAGAGGAAAGAAGGATGGGAAGGAAGGAAGGAGAATGGGAAGGAAGGAAAGTGAGAGATGAAAGAGAGGGAAGGAGAGGAATAAGAGAGAAAAGAATTAGGAGAAAGGGGGAAAGCAAAGGTGAGAGAGAGAGAGAGAGAGAGAGAGAGAGTGAGAGAGAGTGAGTGAGTGAACAATAACAAAACCATAAACGATAAATGATTAAGAAGAAAACATTGATGATAATAAATTTTAAAAAATCCACTTTCCCTTCTGCTCTGCCCTTTCGGATTCCATCTCCTCCCCTCTCTCATTCTTCTTCCTTTTCTTTCTCCCCTCATTTGCTCCCCTCGCTCCGTGGAGAGGGGAGAGAGAGGAGGGGAAGGGTCAAGGAGCACGAAGGGAAGAGAGGGAGACGTGGAGGGGAGGAAGGGAGGAAAGAATGCAGGTGTCTGTTTGTATTGGTTCGTGTCGAGAGAGAAAAGGGGTTGAGAGAGAGAGAGAGAGAGAGAGAGAGAGAGAGAGAGAGAGAGAGAGAGGATCCAACGCTTGTCAAATCTCAAGCCTTGACGTGTATTGACAGCTAGGCAGGAGGGTGAGAGAGAGAGAGAGAGGGAGGGAGAGAGAGAGAGTTGGCTGAAAGGGAAAGAGTCAGGGTATGTGTGTGAGAGAGAAAAATTGCGATAGGGTACGTCAGAAAGGTGGACAGAGAGAGATAGAAAAGAGAGATTGTTTAAAATGGAGGGAGGGGCGAGAGCAGGTAGACAAGAGATAGACAGATAGATAGACAGATAGACAGGGGATAGATGGAGAAACAGACATACCTTCATTGTATTAGTTCTCTCCTTCAGCTGTGACCTTAGTGAATTTAGACACACACACACACACACACACACACACACACACACACACACACACACACACACACACACACAAACTTTATTGTACTGGTATGCTTACAGACATGAAGTGTATCACATTCTCTCTCTCTCTCTCTCTCTCTCTCTCTCTCTCTCTCTCTCTCTCTCTCTCTCTCTCTCTCTCTCTCCTTGATCATTTTCCCTTTAGCATTCACAAGCTTTCCCTGCCTCTGTCTTGGATTCTCTCTTTCCTTCCTCATTTCCTGATATCATCTCCCCCTCCTCCTCCTCCCTTCTCTCCCCTCTCTCTCTGTGTCTCACTCTATCTTGTCTTTTGTCACTCATTCACCCTTCCCTCTCCATCATCCCTCTCCCCCTGCATATTCCATCCTTTCTACCTCATTCACCCTCTCTCCATCCTTTGTATCTCATTTTCTCTCATGCATATCTCCCTCTCTCCTCTCCCTCTCCCCTTCCCCTCCCCTCTCCCTCCTTCCCCTCCCCTCTGTCTACCTCTCCCCCTCCTCTTCAGTAAAAGCTGGTATGCATAAAGGCCGGGAAAGGGTCGCGTTGGCTTTGAAAGATTCTGAAAGCAGTCCCTGAGCGAACCGTTCCGAACCCCATTAGTCTATACCCCGTTTTCTCTGCGCGCCCTGCTGAGAGAAAACTGAGGGTGGGAGACTGCAGCAAAGGGGAAAAGAATGATTATTTTTTCTTCCATTGTGGTGACGCTATAGGCTGCCTTTTATGTTTTTTTTTTTTTTCAGATAAATACTGAATAAATTAGAAAAGGGTCGCT
>NC_137021.1:1497500-1535000 GCF_032717465.1 Coenobita brevimanus
GGAGGCTTAACCGCTTAGAAGGAAGAGATGGAGTGTGAGAGACAATGAGGGGGAAGGGAAAGGGGAAGGAAAAGAGAGGAAGAGGAGGAGGAGGACGAGGAGGAGGAGGAAGAGGATGAGAAGGAGGAGGAAGAGGAGGAGGAGGAGGAAGAGGATGAGAAGGAGGAGGACGAGGACGAGGAGGAGGAGGAGGAAGAGGATGAGAAGGAGGAGGACGAGGACGAGGACGAGGAGGAGGAAGAGGAAGTGGCGGTGGAGGAAAGATATGATGGGGGAAAAAAATATTATAAGAAACAGGAAGTGGAAGATGAACAAAATGAAGAATTAGGAGCACAATAATAATAATAATAATAATAATAATAATAAAAATAATGATAAGAGTAATCATCATCATCATCATCATAATAATAATAATGATAATAAAAAAGTGTGAAAATTTATGCTAGAATTACCGTAAATATTAAATGAAAAGTTTATGCTAGAGAGAGAGAATGGAACGATAGATAGAAAGATGGAGATGAATGATTTCGTAGATAGATAAATGAGAGAGAGAGAGAGAGAGAGAGAGAGAGAGAGAGAGACTTTTATCATTTCAGGCAGAGATATATCCTCTTTGCTAAAAAAAAATGGTTTTACGTCACCCACAATTTAAGATAAGTGAAAGGTGTATTACTGGCGAGGTTAAAGTTCGGAGAGAGAGAGAGAGAGAGAGAGAGAGGGAGGGGGGGTAAGGGAGGAATGAGGGAGAAGAACTGTAGAAAGAAGAGAGAATTGAAGAGATGAAGAGAGAAGAATGGGAGATAAAGGAGAGGAAGATGAGAGGGAAAGAGGGGAAAGGAAGAGACGAGGGAGAGGAGGAAGGAAAAGACGAGAGGATGAAGAGGAAAATTATGTACGGGACAGAGACGAAGAGAGAAATAAAGAGAGGGAGAGAAGAGAGAAGAGAAGCATTTAGTTGGATTAGGGAGGGAGAATAGAGGGAGGGAGAGATTAAAGAGAAAAGCATGATAATGGGAGGGAGGGAGGCAAAGAGGGAGGGAGGAAGGGAGGGAAGGAGGGTGAGTGGGAAGAAGGGAGGGAGGACGGAAAGGAGGGAGAAAGAAAGGAAGTAAAGAGGGATGAAGGGAGGGAGGAAAGCAAAGAGGGAAGGGAGGTAGGAAGGAGGGAAGAAGAAAGGAAAAAGTAAAGAGGAAGAACGGGAGGAGGAGGAGGAGGAAAGAACTAGGATAAAGAAGGGATAACTGTGAAGAAGAGAGATTCCTCCTTTCTTATCCCTTCTCCTCCTCCTCCTCCTCCTCCTCCTCCTTCCGTTCCCTTCCCTTCCCTTCCCCTTCTCCCCTCCTTCTCTCCTCACCTTTAATATCCCTTCCCCTCTTCTCCTTCCTCATCTCTTTTTTCCTCTCCTCCTCCTCTCCTCTTCCCTTCTCACACCCTTACTTCCCCTTACCTGTACTATTAATTAAATGCCCTCCCAGGTGAGAAGTAGCCGGGCAGGTAAGGTAGGCACATAGGTAGGTAGGTAGATGGGTGGATGGCTCGGTAGGTAGGAAGTTAGGCAGGTAGCTACATAGGCAGGTAGGTGGATGAGTCTGTAGAGGTACGTAAGCAGGTAGGTAAGTAGTTAAGTCCTGTAGTTCGGTAGGCAGGTGTGGTAGGTAGGTAGGTAGGTAGGTGGGTGAAGGGGGAGTTGCAAGGGAAAAGCAAGTGAATATAATTGTTCTTCTTGCAAGGGTGGCGAGGTGCAATAAAGCCTGCCGGTGTTGCAGACTTGCCTTGCAGTGGGTGTTGGATTGCAGAGAGAAGGAGAGAGAGAGAGAGAGCCGGTCTTACCTCTCTGTAATTGTGCTTTTCCTTTCATCTTCTCGCTGTGTTTCTTTGCCTGGCAGGTGTGTGTTTATTCCCTGTTTATTCAGTGTGTATGTGTTTTTTTTATTCCTTGTGTGTTGAAGTTTGTGAGTGCGTTGTTAGTTTATCTGATTTACACACACACACACACACACACACACACACACACACACACACACACACACACACACACACACACACACACACACACACACACAATACATATCCGGACTCTACCTCACCCCATCCTTAGGTAGGAAAAGAGGTCTGGACGATGTTGATGATGATGATGATGGTGATGATGATGGTGATGATGATGATGATGATGATGGTGATGATGATGATGATGATGGTGATGATGATGATGATGATGGTGATGATGATGATGATGATGGTGATGATGATGATGATGATGGTGATGATGGTGATGATGATGATGATGATGGTGATGATGATGATGATGATGGTGATGATGATGATGATGACTTTGAAAGTTTTATGACATACGAAAATGTTGCTTTTGCTCTTTCTCTTTCATACTTTACCCGTTTTCCTTCCCTCTGTTTACATTTTCTTTATCTACCCTCCATCATCCTTCTTCCTACCTTCCTTCCTTCTTTTAATTTCTCCTTCCCTCTCCATCTTTGTCTTACCCTTCCTCTCACCCTCCTTCCCTCCCACCCTCCCTTGTTTTCTCCCTCTTTCCCTCCTTCGCTTCCTCTCTCCATTTTTTCCCTTCCTCTTTCCTCCTCCCTCCCTCCACAGATGTCACCCTACCATATTCCATAAAGGATATGACACCCCTCCCCTTCCCCACCTTCCCCCTCTCCCCCTCCTCCTCCCTCTCTCCCTCCCCTCCCCCACCTCCTCCCCGTCCCACCCTATTCCTCTAAGCCTTTAATTCTTTCCCATACCCATTGAAATAAACCCCTACCACCCCTCTTCCTCTTCCCCTCCTTCCCTCCCTTCAGTCCTTCACCCCCTCCCCTCCACTCATTCCCCCTCCCCTCACCTCCCTTGCCCTCCCTCTCCCCATTCCACCCTGATCCTCTGTATTTCATGTTGGCGGGATTTTTGTCTTCTTTATAATAGTCGACCCTGCTGGCATTCTCATTTTCTTTATTGGTATTAATTCTCTCTCTCTCTCTCTCTCTCTCTCTCTCTCTCTCTCTCGTTACATCAGATCGTTGGTTTTATAGACAACCAGAATTATACGCCATTAGGTATCATCGAATTATAGATCCATTTTAGGAGGGACCCCCAGGGAGAATCTGTAGTACACACTGGGGGGATATTCTGCCTAATATTTCACCTCTTCTGCTTACCAATTTCCTCTGCTGGCTAATATTCCTAAGCTGAGAGAGGCTTGGTATGTTTCTTTGCCCATAGGAACATCATCATCATCATCATTATTATTATTATTATTATCAGAAGAAGGGAAAGACGAGAGGAAGGAGTAGTTGCAAGGAGAGTGGAAAGGTTACAAGAGGATGAGAAAAAGGCAGAGTATAAGAGAGAAGTGGAGGAACGATTGGGCAAATATGAATTGGAGCAGATGGGGGACGTGGAAGGTGTGTGTAGAATATTTGCAGAAGAAATATGTGCAGCATGTGATGTGGTGTGTGGAAGGAAGAGAAGACGGAGGGGGGTGCAAGGAACAGCGTGGTGGACTGAAGAGGTGAAACAGGCTGTGGCACAAAAGAAGAAAGCATGCAATGAATGGATGAGGAATAGGGGCGTGGAAGAGGTTGAGAGGCGGAAGAGAGAGTTATATGTAGAAAGAAAGAGAGAGGTGAAAAGATTAGTAAGAGAGAGTAAGAAGAGAGTGGATGAGGAATTTGGAAGGAATTTGAGTGTAAAGTGGAGGGACTGTAAGAAAATGTTCTGGAGAGAGGTGAAAAGAGTAAGACAGGGTGGAAGTGAAGTTAGCAGGGGAGTGAAAGATAAAAATGGTAGATTACTAGTGGAGAAGGGAGTAAAAGTGAGCAGATGGAGAGAACACTTTAAGGAATTGTTGAACGTGGAGGATGGAAGTAATGCGAATATAAGTGGCTGGGGAATGGCTGGGAGAAGGAGGGAGGTGAGAAGACAGGAAGAAATCAGTAGGATAGAAGTTGTGGAAGCAATGAAGAAAGTTAAATCAGGGAAAGCCCCAGGAATTGATGGAGTGTGTGGTGAAATGCGGAAGCATGGGGGAGAGATAGTAGTAGAATGGATGTGGAAGATGTGCAGATTGGCCTGGGAGGAAGGTAGAGTCCCGGAGGATTGGAAGTCAGGTATAATTATTCCCTTGTACAAAGGATAAGGGGAAAAAGAAGTGTGTGGTAATCATAGGGGCATTTGTCTTCTTAGTATAATAGGAAAAGTGTATGGTAGGATACTTATTGACAGAGTTAGAGAAAGAACAGAGGAATTAGTTGGAGAAGAACAGGGAGGCTTTAGGAAGGGAAAAGGTTGTGTAGATCAGATATTCATTCTCAGATCTTTAGTGGAAAAGTTTCTAGAGAAGGGAAAGAAGTTGTATGCGGCTTTCATGGATTTGGAGAAAGCATATGCCAGGGTGGATAGACTAGGATTGTGGAAAGTGTTAAGAATATATGGAGTAGATGGGAAGTTGTTGAATGCTGTGAAGAGTATGTACGATGGTGCGAAGGCTGCAGTGCGTGTGGATGGTGAACTAAGTGAATTTTTCTCTTTGAAAGTTGGGTTGAAACAGGGATGTGTCATGTCTCCATGGTTGTTCAATCTGTACATGGATGGGGTAATAAAAGAGGTACAAGGTAGGGTAGTGGATGTTGGAGTGGCCCTGGTGAGAGAGGATAGTGTTTGGAAACTCCCTGTGCTGTTGTTTGCAGATGATACTGTGTTGTTGAATGAAGACGAAGGGGAGCTGCAAGGCTTGGTGGATGAGTTTGGGAGAGTGTGTAAGAAACGGAATCTAAAGGTGAATGTAGGGAAGAGTAAAGTGATGGTCTTTGAGAGAGGTGAAGTCAGTGAATGTACAGCGAGGTTGGATGGTGAGGAATTGGAAAATGTGAGTACGTTTAAGTACTTGGGTAGTGTGATGAGTAAGGATGGAGGTTTGGAGGGTGAAGTGCTTGAAAGGGTACAGCAGGGAAGAAAGGTTGCTGGTTCTTTGAAAGCAGTGATAAGAAACAGGGAAGTGAGCATGGAAGTGAAAAAGTTACTACATGACGGTATTGTGATACCAACTCTAACGTGCGGAAGTGAAGCTTGGACGTTGTTGGAAGGACACAAGTCAAGAGTGAGAGCAGTGGAAATGAGTTATTCAAGAGGAGCCTGTGGAGTCACATGGAGAGACAGGCTGACGAATGAGGATATAAAGGAGCGTTGTGGTGTTGATGTGGATGTGATAGGAAGCGTTATGAGGAACATACTGAGGTGGTTTGGCCATGTGGAGAGGATGGAGGGTGAAAGACTGACGAAGAGAGTGTATGTGAGTGAGGTGGAGGGGGAAAGAGGGAGGGGGAGGCCGAGGATGAGATGGAGGGATGGGGTGGAGAGGTATATGAGAGAGGGGGGTGTGAGTTGGGAGCAGGGGAGTGAAATGGCGGGGGACAGGGCGACTTGGAGGCGATTTGTTTGTGGCCACCCCAAACGGGATTGAGGCGTCTGGCAATAGATAGATAGATAGATTATTATCATTATTATTATTCTCCCCTTAATTGCCAGACTTCCTTCTCCAGAGCATTTTCATTCCCTTACTCCCACTTCCAATTACATAACGTTATTACCAAGGATTATATTGGTTATTATTGATCTTATTTATGGCGGAGGGGACTCGTGGGTGAGAGAGAGAGAGAGAGAGAGAGAGAGAAGCAAATCGTCTGGAGTTAACTTAATCAGAATAAAAGAAAAGTTATCAAAGTGAAGAGACTGATCTGTGTAACTAGATATCCACGAAATTGGAAACGTGATATGGATATAGACCTAACTAGATGGGTCCGAATTTTATGTATATTTTGTTTCCGATTCTGAGCATTAACTAGGCGGTCCGTTCCACGAGGCCCATCACCCCTTTTGCGCGCAACAGATGGCGTGATGGTATTAAAAGGGATGGCATGTGAGTCTTGTGGGAGATTGGTTAGCCTTCTCTTGGTGGAAACAACTCTAGTATTGCAGTCTTGTTAAATCTCTCTCTCTCTCTCTCTCTCTCTCTCTCTCTCTCTCTCTCTCTCTCTCTCTCTCTCTCTCTCTCATCATCCTTTCAACTCTTTCTTTTCATTCCATCCCCCATGTCTTTTCCACCCTTCTCTCCTTCCTCCCTCCCTTCTCCTCTCTCTCCCTCCCTTCTCCTCTTTCTCTCCCTCCCTTCTCTCCCTCCCTTCTCCTCTTTCTCTCCCTCCCTTCTCTCCCTCCCTTCTCCTCTTTCTCTCCCTCCCTTCTCTCTCCCGTCTCTCCCTTCTCTCCCCCTAATCGTCTCTGTACATTGTGGCATGGGTGTCCAGATGGAGGGGTAAGATTATCACTTCTCCCTCCTTACTTCGTTAGCCCATCGCGTCTGTCACCCTGTAGACCTCATACTCTCTCTCTCTCTCTCTCTCTCTCTCTCTCTCTCTCTCTCTCTCTCTCTCTCTCTCTCTCTCTTTCATATATAAATAGCTTAACAGAATGGTTTGAGGTAAGTACGATGACATTGGGATAGCGAATAGTTAGATGGAGAGAGAGAGAGAGAGAGAGAGGGAGGGAGGGAGGGAGAGAGAGAGAGAGAGAGAGAGGTCAGGTCATCGCTCTCTCAAAATTCCATGAAACCAAAATAAAAAAATGACTCAAAATAACTCAAAATAACTCAAAAATAACTGAATCATGACTTCCTGACAGCCCTATCGCCGCCCATAGCCTTATCAGGAGCACATCAGGGGTTATGGGTCGCTGTTATCTGTTATGCTACCTGGAGTTCCGTGTGTGTGTGTGTGTGTGTGTGTGTGTGTGTGTGTGTGTGTGTGTGTGTGTGTGTGTTGTGGTTCTGGTGCTGAGACTGAGAGGCAAATATAGATAGATAGATAGATAGATAGATAGATAGGCAAAGATATAGATAAACAAATTAGATAGACAGTTGACTATTGACAGACTGACTGATTAATTGGTAATGGAAAGATAGGGAAATAGGTAGACAGACAGATAGCTATAGATAGATAGATGGATAGACAGATGGATGGATAGATAAAAACACATACGGAAACAGAGAGAGAGAGAGAGAGAGAGAGAGGGGAAACCATCTTGGCCTATGTTTCAATTTGCATCCCATGCTATTGTTTCCTGCCCACTCAGTCCTCGGGGGGGAGAGGGAGGGGAGGGAAGGGGAGGGGGGGAGGGGAAGAAATGAGCATGGGAGAAGAGAGAAGATGAGGGAAGAGGAAGAGGGGAAGTGGAGGAGATGGGGAGAGGGAGGAAGTGGGTATTATTAATGGGGAGGATAGGGTAAAGGGAGAGAGATGGGGGAAAAGGGAAGGGGGAGGGAGATGGGGAGAAAGGGAGGGGGGGAGGGAGAAATGAGAAGTAAATTGAAAAAGAGGAATGGAGGGGAAGAGAGGAAAGAGAGAGAGAAGAAGAGGGAGTTTGAATAGAATGGAGGGGAAAAGAGAGGGAATGGGAGGAAGAAGTTTTGGGTGGGAGAGAGCGAGAGAGAGAGAGAGAGAGGTCAGGCCTCATCTATCTCTTTCTGTTTATATTTTCCAATTCTCTTATTTTCTTTCTCTCTGCGCTTCTGCTGTCTTCCTTCCTTCCTTCCTCCCTCCCTCCCTTCCTTCCTTCCTTCCTTCCATCCTTCCTCCTTTCCCTTTTGCTAATCGTCTCAAGTTAATACCGAAATCCTCTCTTCCTAATCCCCTGCCCTTCCTCTTCCCTGTTCCTTCTTCCTCCTCTTTCTTCTTCTCATTCTTCCTTCTCTTCTCCCTTCACTTATACGAGTATTCTTCCTGTCTCTTCTCTCTCGCTCTTTTCGCATCCTCCTCCTTCTCCTCCTCCTCTTCCTCCTTCTTTCACATTGTCCTCCATTCTTCTTCTCCTTCTCTTTCTTATTTGTATTCTTAATCTTTTTATTTTCCTCCTCCTCCTCCTCCTCCTCCTCCTTTGCATAGTTATCCATTCTCTTCAACATCCCTTTGTCTTCCTCTTGTTTCCTCTTCTTTATAATCTCTCACTCTTTACTGTCTTCCCTCCTCTCTCTTTTGGCTTTCATCTGTTTTTTCCTTTATTTGTATATACAGATTCTTTATTGCTTTATTTCTCTTCTCTCTGTCTTGCTTCCTTCCTTCTTACATCCTTCTTTCTTTGTTGATATCCCGTTTTTCAAATCTTCTTTTTCCCCTCTCTCTCATTTTCTGTTTTGTTTTTCGCCTTTATTTTTTTCTGTTTTCTTTCTGCCTTCTTTCCTTCCTTTCTTCAGCCATCCATCCACCGATCCGTCCTTCCTTCCTTCCTTCCCTCCTTCCTTCCTTCTCTCCTTCCTTCCTTCCTTCCCTCCTTCCCTCCTTCCTTCCTTCCTTCCAGACAGGTGTTTATAAAGGAAGCATAAGTTGAGTTCAGAGTTGATTGGTCATTTACATAATTAACACAGTTTGGAGGGGAAAGACTCTCTCTCTCTCTCTCTCTCTCTCTCTCTCTCTCTCTCTCTCACACTAATAATTGAAGCTAGAAATTTGCAACCATCACCCTTTCAGAACGATGACGCCTAATTTATTTTATTCTAATTATGGAGTGATTTTTATTTTATTTTATCAGTCTACTTATCCATCTATCCATCTACCTATTTGTCTACCTGTCCAATTAACCTGTCTGTCCGTCTGTCTGTCTGTCTGTCCCTCTCTGTCTCCTTCCCTTCCCTGTAAATTTTTGTCTCTGTCAGCTTGTCCTCCAACCTACCTATTTATCACCTACCTACTTACCTACCTTCCTACTTACCTACCTACCTACCTACCTACCTACCTACCTACCTCCTCTTTTATCTTCTGTTCTCTTTATCTGCCTCTCCATTTATCTATCCGTCTATCTACTTGTCCATCTACCTGTCCATCTGTGTCTGTCTACCTGTCTGTCTACCTATCCGTCTGTCTCTCTGTCTACCTGACCCTCTAAACGTCTGTATGCCTGTCTATCTATGTGTTTATCTATCTGACTGTCTACTTGTCTATCTACCCGTCCGTCTATCTATCTGCCTTCCTTTCCTCAGCTGATCTACCCATCCCATCTATTATTCTCTCCTTTTCTCCCCTGCCCTACTACCTGTCTACTGACCAGCACATCGACTCGTCCATCTACCTGTCTATCTATCTGTCTATCTACCCGTCCATCTACCCGCGGTGTGGGCAGGGGGGGGGGTGTTTGCAGTATTGATCAACGGGTGACGCTCTTGATCTTTTCACCTTTAATATAACACACTGCCTGTAATACCCCTCCCTCTCTCCCCTCTCCCTCTTTCCCCTCTCCCTCTCTCCCCTTTCCCTCTTTCCCCTCCCCCTCTCTCCCCTTTCCCTCCTTCCCCTCTTCCTCTCTCCCCTTTTTCCTCTTCCCCCTCTCCCTCTCTCCCCTTTCTCCTCTTTCCTCTCATCCTTTTTCCTTCCCCTCTCTCTCTCTTTCCTTCTCCCTTTTTTCTGCTTTCCCTTTTCTCCTCTCCCCCTCTTCCTTCACTGTGTTTCTCTTTCCCTTCTCTCTTACTCTTCCCCTTCCCATCTCTCCCCCTCCCCCGTCCTCTTTTCCGCTTTCCTCCTTTCCCTTCTTTTCCCTTTTCCTACATTCCCCCCTCCTTACACCCTGTTCTCTCTCTTTTCTCTCCCCTCACCATTCCCCATTTTCCCTCTCTCTTTTCCCCTCTCCTTTCCCCTTCTCCTTTTCCCCCTCCCTTCCCGCTCTTCTCTCTTTCTCATCTTCCCTCCCCCCATCTTGTCAGCCTTCCGTCTTCCCTGTTTCCTTTCTCCCTCTTTCTCCTCCCTCTTTCCCTCACCCTTTCCACTTTTTATCTTCATTTCCTCCTGTCACTTTCCTCTTCTCATTGTTTTTTCTTCCCCTCCCTCTTCTCCCATTACTCTCCCTCTTTACCCCATCCCCTCTCTATCTTCCATTCCCCTTTCCTTCCCCCTCGCAGTTCTTTCCACCCTCTCCCCATCCGCTCCTCTCCCTTTTACATATTCCCCTAACTTCTTTTTCCCCCATCCCATCTCCATTTTCGATCTGTCCTCTTTCCTTCTTCCCTCTTCCATTTCTTTCTCCATCCCCCCCTCATTTTTCCTCCTCCTCTCTTACTTCCTTTTCTTCCTTTTTCTCTCCCCTTCCCTTGTCTCACCTTCCTTCCCTCCCCTCTTTCCCTCTCCTCTCATCTACTCCTCACTTTCACCCTCCCTTTTCTCCCTGTCATCCTCGTCTTCTCTTTTCTCCCCCTTCTTTTCCCCTTCTTCCCCCACCCACTTCCCTCTCCTCCTCCCCACCCATTCCCCACCACCATGCACTATTCTTACCCTGCCATAGTAGTACCATTACGCACCATAATATTATACCTCAGCTGCTGATAATATTACACCAGGAATGTTACAGTACTCCATGATATTGCCACTCTTTCACCTCTCTCCTTTCCCCACACTCTTTCTTCTTTCCTCTCTCTCTTTCCCTCCCCTTTTCTCTCTTTCCTTCTGCTTTCTCTTCTTCTTCCTCTCCCTCTCTCCTTTCCCCTCCCCCTTCCCTCCCTTTTTCCCTCTTTCCTTCTGTTTTCCCTTCCTAGTCCTCCTCTTCTCTCTTTCCTAATTTCCCTCTTTCTCCCTGGCTTCTCTTGCTCCTCCCTTCCTTTCCTTCCCCTTTCCCTCATTCTCCTTGCTTTCTCATCCTCCCTTCCTTCCTCTTTCCCTTTCCACTCCCTCTTTCCTCTACCCATCACTCTCCCTTCTACTTTTCTTCCACTCTCACCTTTCACTTAGAAATATTCACCTACAGATGCCTTACCTCGCAGTACTTTACCTGGCTCAGCAAAAATATTCTTAGTAATATTTCATCGAGCAATACTTCGCCTCTCCTCTGCCCTGCCGGTCATTAAGAGAGAGAGAGAGAGAGAGAGAGAGAGAGAGAGAGAGAGAGAGAGAGAGAGTCCCCAAACCCTCTACTGCAAATAAATATTCTAGGAGTATTTCACCTTCATCTACCACCATTCATTCACCTAGCAATATTACACCTACCACTAGTTTACCTACCAATATTCCTCTCACCCATATTCCTCCTACCAATATTCCTCCTACCAATATTCCTCCTACCCATATTCCTCCTACCCATATTCCTCCCACCCATATTCCTCCCATCAATATTCCTCCTACCAATATTCCTCCTACCAATATTCCTCCTACCAATATTCCTCCTACCAATATTCCTCCTACCAATATTCCTCCTACCAATATTCCTCCTACCGATATTCCTCCTACCAATATTCCTCCTACCAATATTCCTCCTGATCACTACTACAATTAAGCCATTATATCAGGACTGTTCCCAAACCCTCACTTCGACTGACTGATGCGCTCTGTTTTTTTTCCTCTCTCTCTCTCTCTCTCTCTTTTTTCTTTTTTTACACAGCCGCCTCACGTTTCCCGGGTCAGTTCGGTGTCTAGCGCATGACGGGAATATTTTCGTCCTTTGGAAATCGGACCGAATCGACATTTCATCCGAACGCACCAAAGGCTGTTCGGAATTACGCCAGCATTTAAGGTATACAGCATTTATAACAAGGATAAGGCGGTACTTGTCATTTACTACGGCATTTAGTGGTGGAGAGGGGCGCCTTCACGTGGTGGCACCGATATAACCGAGCGCAGAGTTGCCTGGTACTCCACACGTCCCTCCACTCCCTCCCACTCCCCCAAAAGGAGAATGGTGGACTGGGGAAGGAAAGTTTAAGCCTGCAGTGCACTGGGTTCACGTCCAGAAGAGCCTGGGGTCAAAATAGTAGCCATTAAGGTGTTTGTCAGAGTAATATAAGGAGAAAAAGAGGACTAGGAGGAGGAGGAGGAGAAGATGAAGAGAAGGACAAGAATTGAAGAGGAGGAGGAGGAGAATAAGAAGAGGAGAAGAAGAGGAGGAGAATACCACCACCACCACCACCACCACCACAAACAACAACAACAGCAACAGCACGAGTCATTTTCATTCATGGCTGTGCTTCAGGATATCACAACTTTTTCCCCTACACAATTGCTACATATATTTTGAAAAACCAGCCAATTACCTCCATAAATAACCATCAAACCTCACTCTCTGGACCCTATGACTCACTCGCAGCTAAAATAATAAAAATATTAATAATAATAATAATAATAATAATATTGATAATAATAATAATTATAATAATAATAATAATAATAATAATAATAATAATAATAATAATAATAATGATAGTAATAATAATGATGATGATGATGATGATAATACTCATCATCATCATCATCATCATCATCATCATCTGGCTGTAACTGGCTCAGAATACTAGAGTTATGCCGACGAGAAGAGGGTTTAATATGCGATTATCTGTAACTTATGTACTAAAGATTTTAAATATATATGGAATACTTCTGTCTGTATCTATTGCCAGACACCTTAATCCTGCAAGGGGTGGTCACAAACAAATCGCCTCCATGTCGCCCTGTCCCCCGCCATTTCACTGCCCTACTCCCAGCTCACACCCCCCTCTCTCATATACATCTCCACTCCATCCCTCCATCCCATCCTTGGCCTCCTCCTCCCTTACCGGAATTTACAATATATTAAAGCAGATATAACCCACTAAGCACGCGACACGCTCTTGGTCTTTTCCTCCTCAGGTAAAAACTTGGAAGGTGTGCAAACTCCCCCTTGAAAAATTCGGAACGCCTTGGTAGCATTTGGTGGTTGAGAGAGAGAGAGAGAGAGAGAGGGAGAGAGAGAGAGTCTAAATTTGTATCTGGGGTGTAAATCGTGGATCTGTGTGTGTGTGTGTGTGTGTGTGTGTGTGTGTGTGAGAGAGAGAGAGAGAGAGAGAGAGAGAGAGAAAGAGAGGGTACGAGAGTGAATACAGCGATGATTAGTGGATAATTATCAACTCGTCAATAGCATCAGATCAGCGCCATTAGTGTGATTTCCTCTCAAGTTGCAATTATTTCATTTGCAAGTTGCATAATGAGTGGTTGACCTCTCTCTCTCTCTCTCTCTCTCTCTCTCTCTCTCTCTCTCACACACACACACACACACACACACACACACACACACACACACACACACACACACACACATCGAGAACCCCTTTCATTTTTTAATTCTATACACAGACGATTTTATTCACGCTAATTAAGGACCACTAATGATGGGGGGGGTTAATGAAGGAACTATGCAGGGAGTCCATTGAAAGGTGAATAAAATGGTCTGGAGATAGGAAGAATAAGGTAATGAGGCAAGATAGTAAGGAAATAAAGTACCCTAGTTATTGTACCCACCATCATCATCATCATCACCACCATCATCATCATCATCATCATCATCACCACCATCATCACCACCACCACCACCACCACCACCATAACCATCATCACCACCACCACCATCATCATCACCATCACCACCACCACCATCATCATAACCATCATCACCACCACCATCATCATCATCATCATCATCATCATCATCATCATCATCAACAGCAACAGCAATAACAGCACCCACACCCTCACACCTCCATGGCAATTCCCAGCCTCTTCGGACTTTTCTTTCCCCTATTTTCAATTTTGGCAGCGAGTCCTTTCAGAAAATGAGTCCAGTGTGGAGAGAACGTGAGGCAATTAGCACAGAGGCAATTAGCGGCGTGGAATGAGGTAGTTAGTGATTGTGGAGAGCCTCGTTAATGATTGGATGGGTGGTTAGCGACAGGTGAATTGGATGAGGGGCTATTACACCCGCGCGAGCAATGCGAGGGGGTTATGCATTTACTTGGTTTGCTTGTCTGTCCTTCTGGCCAAATTCAAGGTCACAGGGTACGGTCATCTCAGGGTTTGGGTCCGATTTAGAGCAAACTTGGTGGAGGAGTTGAAAGTCAGAAAAAGATGATTGGATTCAGTTATGAGAACAGTGGGTCAAAGGTGCGACCTGTTAACACACGTTTAATTAGGTATGAACCAAACGTAGTGAAGGGTAGAATATTAACCAGGTGTGTGTGTGTGTGTGTGTGTGTGTGTGTGTGTGTGTGTGTGTGTGTGTGTGTTTGTAAGGAGTAGAGCAGAGGTCAAGGTCACACTCAAGATCAATTTTTTATTTTCATTTTTTTATTTTTTTTCGTCTCTGTTACTTTCTCCTCCTCCTCTTCCTCCTTCCTAAGACCTAAAGAAGACCGAACGGAGAGATGGAGAGAGGAGCAAGGAAGAAGAGGAGGAAGAGGCGAGATAGAGGGAGGGGGAGAGGAAGGGCGAGGGTACGGAGGGAGAGAGAGAGGAGGGGGGAGGAGGAAGAGGGGGGAGGAGGAGAGGGGGGGAAATAGGATAGAAAAACCGATATGAAGCCAAGTTGACCGCAAAGTTCTCTCTCTCTCTCTCTTACACACACACACACACACACACACACACACACACACACACACACACACACACACACACACACACACACACACACACACAGCAGAAGGCCCTAGGGATCTCCGCTGGTGCAAAGTCAGAAGCGAAATACTAGACTCACTGATTTTTGGTGTGTGTGTGTGTGTGTGTGTGTGTGTGTGTGTGTGTGTGTGTGTGTGTGTGTGTGTGTGAGACCTGGGAGGGGGATTTAACCTCTATTATTCAGGACTCAGTAAAAACGCAAGGACTGAAATTGAGCTTCATGGAGAGAGAGAGAGAGAGAGAGAGAGAAAGCGAGTGAGAGAGTCATGTTCTCCTTCCAGTCACTTTTATAACTGGGTCTTGGTGCAGTTCTCAAGTCACCCATAGTCTTGAGCGTCTGGATTCACGAGTACTGTAATAATTCCCGTGAGGCAAGATATGTGAGAATTCCTGCTTGTCAACCCCCTCTTGCAGACCATACCTGAAGGCAATGGAAGATTAATACCTGGAATTTCAGGGTGGCTTGTTTTCCATAGAACAATAGGAAGAGCCTGGCGGGGTGTGGGGTGAGGCTGGGACGCTACAGCATACTGGGTGTTGGTGTCTCTCATGGTCTCGTCTGCCTGTCTCTACGTACTTTGAGACTGTAATTAGTTTCACGTGCATGATTGTGAATTCTGTGCCCATATTGTTCCTCAGGCAGTGATAACCCGACTGGTAGCGGTAATGTAATTTCAGCACCAACACTGAGCTTTCAGTTCACTCTCTGTTGTATTCTTTGCTTTCCAGGCAACGTATCTGTATGTTTGATTACCTGTTTTATTAAAATCATTTATAGGATTTGCTTACAGGGGCGAAGTTGCTTTACGTTTTCAAAGACAGACGTATAGACGGGGGCCACGGATGTTAATCGTATAGTATTTTGCCAAAGGAGGCCATAGAACCGAAAAGTTTGGGAATCGTTCGTCTATGTCCATCACTTGCAGTTCAAACTAATTTGGAACAGAGTATAGTTACTGGTGAAGTCAGAGGGGTTGGAGTTGTACCTGAATGTAATGATAATTTGTAATGAATTTTAGCTTCTCCCAGCAGATGTCCATGTACTAGAACAGGAAGCCTCGCCATACCTGTATTTCCTGGTCCCATGTACTGACTGACCCCTGCTCTAGTCTCACCTTGGCTTCTTCCCTGATTTCTTCTCTATTTTCTCCTCTCCCTCCCCCTCCCCTCCTCACGTCTCCTCCCTGCTCTTCTTACCTCCCCTCCTCACTTCTCTTTTATTTCTTCCATGATATCTCCGCTATTTTCTCCCCTCCCCTCCCCGCCCCTTCCCCCCGCCTATACCCAGGCTCCACCTCTCGACCACAGGGGATAAACTTCGCTAATTGTCACTCGATACACTACACCCCCTCCCAGGCCTTTTGTTGGGAGGGGAGTGTGTGTGTGTGTGTGTGTGTGTGTGTGTGTGTGTGTGTGTGTGTGTGTGTGTGTGACGTGCTTTTCATCATAAAACACTGGACTAAGAGTATAATTATTCCAATTACCGGTTCCATAATTCCAAGTATGTTTTAATATCGATGACAGACGCTAATTTTAGACAGTTTGAGTGACATCTATAATTGATGATGATGATGATGATGATGATGATGATGATGATGATGATGTTGCTTTTTATGTTGTTGTTGTTTGTGTCGTTGTAGCTCCAGGTGGACGTAAATTTAGTGGAATGCAGGCTGAAGTGAGAGAGAGAGAGAGAGAGAGAGAGAAGAGGGTGACCTAAGATGAGACAGAATTAGATGCAGAAAAGAAGGAAGGATGGAGTGAGAGAGAGAGAGAGAGAGAGAGAGAGAGAGAGAGAGAGAGAGAGAGAAATCCCCCGTACGCATCGATGCATGGAGGGGGTGGCGTAAGGGGATTAGTGCGTATGGAGGGGGGGGGGGCTCTTCGTACGTTTGGGATTACTTTTACAAAAATGTCCTCGCGGCTGCAATCTCGCTCAGTCAACCCTCTGCACGGTCTTGTATGAGAGAGAGAGAGTTGCTGTGGGAGGAATGAGGAGGAAAAGGAAAGGAAATGAGAGAATAAGGAGGGAAAGAAGAGATGGGAGGGAGAGAAGAGAAGGGAAGGGGAGAGGTGAGATACAGGTGAGGGAGGGGAAAGGAAATGAGGGGGTGAGGAGGGAGGGAAGTGATGGGAGGGATGGAAGGGGGAGGGAAAGAGAGGGAAAGAGAGATTAAACTATGCAAAAATGTCAACTCCATTACAATCTACCCCCCCCCTTCAACCAACCCCCCTACACTGTCCTTTTCCGGGGGGGGGGAGGGGGAGGGAATGGAGAAGTAGGGGGGCAGGAGGATAGGGGATAGACAGGGGGGGTACAGTCGGAGTCAGAAGTTCTTTTACTAATTTCACTCTGATGCCTTTTTTTTTTTTCTTTCATTTCTGTTTTTGCTGCTCTCAGATTGTTTTTAATCAGGTAGAAGTTGCGTTTTGAAATGGATGGGATTGATATAGTCTTCATTAACCCCTTCATTACGAGAGAGGGATTACCTAAGCTGAGTAAAACCGTCGGGAGATAGCAAGAGTAACAGCTAATAACGTCCTCGCATTTATCGTTAGCATTTCTCCTTCCCTGCTTCTCACTTTCCATTGCTGGCTAATATTCCTGTACTGAGAGAGGCTTGATACGTTTCTCTGCCTGTAGATACAAAAGTTCGCCTGTTATTTCACCTCTTCTGCTTCTCACTTTCCCTCCGCTGGCTAATGTTCCTGTACTGAGAGAGGCTTGGCATGTTTCTGTGCCCATAGATGATTCTCTTTGATATGATGCGTCAGGGAGGAAAGTGACAGACGTGCCCTAAGTGTGACGGAGACGCAGAGAAATGGGTGATTCATTTTTCCAAGTCATAGGAAATAGGGGAAAAAAAAAGATAGTAGGATAAAATTAAGGAATATACTTAGGTAGACAGAGCTAAATAATTGAATGGCTGAGAACAAGGTAGGAAAAAGGAAGGAAAGGGAAGGATGGAGCACACAATGAAAATGGAAAGGAGAATCGATGAAGCTGAGAGAGAAAGAGAGAGAGAGAGAGAGAGAGAGAGAGAGAGACAGACAGACAGACAGACAGACAGAATGTGTGTATTGCTGTGTGAATATAGTGGAAATGCTTGTGTGTGTGTGTGTGTGTGTGTGTGTGTGTGTGTGTGTGTGTGTGTGTGTGTGTGTGAGAGAGAGAGAGAACGGAAATAAAAATGCAGAGAGGAGATGGGTAGGAAATATCGTATCTATAAATCGTGTAAAAAAAAAAAAAAAACACGAAAAAAATTGAACTGCGACTCAGAAATATTTTTTCGAACGAACTTTTTGTTTTTAAGTTTTTTTTTGTTTTTTTTTTGGAACGCTTGTGTCTTTTGTCTTTTTTTTTCTCGTTTTTATCAGATTTTTTATGATTTATTCTCTCTCTCTCTCTCTCTCTCTCTCTCTCTCTCTCTCTCTCTCTCTCTCTCTCTCTCTCCATTTTCGCTCTAAAATTTACCTGACGAACCGTTCTCCACAATTTCCCTATTAAATCGTCAATTCATTTACGATAATCACCGAGAGAGAGAGAGAGAGAGAGAGAGAGAGAGGGTATTGTGACTTGTGAGAGAGAGAGAGGGAGGGAACACTGGGATGAAAGGGGTGTAGAGGAGAAAGGAATGTGTGAAGGTATGTGTGTGTATGTGCATATAGGAATGTGTGTATGTATGTATGTATGTATGAATGTATGTATGTATGTATTTTGTATTTTGTATATTTGTGTATGTGTTCAAGGTCTTCATTATACCTCTCAGCATCCATCTTGTCATCTTCTTATTCCTCTTCTTCTCCTTTTCTCCCCTTCCTCCCCCTCTCTCCCCCCTCTTCCTCTCTGTCTCTCCCCCTCCCCCCTCTGTCTCTCCTCCTCTCCCCTCTGTCTCCCCCCCTCCCCCATTCAACACCCGGCACCAAATCACATTACACAGCTAAATTCAACCCCCATACCCTCCTCTCTTCTCCCTCCTGCCCTCCCTTTCCTTCATCTCCTTCCCTTCTCTCCCCTCCTTTACCTCCTTCCCTCTCTCTCACTGTCATTCCTTCCATCCCTTCCATTTTCTGCCCCTCTCCCGTTCCCTTCCCTCTCTACTTCTTTCGTCAGTCTTTTCTCCTTCCCTCCATTGCCGTTACCTCCTCATCAACTCTCTCTCCCTCTCTTTTCTCTCCCCGATCCCCCCCATCTCTTCCTTCATGCCTCTCTTTAACTGTGTCCTCCTTTTATTTTTCCCCCCTTCCTCTCCCCTTCCCTTCCCTGCCCTCCCCCCTACTCTCCTCCCTTTCCTTTCCCCTCCCCTCCGCCCATTCCACCTTCCCTATTGTCCTCTGTGGCTCCTTCCTTTCACTCTTCCTTTCCTCCCTCTCAGCCTTACCCTCTTCTCACCCTTCCCTCTCTTCCCCATTTTCCTCAGTTACTTCCACTCTTCCATTCCTCCCTTCCCTCCCCCCTCTCTCCCTCCCATCTTTCCTGTCCCCTATCTGTCTTTCTTCACTCCTCCATCCCCATCCCCATCCCAGTCTCACCACTGTTCTCTAGTCCTGTCCCTTCCTCCCTACTTCTCTTTCCCTTCTTCCTCCCTCTCTCTCTCTCTCTCTCCCTCGTTCGCCTTTTCCTCTTTGTCATCCCCTCCCCCCTACCTCCTCTCTCCCTTCCTCCCTCCCTCCCCATTTCCCTCCCTCTCCCCATTGCCAATTCTGCCTATAATTCTAAATAGTAGTTTCAGTCTTAAAGGGACATTGTGAGAGTGTAGTCAGGGGTGTAATGCTCATTTTATCAGTTTAATACCTCTCTCTCTCTCTCTCTCTCTCTCTCTCTCTCTCTCTCTCTCTCTCTCTTTCTCCTTCCTGTCTTTTATCATCCCTTTTCCTCCTTCCCTCCCTCCCTTCCTCTTTAACCTCTGTCCCTTTTATGTTCCATCTTTCTTTTTCTTTCTCAGTTTTTCCCTCTCCCCCTCCCATCTCACTTCTAATCCTCCCTCTTTTTCTGCTTTCCTATCCTTGTCTTTGACGCACTGAAAAATTATGTAAGTTGTAATTTATTCAGTAACAGTTAGCTGAAGGTCTGTGTCTTTTTGCCTTCCATTCTTTCCTTTCAGTCCTCCTCATTCCTCTTTTCCATTTTCTCTTTCCTATCATCATTCCTTTCCCACTTTCCCCTTGTGTCTCCTCTCCTTGCCCCTCCCTCCCCCTCCACACATCTCCCCCTGCCCTCCCTTCTCCCTCGTCCCCTTCATCGCTTCCCTTCCGTCTTCCCCCCTTTTCTCCCCCCTCCTCTCCCCGTCCACCCGTCTCCCCCTCCCCTATTAGGCAGGGGGGGTATGCAAATGAGACAGGTTCTGTACATAATTAGAGGTGGATGGCTGCTGTGAATGCCGAATTACAGCAACCGACACACACAGCATTAGGCCCATTAGCAGCAGAGTTAGCGGACCAAGGAGAGTTAGGCAGGCGTGGAGAGTTAGGAAGGCACGAAGAGTTAGGCAGGCGTGGAGAGTTAGGAAGGCGTGGAGAGTTAGGAAGGCACGGAGAGTTAGGCAGGCACGGAGAGTTAGGATGTTAGGGAGGAGAGTTGGAAGGGTGAGGAGAGTTTGTGAGTGAGGGGAGGTAAGAGTGTTCAAGTGGGGAGAAGAGTTGGGGAGAAGGAGAGTTAGATGCTTGGAGTTAGAGATATGATAGAGGGCTGAGAAGAGTTAGAGGGATGAGGGGAATAAGAAGGAGAGTTATAAGAGGAGTTAGAGGCACTGTTGTTAGGGACGAGACCTTAGTATTATTCAGAGTGAGTGAGAGAGGAGGAAGTAGAGTTAGGAAGTGAAAGAACTGGATGCAGTAAGAGGCAAGGAAAGTTAGAAGGAGAGTTGAAAACGGTAAGGAGAGTTAAAGGAGGTAGAGAAGGTTAAGCTCTGTACACACACACACACACACACACACACACACACACACACACACACACACACACACACACACACACACACACACACACACACACACACACACACACACACACACACACACACACACACACACACAGCATTATAGCAATTAACAGCATTACCGCACCCAACTCCTGAGATGAGAGAGAGAGAGAGAGAGAGAGAATTATATCACACCTCTCTACTGAGCTTCGATACAAGCCACATTAGTTAAGATAAAAGAGAAGAGAAACAAGAGTGATGATGGGGGTGCAGGGGAAGGAGGGGGAATGGGAGATACGGAGATGATAGGGGGAGAGGAGATGGTGGTGGAGGGAGAGAGGGAAAGAGGGAGGGAGGGATGGAATAAGAGAGGATGGAAGGAGGGAAAGGCAGGAAAGAATGAAGAAAGGGAGGAAGAAAGAGAGGAAGGAAGGAAGAAAGGATGGAAGGCAGGGAGGGAGAGAGGGAGGGAGGAAGGAGGAGCTAAGGAGGAAGGAAGATGAAGGATGAGTCAAGGATGAAGAGCCTTAATTAAACCATTGGCTCCTACTTCACTGTCCCTTCCTGTTTGATGCTGAGGAGGAGGAGGAAGAGGAGGAGGAGGAGGGGAAGAAGAAGAAGAAGACGAAGAAAACTGAGAGAAAATGGAAAACAGGGAAAGTAGAAATGATAAATGTAAAAATTATTTATATTGTTTACATAGACACATAGATATAAAGACCACACAGACCTAGAGGGCCTTTTTAGGTGGTCCGGCCTTAATATAAACGGAGACCTTACACTCTAATTACAGAAGTTTACAATGAGTTGAGAGAGAGAGAGAGAGAGAGAGAGAGAGAAAGAGAGAGAGAGAGAGAATATAGTTATCAGAATTGCATCTCAAGTTCTCCCTCCACCTTAGCGTCTTTGATGTACCGAGACCTTCACCACCTGTTTACTCTCTCTCTCTCTCTCTCTCTCTCTCTCTCTCTCTCTCTCCCTCTCTCTCTCTCTCTCTCTCTCTCTCTCTCTCTCTCTCTCTCCATCCATCCATCCATCCATTCATTCATCCATTTACCCATTAATCCAGTCATTCATCTGTCCACTCTTCCTTCCTTCCTTCTTTCCTTCCTTCCTTCCTTCCGTCCTTCCTTCCTTCATTTCTTCCTTCCATCCTTCCCTCCCTCATGGAAACCGTCAGCTGCAAGGAGGGAGAGAAGGAAGGAGGGAGGGAGAGAGGGAGGGAGGATTGTGAGAGGGAGAAAAAGGATTAGGGGAGAAGGAGAAAAGGAGAGGCTTGGAGGGATTTTGGGAGGAGAGGGTGAAAAGAAGATTAGGGAGGGAGAGGAAGGGAAGGGAAGAGAAAAGGTAGGAAAGGGAGGGGAAATAGGAAGAGAGAACATGGGAAGAGGAAAGAGGACGTGGGAGGAAGGAGGTGAAAAGAACGCGAGTAGACGAAGGGGAGAGAGTGAGAAAGAGAAGAAGGAGTAGAGAGGAAAGAGTGGAGGGAGAGAGGAAAGAGAGGAAAAACAGAAAGACGATTAGGGAGGGAGAGTAAAGGGGGGAGAGAGAGAGAAGCAGAAGGGAGGAAAAAGAAGAAATGAAGAAGAGGACAGAGGTAGGAGGAAATGATGGAAAAGGAAGAGAAAGAGGGTGGAAGGAAGAGAAAAGAAAGAGGAATCTAAAGGAGAGAGAGAGAGAGAGAGAGAGAGAGTCTACGGGGAACCTATTGTCGCGAAAATTTACATATGAATCTCACTGTTGTTATTAATTTCTGAGCCGGGCCTGAAACAGAGAGAGAGAGAGAGAGAGAGAGAGAGAGAGAGAGAGAGAGAGGCGTAGAAGAGAAGAAAGAAAAAGTAATGTAGGGAAAGAGGAGACACGAAGGACAGGAAGAACACAACACGAGAGAGAATGGAGAGGAAACAGGGAGAGGAAGAAGGAAGACTAGATGAGCGAAGGAAGAGGAAGAAGCGGAGAAGGAAGGAAGGAAGAGGAAGAAACGGAGAAGGAAGGAAGGAGGGAAATGTAAGGAGAATGTATAGTCGTAAAAGGAGAGTCGTAAGGAAAGGATGTATGTGTCTTGGAAGGAGGAGAGCTGAAAAGAGGAGTGTAAGAGAGTTAAGAAAAGAGAGAGCTAGGGTACGAGAGAGAGAGGGAGAGAGAGAGAGAAAGAGAGAGAGAGAGACCAGGGTAGCGGACCTCTGATTACTGCCCTATTCACTCAGCTAAGAAGGAGAAGGGGAGAGGGGTGGAATGTGAGAGAGAGAGAGAGGGAGAGAGAGAGAGAGAGAGAGAGAGAGAGAGAGAGAGAGAACAGGATGGTAGGGGGAGAAAATGAAAGGATCTAAATAGGGAGAGAAAAGAAATAGGTAAGGAATGGGGAGAAAAGGCAAAGGAGGAGGGAGGAAGCGAGTACCAGGGGAGATAATTAAAGAGGGAGAGAGAAAGGGAGAGAGAGAAGGGAGGGAAACCGGGATGAGGGAGAACAGGAGAGGTGGGAGAGGGTGGGAGGGAAAGAAGAGGAAGTATATTAATAAATGGAGGGAGGAAAGGGAAAGAAAGACACTGAAGGAAGAAGAGAGAGAAAGGGAAGGAGGGAAGGCAATATGAAAGAGAGAGAGAGAGAGAGAGAGAGAGCATCTTGGAAATGTAAGTTAATTGAGTTTTGCTGGAGGAGAAATTCATGGCGCCTCCTATTTTACGTATTTATTAATTTTTTCGTTGATGATGATGGTGATGATGATGATAATGATGATGGTGATGATGATGATGATGATGATGATGATGATGAGGAGGAGGAGGAGAAAGAGGAGGAGGAGGAGGAGAAAGATGATGATGATGATGACGATGATGATGATGATGATTATTATTATTATTACTATTATTATCATTATTATTATTATTATTATTATTATTATTATTATTATTATTATTTACCTCATTCATCGTTATAACCCATTTTCTTTATTTCTCTTCCCACCCAGAAAAAAATACTAAGTAAGCGGGAAGGCCTTTTTACCCTCGAGAAATATATTGCTTCTCATTATTTTCCTGTACGGCTGATTTTTGGAGTGAAGGGGGAGGAGAGCTTTCTATTTCATTTTTCCTTCTTCCTATTATTTTTAAAACTCTCAAAATAGGTAGTCTTGTCTTCTAACCCCCCATTTTTCGGACTAGTTAGTGGAAAAAAGATTGTGAGATAAATTTGACTAGTAACCAAGGAGACTCATTTCTACCTAATTAAGTAGTGAGAGTTGCCCAGTTCCCTCAGGTGAAAACTACCTGGCTATAATATTTCTAGTGATTTAGGGCCATCTAGTTAGGACCGTATGATTTGTGTGGTTTGTGTATCTAGGTAACTCTCTCTCTCTCTCTCTCTCTCTCTCTCTCTCTCTCTTTACGCCAATTATCCCTCCCTCTCATCTTCTCTCATCTCCTCTTTCATTTCCCCCCCCTCTCATTTCACCATTATGTCAGTTACGATGCATCTTAGGTTTCTCTCTCTCTCTCTCTCTCTCTCTCTCTCTCTCTCTCTCTCTCTCTCTCTCTCTCTCTCTCTCTCTCTCTCTCTCTCTCATTATTCTTTACATTATAACTCCAGCCATCAGTCTTCTGCCCACGCTTCCTTCCTTCCATCCTCCCTTCCTTCCTTCCTTCCTTCCTTCCTTCCTTCCTTCCCCTCCCTTTCTCTCACCGCGTCTTCCATTCTCTTGTCTTTCATCTGTTATTCCTCCCACTTCCTCTTCATTTTTCTTCCTCCCTTGCTTCCTTCTTTTTTTTTCTCTTTTCCTTCCTCCTTTACTTTCCTCTCTCTTTCATTCCTGTTTTCACGCCTTCCTTATGATTTTCCGTCATTTTCCTTTGTCTTGTTTCTTTTTTTTCTTCTTCTTTTTCTTCTTCCCAACTTCCTTGCTCTGTCTCACCCCTTCTCTGTTTACCTCCCCTCTCCTCCTCCTCTGTTCCCCTTCTCTCCCCCTCCCTCTCCCTTTCTCTCTTCCCTTTCCTTCTCCCTTTCTGTCCCTCCTTCACTTTCACCTCATCTCCCTTTCCCTTTCTCTCCCCCTCTCCCTAGTTTCTCTCACTCCCTCCCTGTCTCACTCCTGCCTCCTTATTCTCCCTTACCATCTCCCTTTTTCTTCTCTCCTTTCTTTCTCTCTTCCTCCCTCTTCCTCCTTTTCTCTTCCTCACTTTCTCTCCCTCTCCCTCCCTCCGTTTTGTCTCCCTCTCGTTCTGCCTCTCCCTCATCCCTCCCTGCCGCTTCCTTTTCCCTATCCATTTCCCTTTCTTCCCCTCCCCCTCCTCCTCTCCCACCTTTTCTCCCTCTCCCTCCCCTTCAGAAGCACCCTTGGGGCCTGTTGAGATTAATTTGCGGCCAATGATGTTGCGAATTGGCCTTTATGATTCCACGCACCCCACACGCCTCCGTTGGGGCTCTGTTTATTTCTGTTGGGCTTCGTTAGGGGTCGTTAGGAGTCCGTTTTTTTTCCGTTGGGGTTCGTTATTTCCGTTGAAGTTTGTTTTATTTTACTCTTACTTTATTTATTTATTTATTTATTTGTTTATATTTCGTTAGGGTCTTTTTTCTGGGACTTAATTTTACTCCACGGGGGGTCTGTTTTGTTAGTATTCGATTTTTCCGTCTTGCATATTCCTTCGTTGGTGTTCGTGGTCGATGGAAACTGCGGTATGTTTTACGTGGTGGAGACCTCTACCATCCACTCACTCCCTGTAGCTCTGGCCTCGTGTTACTGGGTGTCATGCCAAATAGTTTCCCTGTAATCTAGGAAACCACTTAAGTTGGATAAGAGTCATAATACGATCACTTAGACCCCTGATGGAGTAGTTCAGTGGCTCTCCAGACTCTACGTGATCCTGTCTAAGTCCAAGGGTAGGTTGAGATACTTGACTCAATGCGACTCACGGGATGGGACTGATTATTCTCGCCTTAACACTCTGGCTCCGGGTGGCGTGATTGGTTGCGTAATTTTAACAGCTACCAGACGATTTTTCTCAACTTCATAACGCTCTCTCGTACTGAAGGGGTTTATCAGTGCCCTATCTAACCTCTCCCGGTCGAAAAGTCTCCCCTAAGCTGAATAAAATCGTCAGAAAATGGGAAGAACTTAACACTAAACTCTCGCGTGGTCGTCACAAACAAATCGCCTCCATGTTGCCTTGCCCCCTGCCATTTCGCTGCCCTACCCCCCAAATTACACCCCTCTTTCTCATATCCCTCTCCACTCCATCCCTTCATCCTCGGTCTCCCCCTCATTAACATACTCATCCACTCTCCCAGTTAGTCTCTCACTCTCCATCCTCTCACGGACTCAGAGGGCTGAATTGGTTGACTAAATCGCCTAACCCAGGGCCCCTACGCTCCTGTTCGGGCAATGAAGGCTTGGGGGGATGGATAGATGGATGGATGGGAATGTTATTAAGCCGTTCCGATCTGTTAATCATCCACTGGCTTCATTAATTCACCTTTATTGGTCATTAATGTGATTGTTGGTGGTGGTGTTCATTCTCTCTCTCTCTCTCTCTCTCTCTCTCTCTCTCTCTCTCTCTCTCTGTACTTGCTATTGTCTGTTTTTCCTGTCTCTTTCCCACAATTTTTCAGTTTTTTTTTTTGTCAGTTGGAGTTCGTTATATCCCAACACACGTACAACAATTTCTCCTTTTTTTCTCCCTCTCGTTCGTTGGGGTTCGTTGTGTTTGTTGTAATTCATTTTTCTTTTGTTGTTTTATTTTTAGTCTGGTTACGGTATTTCCTGTGGGTCTCTCTCTCTCTCTCTCTCTCTCTCTCTCTCTCTCTCTCTTGGGGGTGATTCGCTTTTCATGTTTTATTTTTTTTACGGTTTGTGTGTGTGTGTGTGTGTGTGTGTGTGTGTGTGTGTGTGTGTGGTTATAGTCATGCACGTAGTTCTCAAGGTACGGTCTATATATAAAAATATTGTTACTATCATTTCTATGTATTCTGAAACAGGACGAAAAAATTTATAAATACGTTTGTGTATGTCCTGTGTGGGTATGCAGAGGAGAGGGAGGAGGAGAACGAGGACGAGGACGAACCGTTGTCTTGTTAGGCTGGGAGACTTAGTAACACGTCTTCCTTGGCTGTTTATCTTGCTTGTTTCACCTGGTTCACCTGTACCATGTTAATTACGTTTATTTAATACCGACATAGTTTACATCAATAACAAAGAAGGGAATTTTAAAGTGCAATAGAAAAAATATATCACTGGTCATGTTTTTCTTTTTTTTTTCTTCTTCTTCTTTTTTCATTTCTAGATTGCTTTTTTTAGTAAGGCCTTTTTTTTTTTTTTTCATCGAGGTCTTTTGAATCAGCATCTCTTTTCCGCTCTCGCATTTCGCCGTCTCATTTTTGCGTGTCTTCCAAGAAAAACCTATTCAGTCTTGCGTCTGTATTTTGCTGCCCAGGTTTTTTCGATTCGTAGATGTGTTTCCTGGTTTTGGGTCTTGTTATTCTTGGTTTTTATGTAATGTAGTTAATTTGGTATCATTTGGACCTCTGTTTATGTTCCTGATATATTAGATTTTAGGAGAGTGTTGTGGTAGACCTTTAGAAGACATTGGCGTATCTCATACCTCTGCAGCCACACCTCACTTCACCATCACCATTGACTACCCTCATATTATCCCGTCTTATAGTGCCTCACCTCACACTGCCACACCTCACACTACTACACCTCACACTAACACACCACACACTGCCACATCTCAGTCTCACATCTTGTCAGAACTCATATTGCCACACCTCACACTACCACACCTCACATTGCCATACCTCACACTACCACACCTCACGTTGCCACACCTCACATTGTCACACCCACTCTACCACACCTCACACTACCACTGCATACTCATACTTTATCACACTTTATCACCACGCTGTATTAGACCTCACACGTATGTTGATATCCGCGTAGGAAGTCATTTGTCTTGAGTCCATTTCAGTCTTTACACTGCAGTTAGCTAATACGTCTTAACTCAGCCACACCCTTGCACACACACACACATACAAAACCACGCCCATTTCAACACAGCCACGCCCACAGGTAACGTGACCCTACCCAACCATTACCCCCGCCACAAACTATCCCCACACTGCCCATTTCACCCCCATCCCACCCCCCACCCACTCCCGACACCCTCCCCATCCCATCCCCATCCTCTTCCCATCAATCCCCTACCCCCCCTCTGGCTCTATCTTCCCTCCACCCCTCCAGTATGACCCCTCACCTATCACCCCCTGCCCCTTAGCCTTGCCCCCCATTCCCCTCTCCCCACTACCCCACCCCACCCCACCCCATTCCTCCACCCACTTGTCTAGTACTCCCTTAACTCCATCCCACCCACACCTTTCCTTGTATCCCCTCTCCTCCTACCCTCAGCAGTCCCCCTTCCCCCTCCCCCACCCACCCTCTTAGTGGACATTGGATTTGTGTCTGTCTTCCTTATTCCTTATCCCCACCCCACACCCTTCAACACCCACCCCTCTTCCCCCTCCCACCTACCCATTCCACCCACTCCCACCCCCTACCTATCCTTTGCCATCCTCTCATCACTCTCCCTTCTACCCATCCCACCCACCACCCATTACCATCCACCCTCTCACCCACGCCTCCCATTCTCCACCCACCCGGCCACCTCTCAATATCTGACGGGGCTGCGGCACACGAAGGCAAACAACTTACGACCCTAAAGGAGCTTATCAGAAATCAGTAAGGGAGTCGCCACAGCCCCCGTAAAGGCGTTGTATGACCGCCGTTAAGAGGCATCCAAAGTGGCCCTGTGCGTGTCTTCCACCAGCCTTGCAGGACGACGAGGGAGGATTTCTCTCTCTCTCTCTCTCTCTCTCTCTCTCCCTCCCTCTCTCTCTCTCTCTTTTCCTTGTGGTCCGTTCCGTGGTGTGTGCATGTTGAATATACTCGTAGTGTCTGAGGTGGGAGGGTTGGAGGAGGATTAGGAAAGGCGAGGTGAAGAGGATTAGGGATTGAGAGAGAGAGAGAGAGAGAGAGAGAGAGAGAGAGAGAGGTCAGTGGTGAGGCAGGCAGGCAGAAAACAAACAAGGGTCAGCCGACGAGGGAGGCATAAAGCAAACAAGGTGGGCAGAAAAGAGGGTAGGCAGCCAGGTGGATAGGCAGGATCTGAGCAGGCAGGTGGGGAGGTAGGTAGGTTGGTAGGTAGGTAGGTAGGCAGGCAGGTAGGTTTATCGATAGGTAGGTACGCTAGGTAGGTGGGTAGGTGGGAGGATTGATGAGTGGGTAGGTAGGTAGGTAGGTAGATAAGTAACTAGGTAGTAAGTAGTATGAAGGAAGGAGATGGGAAGATAGGTAGGTAGGTTGGTAGATATATAGATTGGAAGGAAAGAGGAAGGTAGCGAGGATGCAAGGAAGGCAGGTAGGAGGGTAGGAAACTGAGGTGAAGTTTTGAGGGAGCAAAGTTTTAAGGATAGGAAGGTTTTTCCACCTTTCACTCCAGCCTGACCTTTCCTTACTTCCCTTTCTTTTCTTTCTCTTCCTCCCTTTCTTCCCTTATTCCCTTTCTTCCCTTTCTTTTCTTCCCATTCTTCGCTTCTTCCTTCCTTCGTCCTTTCTTTCCTCTCCTCTCCTTCCATCTACACATTCTGCCATCCATCCATCCATCCATCCTCACCTGTCTTTCTTCTTCTCCTTCGCCATCCATCCTTTCCTCCTTCCATTTATTCTTCTCTCCTTCACCCCCTCGGCCGTTTCTCTCTCGCCCACTTTCCTTCAATGCTTCCATCACTCTTACTCCTCCCATTATATCCCTCCTTCCATACTTCTTTCCTCCCTCCTCCCTCCCATCCTTTACCCTGTCTTAACTCTCCCTCCTTCTCTTCCTTTCTCCTCCTCTCTCTCCTCTCACTTTCTCCTTTTTCCTCTTTTCCTCCTCCCTTATTTCTCCTTCCTTCCTACTCCCTTTCCTCTTTTTCATCCCTTTTCTCATACTTCCTCCCTGCCTTTCTTTCCCCTCCCTCCCCTTCTCCCTTATTCCATCCTTCTCGCCGTATCTTTCCCCTCTTCTCTCTTTGTCTCTCCCTCCGTTTCACTCCTTTTCTCCTCTTTCCCTCATTCCTCCCCTCTCTCTCGTCCACCCAAATTGCTTAAAATGTTTCGTACGTCAGGCCATGGTGTCTCGCCTGCTGCCGGGGGGGGGAAAGGGGGAAAACTGATCGTACGGCGCTATGCAAATGAAGGCGCGTAGCTTATTTTTCCCAGACATGAAGGACGGCACGGGGCATTAAGGGACATTTTCGCACACGGGAACGCCAGGTGTCCGCCCTTACTGCGAATATAGTGCCTGAAATAGGAGCGCTGGTCGTACGCCTGGTCGTGAAGATACCCCGGGAAAAACGTTGTACACTCAGCTGGGGCCCGCTGCCATCGCCATGTTGGATATTGCCCCAAAGCCAGCCAGCCCATGTTTTTGAAATTACGATCACGCCAGTTTTGAGGCTGGAATTTTTCATCATTGGGATTTCACAGTAATAACGTCGTCAGCTTATGGCAGTTCGTTCAGTTATAGTTTTATTTTTCTTTTCTTTTTTTTTGTCAACTTTAGCTATGATCCATGTCATTTATAGGTCGTCCACGATCCACTGACATGAAGCAGGCGGCTATACGTTGAATGACAGGAGTATTATTTCATGCAGCCCAAGAACCCGTTTACTAAGTTGAGTGCTAACTATTAAAAGCAGATGAATGTCGGTCTTCCAGTTGTTTTAGGGCACTGCAACTGAATGTGGCTCATAAGGTTTTACGTCCAAGGGTTTGTTGTGGCTTACTGCTTACCTAGTGTCGGTGTGGGGTAGGCAACTGGCCACTCACCTTAAATGTCTGGACTGAATAGCCTAGCCAGGGACACTAATGCTCCTGATAGGATAAGAAAGGATTGCATGATAAATACATAATAAGCTCCTTAGGCTCCCTGTCAAGAACTGGGTGGCTTCATCTGCTACAGGAGCAGAGAATAACTAGAACACCCCCACAGGGGACATCAGTCTGGACCATGCTCGGAATGTTACTTCATGGACCCCAGTGGTTGCAAGTGCAAAGTTTTGTTGAAA
The DNA here is from genome assembly GCF_032717465.1 of Coenobita brevimanus. NCBI lineage: Eukaryota > Metazoa > Arthropoda > Malacostraca > Decapoda > Coenobitidae > Coenobita > Coenobita brevimanus. The sequence goes on from NC_137021.1 coordinate 1,527,974, forward strand.
CTTTCGTCAGGGTTTGGAGTTGTGCTACATACATACAGACATACAGACAAACATACCCAGTGGCATTAGTATAGGTAATACTCTCTCAGCATGTACCCCTTCCCACTACCTAAATATTGCTGGAGTTTTGTTTTTCTTGTGGTTCTGCTGGATAATACCAAATTGCCTGTAAGTATAATCTGCGTCCACGTCTTATACCCTTATCCACAGTGATGCCTTGCTTCATAGTGTGATATTCCAGGAGCATCCCATTTTCTTGTGATCCTGTTGAGAGTTTCAGATCCTCTTACTCTCCCGTGTCTCAGAGGTTGTGTGTTCCGATCATATATAACACTTCAAAACATCTTCCATCATCCATCCACACATCCACCATCTAATCCTGTTTTTGCCCCATCAGAGAGGTGAGGCCTCTTAGTTCTGATATTCAAGGCGAGGGTGACCAGTTGCTCGACCCTGAGTGGCGGGGTGTGAGAAGTAAACCCTATCCTTCCCTTGGATTTGAACTGTTACAGGCCCCATACAGTTGGAGCATCGTGACCACCAGACGTGCCTTTCCTGTTTCCATAATATTCAGTTTCCATGTCCTTAGCTGAAAAATAGTAGACCATCCACTTTTTTTTTGCCTGGAGTTGAGAAAGTCCAGGGAAACGTTGAGCCTCAGAGATCTCTCCCCGTCTACCTTCCATACTCTCCCTCTCACGGCATTCCCCTTCCCGTTATTTAGTATTCTGAGAGTAACCTTTATCTCGTGATCTTGTTGAGAGAAAGTTCAGACCCTCTTGCAGTACAATTTCTCAAAGGTGATATGACTGTGCTGGGGCGAATCTAAAACTTCTCTCTCTCTGCCTTCCATATTCTCATCCACCCAACGGTACTCTTCCCTTCCTCTTCCCTTTACCCATATTATGACTTTGAGCACAATTGACTGGGAATGGGTCACGTTTCCGCTACGGTATCTGTGCCCATTTCTCGAGATAAATCACTACCTTCTTCTCTCACTGTGTATTAGCGAGAAAAATGGATCAAATATCGTTAGAAGAAGGTATCCACAGAATTTCTAGAACAAGTTGTGTTGAGAAAAATTGTTCCATAGAAAGACCCTTTTAAAATGTACGTTTTTCATTTTCACGTCCAACTTATGGCATTTTAAATTCTTCCAGCTGTTCCCTTCATTCCCTAGAGGACCAGGCACATGATAGGATACATGAATACAGGATCTTCAAGTCAGCCTGTCAGCATTCCCAGTGTCTCTTTATTCTTTTGATGTTCGTGTAAAATATTAACCTGTCTGGAATTCTGGAGTGGTACAGAGAAAGGCCACTGGAATCTATAAAGCCTTAAATCATCTCTCTCCATCTGCCTTCAGTGCCCTGTTCCTCACGACAATACCCTCACTCTCGTTCTTGTATTGTTAGAGTAACCTTTATCTTGTGATCTTGTTGAGAAGGTTCAAATCCTCTTATTTTATACTTTCTCAGAGGTTATGGGTTCTGAGCCGAATATACAGCTTCAAAACCCCTTTCTCCACCTCTCGTCCTTATTTTCTTCCCCACCAATATCCCCTTCCTCTTACTGCAATATTGTAACCTTTTCCTTGTCATCTTGTTGAACAAGATTAATTTATCAGGAATTTCAGCGTATAGCCTTTATTTCATCTAATGGAACTGATCCACACCCTGAATACTAACTTGTGCTTGCTTGAAATTCGATGAGCCTTATTTACGAGGTACAACTGAGTCTCCTTGGTTACTATTGCTCTTTCACCTTAATTTGGACCAGCTTTTCCTTCTTTCGCTGCATAATTCATGTAGCCCAGTGACAAAAAAAAAAAAAAAAGTGTTACGGCTCTGCATCCTTTCCATAGCACTTCTTCGTGACTTGCACCACAATCCAGTGTTAATCTGTTGTTACATCTCAGCAGTCAAGATGGAGGGAGGGTACTTTCAGGTCAGGTTAAAATGTAAAGAGTATAATCAGTGCTACCAACAGCCAGTGTAATGTAAACAAATCCAGTGTTGCCAATATAATCTCATAACCTAGATCTTCAGGTCTATCATTAACACCCCAACCACTGTTACCAATAGCTTCACCCCAGTTATACCAGGCTAATATAATCCTTTTTAAAGCTAATCCCCAAGAGTGAACAAAGTAAAATTAAGCCAAGTTTGAGTGAAAAGAGTGTAGCATCGTCGTACTCAGCATTACCAACACCACCTTAATCAGTGTTACCAGTAGCTTCAGGCCAGTCATACCAACCTATTCTGAACCCATAAGGAAATCCATCGCAGTGTTGCCAAGTGATGCAGTAGAGCGAGGCGAGAGAGAGAGAGAGAGAGAGAGAGAGAGAGAGAGAGAGAGAGAGAGAGAGAGAGAGAGGCGTATACGCGGCCTATTTAGAGAGTCAACAATGCGGCTGCCTTCCCGTATTTGCTTATTGTAAACAAATGAATATGATTTTTTTCTTTTTCTTTTAATTTTCGCTTGGGCTAGTTCAAGCTAGGAGGGTGTATGGGGAAGAGAGAGAGAGAGAGAGAGAGAGAGAGAGAGTTGGTAGGTAGATAAGTGAGGTAGGGGTATGGTAGGTAAGAAGAGGTAGGTACGTAAGTAGAGAGAGAGGAGGTGGATAGGTAAGTAGGAAGGTAGGTAGATAAGTAGGTAAAGGGGAGGAACAGGTAGATAACAGGAGACAAGGTGATAATGCTGAATTTTAGGCCAGGTGAGAGAAGGGAGGGGAGGCAGGTGATGTAGATTGTGAGAGAGAGGGAGAAGCGCAGGTGTGAAGTAGGTGCTACAGGTGGAGGCAGAGTTGGAGGCAAGGGGAGGCAGGAAGAGGCAGGGGAGGCAGGAAGAGGCAGGGGGAGACTGGGAGACGCAAAGACGAAGCAGGGAAACGCAAGGGGAAAGCAGAGAGAGTTAGGGGAAGAAGGGAGAGACAGTAGGGGAAGCAGGGAGAGGCAGAGGGGGAAGCAGGATTAGGGGCAGGTATACGGGTCTACACAATTAATCAACTCTGGGACACTTCTTTTATCTATTCTTCCCTCCTCCTACGACCTCCAGGGTAGTAAATGGTGTTGTTCATGCATCTAGAATTCATACCTCAACCATTACTACAATCCATACCACCATAGCCACCACCATCACCACCACCACCACTACTACTACTACTACTACTACTACTACTACTACTACTACTACTACTACTACTACTACTACCACCACCACTACCACCACCACTACCACCACCACCACACTACTCCTGCTTTAAAATTATGCTCTCATATTTAGCCCACCTTCCCACCACCATCATCCTTACCACCAATTTCTCGCGACACTAATTGAACGGCGCCTGAGAGAGAGAGAGAGAGAGAGAGAGAGAGAGAGAGAGAGAGAGAGGGAGAGAGAGAGAGACTTCGTTTTTTCTTAAAGTCTTGTGACCTCCTAATTCTTCACTCTCTTTCCTTCCTCCTTTTCTTCTGTTCAGTTTCCTTCACTCTTATTCTTCTCCTCTATTCCCTTTTCTTTCATCCTTTCCTTCCTTGCTTCATTCATCTATTCGTTCATTCTTTCATTCATTTACTTATTCATTCTTTCCCCAATTTTTAATCCTGGCTGTCTTTTACTTCCTTCCTTCCTTCCTTTCTGCCTCCGTGTCTTCATTCGTTCATTCATTCACTCATTCATTAGTTCGTTTTTCTTCTCTCCCTTGTTCTTACCCACCTTCCAGTCTTTCAACATTCCTTCCTTCCTTCCTTCCTTACTTCCTTCCTTCCTTTCTTCTTTCCTTCCTTCCTTCCTTCCTTCCTTCCATCCTTTCTGAATCCGTGCCAAACTTAGGTGATTCAATTCTCAGTCATCTATTGTCAGAATGCCTGAGAGAGAGAAAATGAGAGAGAGAGAGAGACAGACAGACAGACAGACAGACAGACAGAAAGATTGAGATAAAGAGGTATACTTAGTGAAAGAATGAGAAAGAGAAAGAGAGTATGAAAAATAGAGAGACAGAGATAGAAAGTGAGAGAATAAATTTTTGCAAGAAGTGTGAAAGGAAAGTCATTTGCATAAGACTCAAGTGTGAAGCAAGTGATAATTTTGTTCATGTTTATTCTGTGTGAGTGTTTGCTGTTTGATGTGACTTGGAGAGAGAGAGAGAGAGAGAGAGAGAGAGAGAGAAACGGAGACAGACAGACAGACAGACAGAGACAGAATGTGTGTGAGTGTGAATTTGTATGGAATACTTTTTAGGCATATAAGCAAATAAATATTCTGTTTATAAGAGAGATAGAAATAGATAGATAGATAGACAGAGACAGAGAGACAGACAGAGCTAAAGACCCCCAGCTAACCATAATTAAGGCCTCCCTCTCACAGTCACACACACCTCATTAGCCATAAAATAATTACCAGTCATTAAACCCGGATTTTTTGCCACTGAGGCTCTGATAATTAGGCCAGCCTTTATATTAACCCCTTCACACCGACGACCTCATTTATTGTTTATTCTATTTACACCCCAAGCGTTTTTTATTGAGTGATTTATTTTTTTTATTTTTGCATTGGAATTTTATATCGTAGTGACGCATTTAACTAACATATTTTCAAACATGTTCAGTACCTGTGTGGGGAGATCTACAAGGAGTAATAGGGACAAGTAGTACCTCAAAAGGACTTGCGACCTATAAGGAGGAGATGTTGTGTAAGAAGTAGCCAGTTACATGTTTCTGCTCTGCTAGTGAGGGAGAAGTAGAGTAGAAGTGAATGCTGTCCTCATCCATCTTCCCTACCCTCAGCACGGGCACGGGAAAGGAAATGCACCTAACCCGGGGGAAAATGGCTGGACTAGGTGATTTTATAGGCTGTGGGGAAACAATCAGTCTATCAGTGTGTTAAGGGTAAAAAAAAATACCTTTGTAGATAGCTTGATAGATATATAGGAGAGAGAGAGAGAGAGAGAGAGAGAGGTGGAAATGATTATATATGTTTGTTCAGAGGAGTGAGAATGGTGGGAGGCTGAGTAGGGTTCGTGGTAAGATGAATTAAGTATACACGAGGCTCCATTTACGCACACACACACACACACACACACACACACACACACACACACACACACACACACACACACACACACACACACACACACACACACACACACTTCCTCCTTCCCTTACCTTTCTCAAACTAATCTCGCTTTGAACTCATATAAATTTCCTCAAATATTTACTCTCCTAGCCAATTTGCAGGCCGAGAGAGAGAGAGAGAGAGAGCTCACAAAAATAAGAGCCAGTGTATCTCTTTCTCAAGTCTCATCTCTGAATCTCTCATCTCGCATTCTCTTTGAGGAGGCTGGTGGAGAGAGGGAGATGGTCGCCTTTTCTTCTGAGATGTGTGGTTGGTGTGTGTGTGTGTGTGTGTGTGTGTGTGTGTGTGTGTGAGAGAGAGAGAGAGAGAGAAGGGGGAGGGGGGAAGAAGTATATTTGCTTTACGTTGTAGTTCATGAGAGGAAACAGCGAGATAAGGGATATTAAGAGGAGAGAGAGAGAGAGAGAGAGAGAGAGAGAGAGTTACGTGGTGGGTAGCTATTCGGTAGGATTTTTGAGGAAAGGCAAGGAGGAAGGAAAGAGGTGGAGGAATAGGATATCTGAAGGAAGGAGGGAAAGGGAAGATGAACGAGGAAGGAAGTCGAAGGAGAGAATTTTTAGAGGAAGGAGGGAGAAAAAGGAGAGAATCTGAGGAGGAAGGAGGAAGGGGAGAGGGGGAAGTGGGTCTTTGGAGGAAGAGGAGGAGGAGGAGAGTATTTTTTTGCGGGAAAGGGAAGGAGCAAGAGAATAACTGAAGGAAACGAGGAAAAGGGAAGAAGGAAGAGGATTTTCCGAGGTAGGAAGGAAAGGAAAGGAGGAAGAGGGTTTCTGGGGGAAGGGAGAAAGAGAATGGAGAGTTTTTTGAGAGAGAGAGAGAGAGAGAGAGAGAGAGATTAAAGATGACAGAGTTAGGGAGACAGAGGGAGTGGGTGTCATGCTAAAGATCAAAGTACAAGGCAGTGGATATGAACGGGTATGAAAAGCTTCAGTTAATATTACAAATCATTATTAATTTTAGGTGGCAGTTGAATGGAAAGGCAACAATAAAATTAAAACAGTCACAAAAGATATCAGTTAGTTTTCATCATCATCCCCATCATCACCATCATCATTTTTGCCATCATCATCATCATCATCATCATCATCATCATCATCATTTTTGCCATCATCATCATCAATGAATCATCATCATCATTGCTATCATTGTCATTATCATCATTTTTCCCAGCACCACGGTAGTATAGTGCTCGTATCATTGCCTGTCGAATTGTAAAGGTAGGATTGCCTAATGTTATCTACCTTTCCTGTGCCGGGGATCGAACTCAGGACTTTCAGATGACAGTTGAGCATCCTACAATAGTTATTCATACCAAAGGGCAAGAGTTAATAGAGCTGGATTGTTTTTCAGTAATGGAACTGGGCCACATAACTTGAATATAAAGTTCAGCGAAATTCGATGAGCCTGAGCTATTAAACAAGAATGAATCTCCCTAGTTATTATTCAGATTAATTTCCTAGCCATCAGCACAGCTAAAAAGGGGCTAAGAATCTATTTCGGGTGGGAAAAAAGAGAGCTGCGCCATGTAAAATACAATGCGGTAAGACTTAAGCGTAGACAACTTCGCGGGCAGTTTGGCAACACTCTGACGTAATGGACTAGGTATCAGATACTTAAAGACACGCAATTAGTGCCTTTGATTTCCCGTTTTCTTAACGTTCTAAGTTAATCGTGTTTGATTAGCTACCTACACTTAATTACCGCTTCAAGCACATCATAGAATCATTAACAAATCTTTGCTAAATTCAAAAATTAGGATGTTTGTTTACATATTGTGGCAGCACCGAATCCATCATGGCTGCGGTTTGAACGTGATGTTGCCATATTAGGAGCCCAGTATTTCTCTTATCCGAGTCAGCGGGCCTGTTTTTCCTGCTAGCTCCGGGCGATTTTA
>NC_137021.1:1540000-1545000 GCF_032717465.1 Coenobita brevimanus
TGACTTGGCTATAAAACGGGTCAACACACACACACACACACACACACACACACACACACACACACGCACACACACACACACATAAAAGCAGACGCCCACCGTTCTCATTCTATGGATCCACTTTCTTCAGTTTTAGGGTAGACTGAATTCATTTTTGTATATTTGAGTGTTTTCGATCCCCCCTGCTCTTTGACTCTGATCCCAAGGCAAAATTTGGGCACTATATATTCCAGTTTGAGTTTTAGATGCTTATAGGAGAGGTACATGTAGGAGGCTGGCTTGGAATGGGGGAGGAAGAGCGTAACGAAGCTTGGGGGGGATTTTTCTAGCGCTCACTCTGGATGGATTTTGAATATTTGATGTCTGGGAATAGGTAGATTGCAAGATAGATGACGGGTAGATATATTTGCATGTAGGTGGATTCACGTTAATTTATTTATTGAAATCTGTTGTGACCTTTGATAGGGTAGGGGGTTGGAAGCAATATATATTAACCCCTGCTTTACCGTGACGTGTTCTTCTGTTTTATTTTCACGCATTTCAGACGATTTATGTGAACTTTGGAGGGCCTCTTCGATATTTAGTGGAGGCTGGTTAATAGTCTTCAGCCTTTTCTCTTTTTTTCTTTTTCCTTTTTTTGTGTCTTTTGTAAGCTAAATATAATAAACTGGAGACAACAACAACACAACGGAAAATATGTACTCTAGGTAAAACAATTAACTCATGAATAACTCTCCATTTCTCTGTATTTTCAGGTAAGTGTGGCTGCAACACCTCTAAGTACGAGCATCCCCACACCTGAGTCCCAGAACAGGTGAGCCTCCATCAGCGTCAGGTATCTTCATAATTATGAGGTCAGAGTCTGAACTTTTTAAAATATAGGTGGGTAATATTAAGCTGCCATTTGAAGATTAGGTTCTGTACGTTTGGGTTCAGTTCTGCCTCCATTCCACTGTTTCGAAATCATGTGAGGTCTTCCTTAACTAATCAATATAAGCTCTTTCAGATATGGTTTCTTAGGTTCTTTTATTATTGAAACTTACTGAGATCTTGCTAAACTAATTAGTAACAATAAAGCCGGGTGGACTCTTCGCTTCACCATTTGAAAGTCCCACGCACAGTAAAGATTGTTAAAATACCAGGAGACCAATTTGTATGCCAGTGAAGATTGTAATAATTTCAGGAGATCTTTAAAAACAAATTTGCAGGTTGGTAATATAACAGGATGATATATCAGATAATTCGTTCAGAACCCAGCACATGTAGAGGAAGTCAGACCTAAAGAGATATTGCTAAATTATTCCGTACACTACGTATCCCGTGGGGTGGAATGTTGCATTGGTCAGAACCCAAGATTTGTAAACTGAATATTGACCAGGACTGCACGTTGTTGTTTTTAGAATACATGGGTTTTGTATGGTAATTAGGATTTTGTAAGGTAGGCCTGTACTGTAATTTTGCGTACATAGATATTCACATCATACCTGAAATTGCCGTTTTTTTTATTTTTTTGCTTTTTTTTTTTTTGCTTTTCGTGCTGAGGTAAAATGAGATGTAAAAATATTGCCTCCGGGAAAACCATACGGGCAGGTTATATCTATTATGAATTTTTTTCTATGTAGAAGAAGTGAACCGAACCTTGAAACTCCATAAATACTTTCTCATCTCACAGAATCCAAAGAGAGAATCAGAAACCGTTCATTTCGAGACGCCAGGACACACTACCTTGGAAAGAGTGGAAGATTTGATGGGCGAGGTGGAGAGGGCTTAGCTTGGTACGGAAGGAAGAATGAGGGCGGAATGACGACTACGGTGAAGGTGGAATGATGAACGAATGAAGGATGACAGTAAGAATGAATGAAAGGGATAGTGAGGAATGAATAAAAACTGAAAATTAGTAGACACTGAAGAAATCAAGGCAATAGAAATGGTTTAAGGTTAGAATGAGAAATGTATAAAAGCAATGAGAATGAAGACAGAATGGAAAATATAACGAAGACAGGGAAAATAAATTGAAGTCAGAGTGAGGAATGAAGGAAAGACAGCTTGAAGAATGAGAGAGAGAGAAAGAGAGAGAGAGAGAGAGGGGGGGGGAGTGACAGCTGGTATATCAGATCAACGAATAGACACAATCTCTCTCTCTCTCTCTCTCTCTCTCTCTCTCTCTCTCTCTCTCTCTCTCTCTCTCTCTCTCTCTCTCTCTCTCTCTCTCTCTCTCTCTCTCTCACTCACTCACTTTTTTCTCACTTTTTCTCTAGCAAGGAGGAGTCAGCTTTCGTTCTGGGATTTCAGGCGAGATGGATAGGTCCTGAAGAGAGTTTGAGAGGCGGGGGCTGAGAGAGAGAGAGAGAGAGAGGGAGAGAGAGGGGGGGGGGCAGCAGATCCATCACCTCTGTCCGATCACACACCCACAGCTGATAGTGGAGCCATTTTTTCTCAGCCCCGATAACCATTCTCAGCTAGTCACCCATTCCTCTCCGTAGCACTTCTTCGTGACTAGCACAGTATTCTTGCTTTAATCTCCTCATGCAGCACGGGACTGGATATTGCGGGAGGGCGATTTTACGCCTAAAGAAAATAGATTATGTTTAATAGAGTAATTTTAACTACCCCGACCCACCTAAATATCGTGATCGTCTGTTTCTACCTGTCTATTCCTGTCTATCTATCTACGTGTATGTCTTTCTGTCTGTCTGTCTCTATCTATCTGTCTGTCTGTCCCTCCCCAGTCTCCTCAAGCACCCCATCCCGTATCGCCCTTATATGTAAAAAAAAAAAGAATGGCTAACGAGGTGGGAAATGGATGTCCAAACAGAGGAGGAAATCGAGAGCTGATGGATTGTGTCTGATTGGAGGAGGAGGAAGAAGAGGAGGAGGAGGAAGAAGAAGAGGAAGAGAAGGAGAGGAGATGAGGAGGAAGAAACGAACGACGTGGAGGAGGGGGAAGAAGAAGAGGAGAGGAGAGGAGAGGAGGAGGAGAAGAAAAAATAGAAGAAGAGAAGTGCCTACTGTGTGTTTAGGTCAATTTCTCGTAAACGGGCTCTAACGATGTGTGTACAGCAGGGTGTGGAAGATAGGCGGAAATATGTATATATGGGTGTGAGAGAGAGAGAGAGAGAGAGAGAGAGAGAGAGAGAGAGAGAGAGAGAGAGAGAGATGTGGAGAAAGTGTGTGTGTGTGTGTGTGTGTGTGTGTGTGTGTGTGTGTGTGTGTGTGTGTGTGTGTGTGTGTGTGTGTGTGTGTGTGTTAATATATGAATTTCGGAGAGTAATGTCTGTTTTGTCAGTGTATCTATATAACTCTCTCTCTCTCTCTCTCTCTCTCTCTCTCTCTCTCCTTTTTCCTTCCCTCAGCGTCTCAGTCAAGCATATCAGATTTCCTCCCTTACCTCCCTCCTTCCCTCTCCCCTTTCCCTCCCTCCCTCTTCCCTCCCCTCCCCTCTCCTCCCCTCCTTTATCCCTTCTCTGTCCCTCCCTTGATCCATATCCCCTCTCCTTCCATCCATCCTTCGTTCCTTCCTTCCTTCCTTCCTTCCATCTTTCCTTCCTTCAGTCATTCATTTATTCATTCATTTCTTCCTTCCTTCCTTCCTTCCTTCTTTCCTTTATTAACTGTTTCCTTCCTTCTTTTTCCTTTCCCTCCTGTGTTGATAAAAAACGTAATCCCTCATAAAAAACGGGGAAGAAAGGCGAAGCATACTGGAGAAAAGCGTGAAAAGGAAAGCAGAAATTTGACACAGAAAAACACTCAGAAAAAGAGAGAGAACTCAAAAATTATGTGGAATAAAAAAAGAGAAGGAAATCAATAATGGGAAAATGGTAACAGAAAACGATAGACCCAGTTCATCAAAGGAAAAAATGGTCATAAAAAAAAAAAATAAGAATCAATGCAGACTATTTTTTCGTCTTTTATATTCTTTTTTTTTAATATCCGGAAATGGAAAAATCGATAGTTCAAAGGCTCTGTTGTCGGCAGCTTTGATACGCCAGTTTTTCGGCCCTTCTGAAAATCGCCTGTGTTTGTCTGTCGAGGCATAAAAAGTGTGTGTGTGTGTGTGTGTGTGTGTGTGTGTGTGTGTGTGTGTGTGTGTGAGAGAGAGAGAGAGCGAGAGAGAGAGGGAATTTCCTTAACGATTTATTTTGCTTATTGCATCTTGCCATTCTCTTGTGTTACTTATATCATTCCAATATCACCATTCTCAGCATAAACAAGGTACAAAACGATATTACCCAGTCATATCCAGAAATAAATCGGTAAGGAAGAGGTGTTAGGGAGCTTCCATAATCGCCGAGAGTAGGAGCTCAGGTGTAGTCAGTCTGGAGGATTCAGTGAACTAGTAACCAAGGAAACTCATTTGTACCTCTTGTGATTATCGAATTTGACGTAACCGCGACGCAGAATTCAACGTGGGTGTGGACCAGTTCTGCCAATCCCCTACTCTGCCATCTGTCCAGCCCTTCCCCATCCTCCCTATCCTCTGACGCCAACCACATGCCTAGGAAATGAAAGGCAAAGTTAAGAATGCAAATCTATTTCAATCAATCACACGAGGAAGGGAAGCGAGAACTTGTGAATGAGTTTCCTGTCATCCCCTTCCCCCCCCCCTTTCTCTCTCTCTCTCTCTCTCTCTCTCTCTGATTTATTCCTCTCCTCTGTCATTTTCAGTTTCCCCCAACTTATTTGATTTTCTCCCCTCTCTCTCGTGACAGATTTTCGGTTTGCAAATTTTGGCCCAGCTTTCGTATATGTTTCAGTCTTGCATTTTCCGTAGACGTGGGATATTTTTCTTTATATTTCTATGTCTCCTTCTCTGTCTGTTTGCATTTCTGTCTATATCTTCCTGTCTGTCCGTCTGTCTGGCTGTATCTGTGTACCTGTCCTCATTACGTTTTTCTGTTTTTCCTTGGGTGGTTGTCCTAATGTCTGTCAGCGTCTCAGGCTATCTACCTGACTATCTGACCGTCTGTCTTCTTATCCCTGTCTGTCTATCGATCTGCGTA
>NC_137021.1:1555000-1652500 GCF_032717465.1 Coenobita brevimanus
GATGATGATGAAGACGAAGAACAAGAAGGAAAAAGAAAAAGAAGATGATGATGATGATGATGAAGAAGGAAAAAGAAGAAGAAGAAAAGAAGATGATTTTGATGATGATGAAAAAAGAAGAAGAAGAGAAAGAAGAGGAATCCCAAAAGCCTAACAGTGTAGAATTTTAAAACCTGAAAAAAAAAAAAAGGGCCAGAAAGTTCCCATATACCTGATAATCTCAAGCCACTTCCTCCCCTTTTTCAAAATTTATATAAAAAAAAAGAAAAAATTATCATATGGGCCTGACAGTCTCAAGGCGTTTTTCTTTGCGTATCAAGACCATGGAAGAAATTTGAAGATTATTAATATTGATTTTGAGTGGAAAAACAGCTCGATAGATAAATAGATAGATAAACAGATAGATAGAGAGAAATACAGATAGGTCCATAGATATATGTGCAAAGATAGATAAATAGATATGTATATAGGTAGACAGACACATAGATAGATAGACAGGGAGACAGATAAAGAGATAGATAGACAGATATAACAGCATAATGTACAGAGATAGATATATATATATGTAGACATAGACACATAGATAGACAGGGAGGCAAATAGATAAATAGATAGATAGACAAATAGATATAACAGCATCTTTAAAAATCCCATTAACAGATTATAATCGCTTGGAATTAGTATGAACCAAAAAAAACGCCATAATATTTAAACTGAACGAGAAAATATGAAAGGAATTCCAATGGTATTTTTTAAAATCATTTTTCTTAGCTCAGGAATTTTTATGCTGCGTCTTCAAAAATAATTAAGTTCATATATATAATTTTTGGCATTTTTTGAGGACGGAAAAATGTGCCTTGAGGTGAATGATGAGAGAGAGAGAGAGAGAGAGAGAGAGAGAGAGAGAGAGAGAGAGAGAGAGAGAGAGAGATTATGCATTGGGTTGATTTAATGAGAAATGTTATAGATACACGTTCATACATACATACATACATACATAAATAGTCAGATAGATAGAGAAATAGATAAACAGATAGTCTTTTGGAATTGGAGGGTAAGATAAAGTACAAATCAGCCCTCTCTCTGCTAAAGATTCCTACTAAACACCAGAGGGGCACTCAGTGGAGCGCATCTCTCCGACAAGGGCAACGTAATTTCCAAACCACTCTTCATAATGGCTTAGGTTTTCTCATCACTGATTAGGGTTTCGCAAAAAGTGTTTTCCGGATCCACAATCTGTAATATGATCCGGATCGGTCCCAAAAGTTAATCGATTGTTCCCTGGGACATGGGCTGTCTACCCACCAAATTTGGTCCTAATCTCTCTTTTGGTTTTTGAGTAATCCTGCAAACAGACACACGCACTAACAAACAGACCAACAGGGGTGAAAACATACCCTCTACGTCGGAGAAAATAAAATGTCTCATGGTAGCAGTATCTTTCTACCTATCTACTTATTTTTCCATTTTTTTTATATATTTCTCGCTGATTTAACTTTATTCCTTGCTCAGTTATCTGCTTTTTTTGTTTACCTTTTTGCTTTTCATTTATCTCTATTTGTTATCCATTTATTTATTCATCGCTGCCTGGGCCTAAATGTATTCCCCTCTAGCGGACGCGGAAGGCTGCTGGTGACGGGTGAGGGGGGAAAATGTTCATGTACAGGAGAGAGAGAGAGAGAGAGAGAGAGAGAGAGAGAGAGAGAGAGAGAAACGTATTATCATTGGTTAAGTAGCTTTATAGCATTTCTTTCTGATAAATTTTTCTGTAATCCACCTAAACCTTCTTTTAATATATCATTCGTGTCTCTTTCAGTACAGTACCGATATAGCTTGCATCGGTAACGTACGAGAATTAAACTGTAAGGGGCAAGATAAATCGCAGAGGAAAACTCCGTCACGAATCGTTTAAAGCCAACGAGAATTTGATCCAGAATTTCCAGACTGGATTTATAAAGGACGATATATTGGCGTTTCGAAGGATGCAAAGAAGACTCTAAGCACAAAAGTTTATGAAAAATTGTTTAGAAATAGACAAAAACTATTTATATATTGCTTAAAATGGTCAAAATCGTTCGAGAATTATAGTAAAAATAACAAATCTAGCTCTATATATGTGTGTGTAAAAGAAGAGCTAAATTGGTAACTCTATAAGGGAGCGCAGCGGGACCCTTTCTCTCGTATAGAAAACGGACGTGCCAGAGGGGAGCGGGGAGGGGTAACTTGCGAAAATGATCTTCCCCGTTAATTTTGTCGCAGCTGGATACCCCGACCGCGACGCTCGCCCCGTTTGACTCCCTGGCAATGACGTTGGGACATTTTCGCGAAGATTTAATAGCCTGTGCTCGGAATGTATGTGACTGAGTTGTTTGTTGGCGTTTATGTGTTGACTCCAGCGAAACACATATTTCTCTTTTGTGAATAAGCTCTGTGTTGCTTGAGGAGTGTGCAGAAATTTATTATGTACCTATGGCAGCAAAAACTAGCTTATCTCTTGAGCTGTTGTTCATCTGTATGCTGTACGCACATACATCACACACACACACACACACTCACACACACACACACACACACACACACACACACACACACACACACACACACACACACACACACACACACACACACACACACACGCTGTGGAAAATGGTGATTTTGAGGAGGAAGGGGAGGAGGAGAAAGAGAAAGAGGAGGAGGAAGAGGAGGAAATTTAGAGCATTCACTTAGAGCCCCCCTTTTTTCTTTATTTACTTAAAGCGTCGATGTTTTAATTTTTAGCAATAATACGTAACGGTAATAATTTTTAATCTAGCAATGATGTATTTCCCTCACATGAAGTCCTCTTTCATAACCTGCATCCACACGAACTGCCAACATACAGCATACATGTTTACTGTTTTGGGGAGAATATTTATGACCCTCTATGCAGTGTATCGAACTGTGAAGAAAGAAAAGCTATGGTATATATTATTTTCGATTTCATATTCATTTCAGCAAACCCTTATTGTCCGGAATGTTTATAAGAGTCTGTTCAGGGTTTTTAAGGTCCGTTTGGGTATTTAGTCAGTTTCAAATAATGTCTGATAGAAGCGGGAAGACAGTTGACCCTCTGACTGTACCATCGGGGACATTAATACTGATCTCATTACGATACATAACGAGACAGTGAACATTGACTTTCGGAATCAAGCATGGCAATATTCTAGGCCCAGCATAGTTTTCAGAACATTGTATCGGAGTTTCATAATTGTTCATGTAAAAACTGGAACGATATTACTTTCCGTAACTGTACATTCATTTCATCACGCCTTCGTAACCCTGATCGCTTAGACAGTGTTCAGAATTATTATTTAGTTCACTGTTTTCAGGTCAAGTTTAAAGAGTTTGATCAGATTCCGACAGTTTCAAAATAAGCTTCAGACAAAATAGAGAAGAATATTGGTTTCTCTCTGTATGTCCACATCTAACACGGCTTCAGTAACCCTGGTCTGCTGTAAACCCCATGTTCAAGATTATGTTAATGAAGGGCTGAGAATTTGGTGAGATTCCGGAAGTTTCAATTAACAGTCAGCAGGTAAAACAGGGAAGGTAGGCAATTCCTGGTCTGTACATGCACTTCACCAGGGCTCCATAACCCTGGTCGCTGGTACGCCCGTGTTCAAGGTGTTCACGGTGTTCACAGGCAGGTAGGCAGATGCAAATGGGCTCGCGGGAGTGTATTCAGCCTCGTCACAAAACATGAGCTGAGAAACGGATATTCTGATTCCATGCAAATTCTCAGACGGGCACTTTGCATGTTTAATGTACTCACACATGGCTGGCACGCAGGTGAGCACATACACACATACATACACATATACATACGCACATACATACATACAAACATACATACAAGCATACATACAGGCATACATGCATGCATACACAAATACATGATACATATACACACAGAGAGAAATATCTTGAATACAAACACACACACACACAAGCAAAAATAAGCAAAAAGATAGCAAACAGACAGACACAGAACTGTGCAAAGAAAATACACACACACACACACACACACACACACACACACACACACACATTTACAAAGAAATGCAGAAACACTTACCAGACACACGTATCTACCCTAAACCGTCAATTTTAGAACAGTAATAACAATATGAAAATATTATTCATTAAAACGCTAAGCTTCATTATAAGAAAAATCACAAAAAAGGGATGCCATGAAGGGTCCTAATCCCACGAGAAAAATGTCCGAAGTGCCTTTCCTACTTATCTCTTCTTTTCATCTTATCTTGAGCATTTTACTTATCGACTTCTGTCCACACATCTTTCTCACAAAAGAAAGACACATTATGCAAAGATTATCGCCAAGAAGGAGGTGCCACGCGAATACAGTTTCAGTGTCTTACGCATTTTTCCTTAGCATCTTTTCTACGCAGCTTTTCTCACGCATTTTTCCCATATTCATCCGCCTAGACATCTTTGACACTCACAAGCGAATATTAAAGATATGCAAATAGTGTCGCAAGAAAGATGTGCCATAAGATTCAAGTATTCATGTCTTACGCATTTTTTTATTCATCTTTCTTTAGCATTTTTTCTTTTAGACTTTACCACAACATTTTTCACACACAAAGGAGAGTTTAAAAGATGTGCAAAGAGTATCGACAGGAAAGAGGTGCTGAATGTCACTCTTACGCATCTTTATTACACATTCTTTATTCATCTTTCTTATGCATTTTTCTTATAGACTTCTCTGGGCACACATCTTTCCCACACAGCCTGCCCCAACCTGACATCTCCCGCACCAAACTTTGCAACCATCTTTTCTGGTCAACTCTCGCTCACTCTAAACTTCTCTCTCTCTCTCTCTCTTTCTCTCTTTTCCTCCAGGGATAGAGAAAGACAGAAAGAGAGAGAGAAAGAGAGAGGAGGGAGGGGGAGGGGGACAGATACAGGCAGACAAATAGGGAGTTAGAAAGAAATAGGCAGACATGGAGACAAACACAGAGACAGGCAGAGAAACAGAGTCAGATACAGTGTCCTGAAGATAGACAGAAAGAGATAGAAGAAAAAGAGACAAGCAGAGGCCCCAGGAGTCTGCAAGCTCTCAAAGTCTCCTTATAAAAACCCAGAGACAGAGAGAGAGGCAGACAGACAGACAAAGACTGAGACAGAGAAACAAAACACAGACAGACAAAAAAACAGGAAGAGACTACCACTCAAACCTACACTCGCTGTAAGCCCATTGACAAAGAGAGAGAGACAGAAGGGCGTAGAGGTGTACAGACAGAGACACAGACCAACAAAGACACAGAGACAGACAGACAGAGCCCCCAGGAGAACTGCAGCCACTCAAACCCTCTCTTTCTCTCCTTAAAAACCCTTGGTATTTACATATGTATTCAGATCGCAGGCCATTTTCTCTCAAGTCCTCCGTTTTTCTCGACGAAGGGGGAACGTGTCTATTTTTCCCTTGCAAGTTCGTGTAGCTCTTTTTTGTCTTTTTTTTTTTTTTTTAGGAGGGGGAGGGGGGGTAGTGGGGATCCTTGGCAAACTTTGCGAGCCGGGATTAGTTTTAAAAATCTTTCTCGGTGTCTCTTTTTTTGTGGTTTTGTCTTTTATTAGTTGTGGTGTAACTTTGCGTAACGCGGTTAACCACGTAATCTGTTAGCTTCTCCATCTTTTGTTTCTCCGTTCAGGGGATTGCGTTTTATAGCTTATTCATCGTGTCTTTCATTGATATTAGTTTGGATCTTTAATTATTTATCTCTTAGAATTGATTCTTATATTTTTTCATTCTTTTTTTCATTAATATTTGTACAGTCTAACTTTGCCTAAAATGGGCCACTGTGTAATGTGTTTTTTTCAAGTTCTTTTCTGTGATTCCCAAGAGAGCTTAATCTGTCCTTGTGCCAATTTCTTCCATGCATATTATTCTAGTTTGCCCCTTTCGTTTCACCCGGATTGCTCTGCCACTGTTTTCATTTTCACCATCCTATTTTTCGGTGGTAACAGTGGGTGAAATTTACTAAGCCTCGACCATAGGAATTTGCCCAGAGAAATTCCTGTGGTTTTAGCCCAAATAAAATAACTAATTCCACAGCCCGGAAAGCGATTATAATTTTAAAACCCATTCGATGTTCTAAATACGCTTGGATATTAAAAGTAGATAATAGAGATAAAGTAGAATTGATGCATTTATGTGATTTACTCTCGGCCAGACTAGACATTTCTCTCTCTCTCTCTCTCTCTCTCTCTCTCTCTCTCTCTCTCTCTCTTGTCCCACTGAAATTTTATGCTCCTTTCACTTTAACTTGGTGGAGATTTTCGACCTTTTGTAGCCTGTTTCCCTTAGCACTTCTTCGTGACTAGCACCATGTTACTGTTGATTTCTTATAGCACCGTTCAAGATGGAGAGATGACAATTTTACGCTTAGTTAAAGTGAACAGAGTATAGAGGTCAGGGTCTCTCTCTCTCTCTCTCTCTCTCTCTCTCTCTCTTTCTCTCTCATTTCAATTACCCTGCTCTCCCATCGTCCCTCTTTTCCTTCCTTTATCTCCTCTTTGCTCCCTCGCCCTACCGCTTCTCTCCATTTGCATTTTCACTTTCCGGCCTTACACACACACACACACACACACACACACACACACACACACACACACACACACACACACACACACTGTTTCTGTATGTCAATATCTTTATCTGTCTTTCTGTTAATCTTTCTCTCTCCATCCACAAGTTTTTCTGTCTATCTGTCTATCCATCTATGTGTCTGTCTATCTATCTATCGTACACTCATGTCATTATCCCCAAGCTCGTATTTTTTCTTCCTCTCTCTCTCTCTCTCTCTCTCTCTCTCTCTCTCTCTCTCTCTCTCTCTCTCTCTCTCTCTTTTAATTTTTTTTAACATCTTCCTCACATTTGTTCACTCTCCCCTTCCCTTCCCTTCTGTCTCTGTCCTCCACACCCTCCAATTCTTTTTCTTTCTCTCTTTTCTCTGCCATTATCTTTCTTTTTCTATCAATCCTCTTTATTTTACTATTTATCTGCATCTTTACCTTTTCTGTCTCGTTCTTTTTAACTCTGTCTATCAGTCTACCTGTATTTACCTGTTTATCTTTTTGTCCACCTGTGTCTGCTTATTTAATTGTCTCTCTGTCTATCTACCTGTCTGTCAGTCTGTCTTTGTCTGTCTATACCGTCTGCCTTTCTGTCTGTCTTTCCACATATCTACCTATTTACCTGTACATATGTATTTGGCTATCTCCTGTATCTATATGTCTAGCCATATATCTTTCTCTCCTCATTTCACCCTTCTTCCTTCCTACTCACACCTTTTCCTCCTCCTCCTCCTCTTACTCCTCCTCCTCTTCTTTCCTCTACCCTCCCCACCTCTCTCCTCCTCCTCCTCTTCCTCGTCTCTCCTCCTCCTCTGCCTCTCTCAACACAAGTAATTAGATTTTGACGGCGTTATTTCGTCAATCTTCTCCACGGATTCTCCACCTCGCTGCCTTCATCTCATTCCCCCGCCATCATCTCTTCAATAATAGTCCTCTCCAGCCTGTGTCAGTATCTAGATTTTCTCTGTCTTTTCTTTATCCTCGTCATATCAGTCTAGTTCTCTGCTTGCTCTGTTAGTGTCTGTATTTTGTCTCTCTCTTCTTTATCAATATAGATAGAGAGATAGACATGATGGTGAGTAGATAGATAGATTATTTGTATTTTTTCGTTTCATTGACGATGCTGTAGGATTATCCCGCTGTCATACTTTGTCTTTCCTTTTTTCTTTTTTTTTTTCTTTTTTCACTCTACGTTACCCCATTCTTAGGAGACGAAAGGTCAAGGCGATAAATTCTTAATGTGTCCTTCATTATCAAGACCCATAAACATTTTACACTTCAGTCTTTCATCCTTCTATTCGTTTTACCCATCCTTCCCCCATCTTCTCATTTCCATGTTAATATTCCAATCTTCTATCCTTTTAAGATTTCTTTCCTCTTCGTGTAATTATCACATTCCTTGTTCTGTCCAGTCACTCCTCTTCCACCTCATCATAGTGTTTCCTCTTCTGTCTTTCTTCTCCTCTTCCTCTGATCATGCTGCTCCCTATTCTTCTGTTCTTTCTGCTTCATCCATCCCCCTTTCCTCTTCGTTACTCCCCTTCCTTGATGTTGATGGATGCGTCTGGGTGTTGTTGTGTCATCCGTTTGGTGGTGACAGTCCTTCCCATCATCTCTCTCTCTCTCTCTCTCTCTCTCTCTCTCTCTCTCTCTCTCTCTCTCTCTCTCTCTCTCTCTCATTATTTATAGCCATCTACCCAACCCTTCCTTCCCCTTTCTACTTCCTCTCTTCTCCCTTCTCTTCCTCTCCTTGAACTTTATAATCCACTTTCCCTTATTCCCCTTTCCTCTCTCTCTCTCTCTCTCTCTCTCTCTCTCTCTCTCTCTCTCTCTCTCTCAGTGTCTCTTTCCTCCTTTCCTACCAAATTGGCTCCCATTTTTTTTAAGTCTCCCCCTCGTTTGTGTATTCCCTCCCTTGTTTTTCACCCTCTTTCTCTCCCTTCCTCTCTCTTACTTTCTCACTCTCTTACTCTCCCTCCCTTTTTTCTGTGTGTGTGTGTGTGTGTGTGTGTGTGTGTGTGTGTGTGTGTGTGTGTGTGTGTGTGTGTGTGTGTGATGATCTCCCTTTTTCTTCTCTTATTCTCTCCCTGTTCCTTTCTCTTTCTCACTCCCTCCCTTCTCACCTTCCCCCCCCCCTCCCTTTTTCTCTCATTTTCTCATTTCCCCTCCCTCTTTTTCCTTCATTCCTTTCTCTCTTCCTATATCCCTTCCATCATCTTTTTCTTCTCTCTGTTTCCCTTCCATTCTCCTATTCTTTCTCTCTCTTCCTGTCTCTCTCCCCTCTTTCTCTCTCTCTCTCACTCTCACTCTCTTTTTTTTTTCTTTTTTTCTTTTTTCCTCCTGACATCGCTTTCAATTCTCGATCTCATCTCCCTCCTCTTCCTGTCTCACTTCCCATCCATTCCTTGTAAATGAATTCACTCAGTCTTCTCTCTCTCTCTCTCTCTCTCTCTCTCTCTCTCTCTCTCTCTCTCTCTCTCTTACTACCTGCCTACCTGTCTGTCTAATTGTTCATATGCCATTCTGTCTTTCTATGTAGCTATCTATCTATCTATCTGTCTGTCTATCTGTCTTTCTGTCTGTCTAATTATGCAAGTGTATCTATCCATCTATCTATCCCTCCTTTTGTCTGTCTGTCATTTTTCTTATAATGTTTATCTTTTCATTCATTTTCTCTTCATTTTTTCTTTTCTCCTGTTTCTCATCATTATTTCTTCTTCCCATCTTTCTCTTTATTTTTCTCTCTTTATTTTATCTTATTTACAGTTTCTTTATTCTACTGTTTATTATTTACTCGACTGAACCTCTTCTCTCTGCAGTATCTCCAGTTTCTCTTCTCATTTCCTTTTTCTCCTTATTCTCCTCTCTCTCTCTCTCTCTCTCTCTCTCTCAGTTCCCCTACTTATGTGCCCTTCCCTCTTAAGTATTCCCCTCATTTCCATATCTCTCGCTTCCCCTCTTTTCCTCTTTCACTTTACTGCCCTCTCCCTCTCTCTCACATTCATCCCTATTTCCTCCCTTCCTTCCTCCCTCTTCCCCCTATCGTTATACTCTGTTTTATCTCCTCCCTCCTGCATCCTCTCTTCCTTCCTTCTCCTTTTCTTCCTTCCTCTCGTTTTCCTTTCTTCCTTCCTTCATTCTCTCTTCCTTTCATCTTCTTCATTTTTCCCTTTCAAGACTCCTCCTCTTTCTTTTCCTCCCTCTTTTCTACTTCTCTCTCCCCCCCCCATCTACCTCTCTCTCCTCTCATCCCCCCCTTTCATCCTTCCCTCCCTTATCCCCCTTACTTCACTTCTTCCTACCCATCCCCTCTTCCTTCTGCTCCATCCTGCCTCTCCCTCCATCCCTTCTCTGTTTCCTCTTCCTCTCCCCACTCCTCCATACCCTCCCTTCCCTTTCCTTCTCCCTTCCTCCCCTCTTCTTCCCTTCTCCCCACCCTCCATCTTTTTCTCCCTTCTTGCCATTCATTATTCCTTCCCGTCTACCCTCATTCTATTCTCCCTCCCTCCCCTCCATTACTCGTTCCCTCGTCTCTTCCAACCCATCACTCCTCTCCCTCCCTCTTTCCTCCCTCCCTCTTCCCTCTTTTCCGCATTCTCTCTCTCTTTCCCCTTCATTCTTCTCCCCTCATCCTTTCCTCCTATCATTTTTTTTTCACTTCTCATTTCAGTTCCTTTTCATATTCTTTCTCATTCTACTTTGTTCTACTTCCCTCATTTATTCATCTACCTTTATACACTTCTTTAATTACCTTCGTCTACCCTCTCTACACATTCTCTTCCTCCTCTCGAATAATATTTTCTTCTTAACTTATATTTCATTCTTCCATCACATTTTTGTCTCTTTCATTTTATCTAAGTTTCTCTCTCCCCTTTCTTCCTCCTCCTCCTCCACTCCTCCTCCTCCTCCTCCTCCTCCTCCTCCTCCTCCTCCTCCTCCTCCATCTGGCTCCCTCCTCATCTCTCTTATTAATCTCTCTCATCAGCATCTTGACTTGTACATTGTCTCCCCTCCCTTCTTTCCCCTCTCTCTCTCTCTCTCTCTCTCTCTCTCTCTCTCTCTCTCTCTCACACACACACACACACACACACACACACACACACACACACACACACACACACACACACACTTACACATCCCCCCCTCTAATTCACTCAGGACTCAACCCACTGTGAACTCAGGAATTAGGGAACAAGAATCCATTGTGAGACTGGAGGGGGGGGGGGTTGGATGATTTTTGGTGTCTGATAGATAGAAGAGAAGATAGATAGATGAGAGAATTATTGCTACACTCTGTCCACTTTAACTTGGCCTAAAATTACCATCTCTCAATCTTTATTTCTGAGTTGTAACAAGATACTGATACTGGAATATGCTGCTAGTCACGAAGAAGTGCTAGGGAAAATATGTAAGGACGAAGTATTGGATTTTTTCTTCTGAGTTGTAACAAGAGGGTAATACGCGAATATGCTGCTAGTCACGAAGAAGTGCTATGAAAAGAATGTAGTGTTTAAATATTGTACTGATGTGGCACTGACCTGTAACAAGATATTTAAGCTTAAGTGTGGTGCTAGTCACGAAGAAGTGCCTGCTGTGGTTGCTGTATAGGCTTCTCCTTTCTGGGGATAGGGAGGGAGTTGCAGGACTTTTGAAGAATTGCCTTATACTGTCGTTGGTTAAGGAAACTCCCTAACACTTTTTCCTAAGCGATTGATTATGCTTATTATACCTTGCTTTACTACTCTGTATTAAATAATCTTTCTAACATCGCCATAGCCTGCATAAGCAACGAACAAGAGGATATTAACCAGCCTTTTCCTAAAATGAATCGCTATGGAAGAGGTGTTAGGGAGTCTCCATACCCTTCGAGAATACGGATCATTGTCTGAGGTACGGGAGTCAATTGCACAAGTATGAACACCATCGCCAAGTCAATACCATCAACGCCCCGGGTCTTGCATCAGTTCCCATTCTTTCTTACATTGATGCTTAAATGCCCTTATCCACATCAATGCCCCGGTGATGCGCTTTTCCACTCTTAATGTCTTTATTATCGTCAATGCCAGTCAATGCCCTCAGCTACATCAATGTCCCACCCGTTCAGTCAGTACCCTTGTCTCATCAATGCCCCATCAGTACACCATCAATGTCCCATCAGTAACTTCAGTGCCTCAGCAGTGTCTCATCTTCGCCCCAAAATTGCCACGAATGTCCTCCAGTACCCCATCAATGCCCCGTCAATGCCCGGTCCCCACATCAATGTCCAGTCTTCAAATCAATGCCAGGTCAATCCCCTATCCTATACGCCAATGCCCCTGCCCCACATCAATGCCCGAGAGAGTGACTGGCATGGCGGGCATTGTGGTTAAGGCCCCGCAAATTACCACTCCAATTACGGGGTATTAGTGTGGAGGGGGGGGAGGAGGCTGGGTGAATGTGAGGGTGGGGGAAGGAGAGAGAGAGAGGGGGATGTGGGAGGGGATGAGGGGGCAAGTGGGGAGGGGTTGGATTGTGGTGGTGGTAGTGGTGATGATAATCGTGGTGGTAGTGGTGGAGATGGTGGTAGTGGTTAAATGTGAGAGTGGTGGCGGCGGCTAATGATTGCAGTGAGGAGGAGGAGGAAGAAGAAGAAGAGGAGGAGGAGGAGGAAGAGGAGGAGCAAAGGTTGAACACAATGACTCCTGACGACGATGACAAAGAAGAAACACGAGAGGAAGAAAGAGGAGGAGAAGAAAGAAGAGGGATTCGCAATGGTTTATTTCTTTATTCATTTTTTTACTCAACCGTTTATTTACTCATATATTCATTTATTTGTTTATCACTTCATGGATTTTTGGGGAAGACTGAGAGCGGCCTAGGGAGCAACAGACTACCACCAGAGCCTCTGACAAAGCAGCTTATGCCATCAGTCAAGCCACAGCCGAAATGGTCCTGTGGGGGGTGAGGTCTCGGGGCTAGGTCAGGCGGTGAGAGAGAGAGAGAGAGAGAAAGGGAGAGAGAGAAGGGGAGGGGGTAGACCATCCTGTATTCCTTTGTTGACTGTCTTTAATTTCTATATATTTCTGGACACACCAAATTCTTTCCCTTATGATTTTATCTTTGTATTTTTTTTCATATATAAGACTAGCATTTTTCGACGATATTATCTTACGTGAAATCATTAATATTAACTCTGCTTTCTTCTCCTCCTCGATTCCCTCTCTCCCAATCTCCATTTTCTCGTCATCTCTCTTTCTCTTCTCATTTTTTTTCTCTTCCTTCGTCCTCTCATTCTTCTCTGACGCTTTTCTCTCTTCTCCAACTTCTTCTCTCCTCTCTCCCCTCCCCTCTCTCCTTCTCTCCATCTTCCTTTTCTCTCCACCGTTTCTATCATTTTTTATCTCCCTCCCTCCCTCCTCTCTCCACCCTTTCTCTCCTTCCCTCCCTGCAGGCGGTGAGGTAAAATGCCCAGTAATGGAGAGAGATGGAGGGAATTGCTCAAAGATGCGTTCCTGTCGTGTGTGTGTGTGTGTGTGTGTGTGTGTGTGTGTGTGTGTGTGTGTGTGTGTGTGTGTGTGTTCCTTTCTCTCCTTCATCCTTCCTTTTTTTCTCTTTTTCCTTTCCATTTTTTTTTTTGTCTCTCCTTCACCCTTCATTATCTCACTCTTCCTCCTTCCCTTCTCCTTTACATCCCTCTTCACCATTCCCTCCATCTCTCCCTCCATCATCATCTACTCCCCATCAGCAGTTTTTTTTCTCTCTCTCTTTAGCAATCTTCTTTCTTTATTGTTATCTCTTTCTCCTCTCTCCTTTACCCAGCCCTCTCCCTCCCCTCTCTCTCTCCTCCTCACGTACCCTTCTCCCTCTCTATCTCTCTCCTTTCCCTTCCTCCCTACTCTCTCTTTCTCCCTCCCTCTCTTCTTAATGACCTCCTCCTCCTCCCTCTCCTCTTCTTCTTCCCACTGTCCCTCCCTCTCCCTTTTTCCCTCATTTTCTTCCTCTCCGTCCTTCCTTCCTTCCTCTCCTTTCTGTATATCCTTCCCTCTCCCTCTCCCTTTCTGCCTTTCTCCCTACGTCCTTTCATGTCTCATATCTTTAGTGACTTTCTCCCTTTTCAACATCCCTCTTTCTCTCCCTCTGCCTCTCCCTCCTTTCCTCCCTTCTACACTCTCTATCTCTTCATTCTTCCATCTGCTTCTCGATCTCCCTTCCTCTCTCCCTCTTTCTCTCCTTTTCTGTCACCCTCCTGTCTTTTCCTCTCCCTCTTCTCCCCCTTTCATTTCTTCCCTCATCGCTCTACTTCCTTCCCCTTCCTGCCTCCTTTTCTCCCTCCCTCTCCCTTTCCCTACCTTCTCTCGTTCCTTCACTCCCTCCTCCTCTACTCTTCCTCCCTCCCTCCCTCTCTCCCTCCCTCCGTCCCTCTTATCTTAGTGACCCTAACCCCCTCTCACTATCTAATGTGACGATCCTAATGTTACCCATTATCCTTTCCTCCCCTTCTTCCCTCCATCCCTCCCTCCTCCTCTCCTTCCTCTCCTCCCCTTCCTCCCTCTCCTTCCCTCCGTCTGCCTCTCCCTTCCTCCTCCCCTCCTTCCCTCTCACTCCCTCCCTCCCATGCACTCATTATGTCTCCTTCGCTTCCTCCCTCCTTCCCTTAGTTTACTCTCTCTCTCTCTCTCTCTCTCTCTCAGATCAAATTTCTCGTTTTCTCGCTCCCTCTCCCATTTTTCTTCCTCCTCCTTTCTCCACGTTTTTCCTCCCAGTTTCTTCCTCTCCTCATTCCCTCCTCCTCTCTCTTTCTCCTCTCTTTCTTTCCTCCATACTTCCTCTTCTCTCTTTCTCCTCTCTTTCTTTCCTCCATACTTCCTCTTCTCTCTTTCTCCTCTCTTTCTTTCCTCCATACTTCCTCTTCTCTCTTTCTTCTCTCTTTCTTTCCTCCATACTTCCTCTTCTGTCTTTCTCCTCCTTCCTTCTTCCTTCTATCCAACATTCTCTTCTATGCCTTTAATTTCTCTTTCCTTGTAATTTTCTTGATTTTCTTTCATCTTTATTCTTTATATTATTATATTCTGTTCCATTTTTTTTTTTACGTAAACTTACTTAAAACTGAAATAAGGACCTGATTTGCTAATGTGACGGTTGCCGATTTTAATGTTCTGTTTAGCGTCATATTCCCGGATTGTTATGTTCACGGCTTAATAACTCCATCATCATCATCACCATCATCATCACCATCATCATCATCATCATCATCATCATCATCACCATCATCATCAATCAGCCAATCATTCCATCGCTTAGGCAGTCTTCATCATCATCATCACCATCATCATCATCAGTCAGTCAATCACTCAATCAGTCATCATCATCATCATCATCATCATCATCATCATCCTCTATCTTTCTTTCTTCCTCTATAAACGGATCTTACGTACGCGAGGTAGAATTATCAAGGAATCTGGGTTTTTCGACATGTAGAAAGAAGGACGCAGAAGTGTAGATCCTGATTCTCGAGTCCCTTGTATATCCTGGAAAAAGAAGGCTACGTTATGATGGGGATTTGATTATTAGTTTGTGATTCTCTGTCCTGAAAACGTACGAAAAATTGTGAACTAAGTCATAAACATGGCCAGTAAAATATCGCACCGAATCATCCACACCTCATTCAAGATCATTAACATGGGGACGTTTTATGAGGCTGCCATCCCTCCTTTCCTTCCTTCCTTCCTCCTTCCTCTTCTCTGTCCCTCTTCCTCTCTCTCCTCTCCTTCCCATTCACCCCTCTCGCCCTCTCTGTCTTTTGTCTTCGTCTCTCTCATTTTTTCTCTCGTGCTTCCTCGCCCCTCTCCTTCTTTACTCCTTCTCCCTCCATCCCTCTCATTCTCTCTTCCCTCCTTCCTACATACTCATTCTCCTTCTTCATCCTCCTTCCCTTACGTTCTCTCTTCCCTCCCTCCTTCCCACTCTCCCTCTTTACTCTTTTTCCCTCCATCTCACTCTTTTTTCCACCTTCCCTCCTTCCTTTCAGTTCCTCCCCGTGTGTTCTCTCTCAGTAATTCATCCCTTCCGTTTTTCGTTTCCTTCCTTCCTTCTTTCCTCCTCTTCCATCTCTCCTTTGTCTCCATCCCTCCTTCCTTCCTTCCTTCCCACTCTCTCACCTATCTTACTCGTTCCTTTTTTCCCCTCTCTCCTTTATACTTCTCCCATCCATCCCTACTTCCTTTCTCTCCTCTTCTTTCTCCTCATTCACTCCATCTTTCCATCCTTACATCCTTTCCCACCCTTCCTTCCTTCCATCATTCCCATTCTCTCCATCTGTCCATCCCTACTTCCTTTCCCTCCCTTCCTTCACCCCCATTCTCCCAATTTATACTCCCTTTCCTTCAGTTTCTTCCTCCAGCCCTCTCTTTTTCCCCCACTCCCTTCCTCCCCACTCTCCTCCCTGTCTCCTAACTTCATGATTTATCCCTTCCGTTTCTCGTCTCTCCGCATTTCGCTCCGCCTCTCCCTCTTGTCCTCATTCCCACCTCTTTTGTCTTCCTCTTTGTGCTCTCTCTTCCTTTTTCCTTTTTTTGTATTATTTCTCACTCACTTCTCTTTTAGTATTTCTTCTTTTTCTTTTGTCTTCTTTCTTGTGTTACTTTTTTCCTCTCCTTTATTGCTGTTTTCTTCTCCTCGTCTTCCTCTTTATTCTCGCCTCCTCTTTTGACTTCCTTCCTTCCTCCTCCTTTTTTGTTTATCGCGTTATTGTCTCTCTTCCTTGCTTTATTTCCTCTTGTCTTCCTCTCTCTTTTCTTCCTTTTTGCTATTCTTGTCTTCCTCTCATCACTGGACATTATATTTCTTCTTTTTTCTGCTTCTTCTTCTTCTTCTTCTTCTTCTCTCTCTCTCTCTCTCTCTCTGCATATATTTTTTTTCCTTCTGTCTTCTAGATTTATTTTTCTGCTCTATTACTCCTTGATTGTCTTCCTCATTAAGACTCGTTTTCTTCTGCCTTCATTTTCTTTTAGTTTCCCTTAATATTGTCTTCTTTTGTCTTCCTCTCACCTCTTCGTTTTCTTGATCATTTTCCTTATTCTTTTCTTAGCCTTGTCTTTCTTTCTCCTCATCTCATAAATATTTGCTTGTGTGTGTGTGTGTGTGTGTGTGTGTGTGTGTGTGTGTGTGTGTGTGTGTGTGTGTGTGTATGTGTGTGTCTTATTCATTCATCTGTTTTTCCTTCATCTCCTTCTCATTCAGTCTTCCTTCTCTTATTTATTTCAATTTTCTTTCTTCTCTCTTTCCATCCCTTCCTTCATTATTCATCGTCTTCTTCTTATTTCTTTAACATCTTTCTCTCTCTTCCCATTTTCCAATATTTCTTTCATTGTTTTTTTCCTTATTTCCTTTCTTCCTTCCTTCCTCATTTCGTGTTTCTACTTTCGGTTTTTCCTTCCTTCCTTTATTCATTGATTCATTCTCTACCTCTTTCACACATCACTCCCTCCAAAACTCTGTCCCTCCCTCCCTCCCTCCCTCACTCACTCACTCTCTCACTCACTCACTCACTCACTCACTCACTCACTCACTCACTCACTTCTCCTCTCACTCCCTTCCTCTGTCCCTCCCTCCCTCCCTCCCTCACAATTACTCTCATCATTCTCCCTCTCCTCTCACACACACTCCCTTTAATCCTGTACATACTACCTGTTTCTCCCTCCTTCTCTCCCTCCCTCCCTCCCTCTCCCTCTCTCCCTTTCTCTCTCCTTTCCCTCCTTCCCCCTCAGTATTCCTTCCTCCTTCCCTCCCTCTTTCCCTTACTATTAATTTTCCTATTCCCTCCCTCTCACTCTCACATTCCCACTTTCTCTCTCCCTCCCTCCCTTCCTCCCTTCCTTCCACCCCCTCTCCATCCTTCCCTCTCTCCTTGAATTAGCAGTCTCCTTTCCCTCTTCTTCTCTTCCCTCCTTACGTACGAGTATATCTCTCCTTATCTTCCTCCCTCCATGTGCTCATTCCTCCCTCCCTCCCTCCCTCCCTCCCCTTTCTACCTAGCTGTCTCCTTGTCTTCCTCCCTCCCTCCCTCCCTCTCTTCCTTTACGTTGGTCTCGTTATTTTCCTCCCTCCTTCTCCCTCCCTCCCTCCCTTCGTCTTTTACCTGCCTCTCATTGCCTCCCTCCTTCCCTCACTCCCCTCCTCCCTCCTTATCTCCCCTCCCTCCCTCCCTCCCACTCTCCCGTCTTCCTTTACCTACCAGTAGCTCTTTTTCTTATCTCCCTACGCTTCCTCCTTCCCTCCCTCCCTCCCTCCCTCCATCCATCCATCCATCCATCCATCCATCCATCCATTCATCCATCCATCAATCCATCCACCCATGCATCCATCCATCCATCCATGCATCCATCCATCCATCCATTCATTCATCCATCCATCCATCCATCCATCCATCCATCCATCCATCCATCCATCCATCCATCCATTCTCCCACCCACTCACCCACCCATCCATCCATCAATCCACTCACCCTCCTTTCACTCCATCCTTCCCTCCCTCCATCCATCCACCCATCCATCCATCCACTCATCGGCCAGAGCTAAAATGATGTAAGTAAGAGAGAGACAAGAGAAGCAGAGGTGAAAAATAAGGGAGTGAGAATTCAATTTGAGGTGGACAACATATTGGAAGTTTGGGGTATGAAAAAGGCGACAATTGTGTTGGAGGAGTTTTGCTGGAGAGAAGGAGGGAGGGAGGAGGAAAGAGGGAGGGAGGGAAAGAGAGAGGAAGGTGGAGGGAGTGTGCGAGAGAGGGAGGGAAAGGAGGGACTGGAAAGGGAGGGAATGTGGAAGAGAGGGAGGGAGGGAGAGGATGGGCAATGAGAGAGAGAGGAGAACGGTGCTGGAGGAGTTTTGTTAGAGAGAGAGAGAGAGAGAGAGAGAGAGAGAGAGAGGCAGCATAAGAAAGAAAGTGAGAGGTGGAGGAGTGGAATGAACAAAATGAAGGGAAACTGTGTGAGATTGAGAGAAAAAGTGAGAGAGAGGGAGAGAGGAAAGCCATGTAGAGAGAGGGGAGGAAAAGCAACTGGGGAGAGAATGGATGGATGAATGGACGGATGGATGGTTGGATGGATGGATGGATGGATGAGTAGGTGGATGGATGGATTGGTGGGTGGATGGATGGATGGATAGGTGGATGGATGGATGGATGGATGGATAGGTGGGTGGATGGATAGATGGATGGATGGATGGGTGGATGGATAGATGGATGGATGGATAGGTGGATGGATGGATGGATGGATGGGTGGATGGATAGATGGACTGAAAGATAGATAAATTACCAAACTGAATTCTCACTCTATATTTGCTCCGTATGTGAGGTGATAGATAGATAGACAGATAGATAGATAGATGTGTTGATAATCTGAACATTTTATTGTCAGCTTCTATAATGCATTTTTTTAGCTCGTTTTATTGCCAAGGCTTCCGCAATCAAGGCATAAGTGATAATAATAATAATAATAATAAAAATAATAATAATAATAACAGTAATCATCATCATCATCATCGTCATCATACCTGTCTCATCTTGCCTCCCCCTGCCTCTCCCTACCATTTCCTGCCTCTCTCTTCTTCCTCCTGCCCCCCTTCCAGCCTCTCTTTGTCTCTCCCTGCCTCTCCCTGCCTTCCTCTGCCTCATCCAGCCTCTCCCTTCCTCCTCCTGCCTTCACTTACCTCTCCCAGCCTCTCCTTGCCTCCCCTGCCTTCCTCGACCTCCCTCTGCCTCACTCTGCCTCTCCCAGCCTCTCCTTGCCTTCTCCTGCCTCTTCTTGCCTCACCCTGCCTCTCCCAGTTCCAGGCTGCCACTCTCAGATTCCTCCTGTCTCTCTCACTCCCCCTGTGCCTCTCCCAGCCTGCCTCTGCCTCTCTCTGCCTCAACAGCTGAAATCCCCTCGCCTCCCAATCTCCTTCCCAACCTCCACTGCCTCGCCCATCCTTCCTCCCAACTCCAACCTAACTCCCCAACCTCCACTGTTTCTCTCCCCAGCCTCTTTCTTAACCATCCCCAATCTTCTCTTCCTTCCCCATCCTTCCTCTCCACCCCGTTCCTGTTTCCTCAGCTTTCTCTCCTTCTCTCCTCAACCTCCACTTCCTCCCTCACCCTTCCTTTCCACCTCCTTCCTGCCTCCTCAACTTCTCTCCCTCCCCAACTCCTTTCCGCCATCCTCCCCTTCCCACCACCCACAATAAAAACCTAAGTTTCCCCTCAAAGTGTTCATAAATATTCACGCTATTCCCGGTCCAGTAGTTAGGGGTCTATGCCAGTCCACAGCTCCCTTACTATACTCATTTCACTCAGACTTGGCCTAAATTGCCCTCTCTCCACCTTGAATGTTGAGCCGTGGCAGTAGAATAACACTGGAATATGATGCTAGTCACTACCTATGCGCTTTTTACTCCAACCTGGTCAGTCTTTCCTCTTCCTCCTCCTGCCTCTCTCTCTCTCTGCCTCTCCTTACCCCTCCCTGCCCTCCCCTGCCTCTCCCTGCCCCTCCCTTACCTCCGCCTCCCTCTCCCTGACACTCCCTACCACACCTGCCTCATCCTACCTCCACCTTGCCTCTCCCTCACCTCCAGCTGCCTTGCCCCTACCTTTCTGTCTCTTCCTGCCTCACCCTATCTTACATGCCTCTGCCTGCCTCTCCCTACCTCCTCCTGCCTCTCCCCACCCTCACCTGCCTTTCCCTACCTTTATCTACCTTCTCCTGCCATCCCCTGCCTGCCCGCGCCCTCCGGAAGTGTGCTAATGCGGGAGGAGAGAGAGAGTGAGGGAGGGAGGGAGAGAGAGAGGGAATGACGAAGGGTGAGAGGGAGGGAGGGAGGAAGGGAAAATGAGAAAGAGTGAGAGAGTAAAAAGTGAGTGAATGAGTAAGTAGGCGTGAGAGTGAGTATGTGAGAGAGGATGGGAATGAGGGAGAAAGGGAGTGAGCGAGCAGGTTGGCGAATGAGGGAGTGAGGGAGGTAGGGAGAGAGGGAGGGAATGGGTGAGTGGAGGAGTGAGTGGGGGAGGTAGGGAGAGAGGGAGGGAATGGGTGAGTGGAGGAGGGAGTGAGGGATGGGGGCCTGGTACAAGTTGTGTGTGTGTGTGTGTGTGTGTGTGTGTGTGTGTGTGTGTGTGTGTGTGTGTGTGTGTGTGTGTGGTTCCTGTGGCGGTCAGTGCAAGGTTTTTACTCCGAGTTGTGTTCAGAGAGCATCCCTGTCTGTCTGTCTGGCTGTCTGTCTTTTACGTCTCCTCATTCACTCAGGGTATTGCAAGTACAGCTATTTATTCATTTATATATTTATTTATTTATTTTATATGAGTAAATTGACAGAGCTGGTAAACAGATATATGAGCCAAGAAAGAGGCAATCTTTCATCCATACATCTATACATGAAAATGCATATGTACTGTATAAACGTAAGTATTTAGACAGACAGACAGATAGATAAACAGATAGATAGATAGACAAGTTAACTAACATAAATAATAACCATGGTGTCAAAAACAAGATATAATAATTGCTAAAGGAATGAGGTCAATATTGAGTCAGGAAACAGGAAGCATAAAAACTCTCTCAACTTACAGACAAAAACAGAAATACGTGAATAAAATCATGTCCCAACTGGGTTATGATTTTACCAACTTCATCTGGGTTTTTTTAAGAGGTGGATGAAGTATTGTAAAAAATTTTGAGAAGAATAAAAACTCGTCTCAGCTTAATGGTTGTTGGCAGAAAGAAAAAAAGAGAGATTAGCTGGGTCGGGATAATGGGAGTAGAGCTAACTTTTTTCTTAGAGAGAGAGAGAGAGAGAGAGAGAGACGAACGAACTGAAAGGAAAATGTGTGTGTGTGTGTGTGTGTGTGTGTGTGTGTGTGTGTGTGTGTGTGTGTGTGTGTTTGAATTTCTTATACCCCACTTGTTTTTCTTTCATTTTTTCTTTTCGATATTGTTTCTTATTCATTATTATTATTATTATTATTATTATTATTATTATTATTATTATTACTATTATCATTATTATTATTATTATTATTATTATTATTATTATTATTATTATTATTATTCCAGCCATACCATTCCCTTTCTCTTTACTTCTTTTCTTCCTCAAACAATCAATCTTTCTTTACCTTTCTTCTTTTTCTTTCTTTTTTCTTCCTATTTCCCCTAATCTCTTGTTTTTGAAGGAGCCTAATTTGTGGAGGAGGAAGGGAGGACAGGAGAGAGGGAGGGAGGGAGGGAGGGAGGGAAGGAAGGAGTGGAGAGGCTTTCATTTCCTCCCAGGCCACACAACAGCTGAGGGAAGGAGGGAGGGAAGGAGGGAAGGAGGGATGGAAAGACGAAGGAGAGGTGGGAGGAGAGGGGGAAGGAAAGAGAGTAGGGAGGAACGAAGGAGGGGGGAAGAGTGAGGGAAAAGAGGAGGGACGAAGGAGGAGGGAAGAGTGAGAGAAGAGAGGAGGGAGGGAAGCAGGAAAAAGAGGAAGGAGGAGCACAGAGCATTTCAAAGTACAAAGGAAAGCAAACAGCAACATACCTCTTGCTCCTTTCGTGGCTGTTTGGTATAGGGAAGGTAGTAACTCAAAAAATTATTCTACCAGCTGAAGAAAATGAAAAATATAAATCTCAGAATAAACACAATATCAAGAGACTCAAGAAATACATCACAATTCAAAAAAAAAATCCACATCGCCGTAACACATCGAGAAAATCATGAAATATATTTAAAAATGAAGAGATGGTGGTGTTGCAAGATGGCGTCGGTGGTGTCTCAGGAGTGTGGCGAAGGGGGGTGTTTTGCGAGCCCCTCCCTCAGCCGCGTTTATGAGCAGCGATAATTTCTCTTAATTCCTGTGAGTGAGAGGAGTGGGGGAGAGGGAGGGGAGGGGAGAGGAAAGAGGGGAGGGACTCAGATTAAGAGGAGGTAAAAGGAAGGAAGAGAGGACCAGGAAGAGAAGGGAGACTGAATGTGGAGGAAGGGAAAAAGGGAGGGAAAGGAAAAGAAGAGGGAAAGGAGGGAAGGAGAAAGAGAAGGTAGGGAAAGAGAGGGAGGGAGAGAAAGAGGAGGAAGAAGGGAGGGAAAGGAAAGGACGGAGGTAGTGTAAGGAAGAAGGAAGGAACAAGGGAGGGAGAGGGAGAGGAGAAAGAGGGAGAAGGGAGAGGAAAGGAGAGTGAAGAAGGGAGGGAAAAGAGGAGCAGGGGGAAAGGGGGGAATCAGATTTACGAGAAGAGGGATGAGAAGAAATAAGGAAGGAGAGAAGGGAGAGAAAAAGAGGAAGAAAGGTGGAGGAGGAGGAGGGAGCAGGAAGGGAGAGTAGAGGAAGGGAAGGTGATAATGAGGGAGGAAGAGGAGAAAGGGAGGGAAGAGAAGAGAGGAGGTAAGAGAAAATAGATATGAAAAAGGGAGAGAGAGAGAGAGAGAGAGAGAGAGAGAGACGAAAATATAGTTTAAATTTTCCATAATATTTTTTTGTAATAATACAAATTACATACCTGTTGAAGACGAAGGAGGAGGAGGAGGAAGGAGAGGGGGAAGAAGAGGAGGAAGAGGAGGATAAGGAGGAAGAAGAAACAGGAGGAGGAAGAGGAGGAGGAGGAGAAGGAAAATATTGAAGGATGATGGCGATGCGAATAATAGTAATGATAATAATAATAATAATAATAATGATTGCATTTATTAACTGTCACAAGAGCGACAACTACCTTCACGTCTACCATCATAACCACAACTACCACAATCACATGTACAACCACAACTACCACCACCACCACAACCACCACCACAGTCAGAACTACCACAACTACAACCATAGCCATCACAACTACAGGTGCCAAATCCCTGTCTACCACACCTGTCACTACCACAATCCCACCAACCACCATAAACAACCACAACTACCACCATTGCCGCTACTGCAAGCTTGGCCAATGGGGCTAATATTAAAGCTGAATTGACCGTAGGGCGCCTCGGGGTGGTAGTTGTGGTAGTTGTGGTGGTAGAGAGTGGTAGTTGTGGTAGTGGAGAGTGGTAGTTGCTGTAGTGGAGAGTGGTAGTTGTGGTAGTGGAAAGTGGTAGTTGTGGCAGTAGAGAGTGGTAGTTGTGGTAGTGGAAAGTGGTAGTTGTGGTAGTGGAGAGTGGTAGTTGTGGTATTGGAGAGTGGTAGTTGCTGTAGTGGAGAGTGGTAGTTGTGGTAGTGGAAAGTGGTAGTTGTGGTAGTAGAGAGTGGTAGTTGTGGTAGTGGAAAGTGGTAGTTGTGGTAGTGGAGAGTGGTAGTTGTGGTAGTGGTGGATGGTAGTTGTAGTAGTAATGGTAACTGTGGTATTAGTGATAGTCGTAGTAGCGGTGGTAGTAGTAGCAGCAGCAGTGGTAGTTATGGTAGTGGTGGTAGTTGTGGTGATGGTGATAGCACTGGTACCATAAGTTTGTGGTAGATGTGGAAGTGGTTGTAGCAGCCACCTCAACATCCGCCTCATCACCATTATCATCATCATCATCATCATCATCATCGTCATCATCATCATCATCATCATCATCATCATCATCATCACAACAGGCCCATTATACTACCAGATCTGCCACATCCACTAAAACATCCAACATCCACTACATGGCATCCACAACATTCACTCCACCTCCTTAACCTCCACCCACATCCGCGAAATCCACACAGTCCACCCCATTCACACTACCCACCCAATCATCCACATCTACCTTATCCCTTCCACATCATTCACCCCATCCTCCACATCCACCTCATCCACCCCACTCATCACATTACCGATACATCATCCCTGAATATCCACCTCATCCTCCTCATCCACATCATCTACAGCATCCACAACATCCACCCCACCCACTCTATCCCCTCCACATTATCCGCCACATCCACTTCATCCACATCTTCATCAGTCGGCAGGCAGAGTTGAGACTTCTAAACAGAGGCCGGGAAATGAGCTAGTTCTGTTATATATTTCCCAGGGGCGGGGCGAAGGAGGAGGGAAGGAAGGGAAGGAAGGAGAGAGGGAGAGAAGGAAGGAGGGAGGAGGGACGGAGGAATGATAAAAGGGAAGGATAGATGGATGCATGGATGAGTGGATGGATGTAAGAAAAGAATGAATGAATAAAGAAGGAAGGAAGGAAGGAAAGAAGTTTGAACAAAAGAGGGGAAGGAAGGAAGTATGAATGGAGGAAAGGAAAGAAGGAAGGAAGTAAAGAATGGAGAGAGAGAGTGAGGAAGGGAGGTAGAAAGGAAGACAGGCATGAAGGAAGGAAGGACGGAAGGGAAGAAAGGAAGAATGAATAGAGTGAAGAAAGGAAGGAAACAGAGAGGGAAGGAAGGAGGTGAAAAG
The DNA here is from genome assembly GCF_032717465.1 of Coenobita brevimanus. Classification (NCBI taxonomy): domain Eukaryota; kingdom Metazoa; phylum Arthropoda; class Malacostraca; order Decapoda; family Coenobitidae; genus Coenobita; species Coenobita brevimanus. Next base: position 1,579,977 of record NC_137021.1, read on the forward strand.
AAATTAGAAAGAATGAGAAAAACAAAGAAAAGGAGGAAGAAGAAAGGCGGAACTGTTATGAAAAAGAGAAAAAATGAGAGAGAGAGAAATGAAGAGAAATATAAAAGGATAAGAGCTAGGACGTGTAATGAAAACGCAAGAACGAGAGAGAGAGAGAGAGAGAGAGAGAGAGAGAGAGAGAGAGAGGTGATAAAGATAGGAGTAAAATACAATAAAAATAGAAGCAAGAGGAGTAAGGAGTAAAAACGAAGATAACAAGAGGCAATAAAGATAGGAGTAAGGGGGAATATGAGGAGAAAAGGATAAAGAAATAAAGATACGTAGGAAGATTAAGGAGAGATAAAGATAGTGAGAGAAAAGAGTGAAAATAAAACTGTTTCGGTACGAGGAAGAGGAGACAAGGGAAAGGGAGAGGAAGGGAGAGGAGGGAACAAAAAGAGGAGAGAGAAGAATAGGGAGACAGATGGAGGAGTATTTTGGAAGTGAAAATATAGTAAAATTAATATCTTGGGAGAGAGAGGGAGAGAAAAGGAAGTAGAAACAAGAGAAAGAAAAGTAGAAAGAGGGAGAGAGGGGGCGAGGGAAAGAAAAAGTGAGAGGAAGATGGTGACAAAGAAGAAGAGAGAGAGAGAAATAGAGACAGCTGAGAAAGACAGACAAAAGAAAGATAAAAAGATTACAGACACGAGGGAAGAATAAGTAGCAAGGTGGACTGATAAACTTTGGAACCAGGCGACAAGGACAAATGAAAGACGGAAAAGAAGTTAAAGAAAAGATCCCTGGTGAGAAGAGCACTGGAAGAGAGTAAAAAGAGGAGGAGGAAGGAGAATGAGAAGCAGAAAGAGAGAGAGAGAGGGGAGAGAGAGAAGAGGAAGAGAGAGAGTTGAGAGTTTTCTTCGCTGCGAGCCGACCAGTGCACGCTTGTGGGCGGAGGGGGAGACGGAGAGGCAGTGGGTGGGAGGAAGAGGGGGTCGGGAGGGAATGGAGACAGAGAAAGGGACAGGTGGGTGAGGTAAGAGTGGTAGTGGAGGCGGAGAGGGAGTGGAGGGGGAGGAAGAAGGAGTGGAGACAGACAGGGAGAAATGGGTGAAATGGGGAAGGTATGGTGGATTTATATTTACCTAGCAAAGATCCCAAAGCCCCATTTCGTCTAGTCAAATCCCATAGGTGCCCACTAACTCCTAACTTATTAATATACTAACTCTTACTCTCCTTATTGATCTTACTTTCCTTACTGAGAGATGTGGAAGGTTATGTTAGATGCGAGCCAAGTAACTTCCTTCGGTTGAAAATCTCATGTTAAGTTGAATAAAATCGTCTGGAGGTAACAAGAATAAGGAAATTAACGTCACAGGAGTAAATTGACAAAGAACGGGTGGCCTAGAGAGAGAGGGAGGGAGGGAGAGAGGGAGGGAGGGAGAGAAACCTCGGAGATAGGGGACAAGAAAACATAGGGAGACAGGAATGAGAATAGAAACTGACAGGGAGAAGTACTTTACTAGGGAAGGCGACAGGGAGTTTTGACAGGGAGAAAGATAGGGAGAAGGAGAGGGAGGTGTAAAGAGAGCAAAGAGGAGAGGAGAGCAGAAAAAGAGGGAGGAACGTAGGAACGGAATGAAGATAAACTGGGAGGAAGATGAGGAGGGAGGATTGAGGGAGGTGAATAGGTAAGAACAGAAATAGGAAGGTAGGGAGAGATTTAGAGAAGGAGGAGGAAGATAAGAAGGGAGAAGAGGGAGAGGGAGATAGAGAGGGGTAGGTAAGAAGAGATTTAGAGGGGGAGGTATTCAGAGAGGGAGGGAGGGAGAGAGAGGTAGGGATGTATGAAGAGAGGAAGGGAAGGAAGGAGAGAGGGAGGAATACAGTGATGGAGGTTGAGCAGAGAGAAAGAAAGACGGAAAGGAGTTTGGTTAAGGGGAAGGAAGAGAGAGAGAGAGAGAGAGAGAGAGGAGCTTGAAACCTTGTCTAGTTATATGAGAAACCTGTCATAACATATCTTCCTCTTCCTCGTTTCCTCTTCCTTTTCCTTGCCTCTTTCCTCACGCTTCTTTCTCTCTTTTCTATTCCTTTTTCTTATTATTATTTATCATTTTTCCTTCTTCATTCCTTCATCTTTATCATTTTCTTCATATGTTTGTCTCTTTGCAGTTATTCTTTCTTCATTTTCCTTTCTTTCTCCTTTCTTAATTGTCTTCTTTTCTCTTCCTTCTTTATCTTCCTATTTTACTTCAACTCCTTTCTTCTTGTCTTGTCCTCCCTCTTCCCTCCACCCCATCCTCCCTTCCCTCCTCCCTCCCTTCCTCCCTTCCTCCCTGTTTCTCACCCCCTTATTTCTTTTCTTCTCACATCACCAAAAGTCTCTCTCTCTCTCTCTCTCTCTCTCTCTCTCTCTCTCTCTCTCTCTCTCTCTCTCTCTCTCTCTCTCTCCCTCCCTTCCCCATCATCTTTCTTCCTCTCTCTATGTCTTTTCTTTTCTCCCTCCCTTTCCCTCCATCATCGTTTCCCCCTCCCTCCTCCCCCCCTTTTTTTCTCCTTTCCTCCCCCACTCCCTCTCCCCCTCCCTACGCTTAGGAGACCCATGGGAGCTCTGAGACTCATCCCTCCCTCTTCTTCTTCCTCCCTTCCCCTCCTCTCCCTTCCCTCCCTCAATCCCCTTCCCTTCCTCTCCTCCTTCCCTTTCTCTCCCTCCTATCCTTCCCCTCCTCTCCCTCCTATCCTTCCCCTCCTCTCCTCTTTGCCTTCCCCTTCCCTTCCCTTCTTTCCTGTCTTTTTCCCTCTCTCTCCACCCTCTCTCTCCACCCTCTCTCTCCACCCTCTCTCTCCACCCTCTCTCCCTCTCCTTTTTCCCTCATTCCCTTCTTTTCCTTTGGGCGGGTATGCAGCGAAGAGGATGTTTGGGGGAGGTGCTTGTGTGTGTGTGTGTGTGTGTGTGTGTGTGTGTGTGTGTGTGTGTGTTTAGGTGTATTTGGGAATCGTGTTGGGAAAAAGGGGAAGCTATAAGGAGAGTCTGGGGAGAGGTGGGGAGGGAGTGGGGAGGTGGAGTATTGGGGGATGTGAGGGTTACGTGGGGGGTGCTTAAGGGTGTGTGGGGAGTGTGTCTGATGCGTGTAAGGAAGGGAAATGGCAGTGAGAATATTGGGGGATGGAAGGAGAGGGTGTGGGGTGTGTAGGAGGAGAGGGTGTTGGGTGTGTGGGGGATGGAGAGAGGAGAAGGAGTGTGTGGATGTAGGGAAGAGGGTGTGGGGCGTGTAGGGGAAGGGAGAGTGTGTGGGTGTAAGGGAGAGTGTGTGGGGTGTGTAGGGAAGGGGAGAGTGTGTGGGTGTAGGGGGAGGGTGTGTGGGTGTAGGGGGGAGGGTGTGAGGTTGGACAATCAAGCGGTGTTCACTCACGCTTATGAGCCAATTACAAGCGGCGTTTGTGAGTGTTTGTGAGAGGGGTGGGGGCTTTTCTGTGTGTGTGTGTGTGTGTGTGTGTGTGTGTGTGTGTGTGTGTGTGTGTGTGTGTGTGTGAAGGGGGAGACAGACAAAGAGGGAAAGAAAAAGTGAAGAGAGAGAGATGCTGTTACTGTGTTTTTGCGTATGGCTGAAATCTGCCTGAGAGAGAGAGAGAGAGAGAGAGGAGGAAGGTTGTTTGTCAGCCACTGCTCTTGTGTGTGTGTGTGTGTGTGTGTGTGTGTGTGTGTGTGTACGGGATCTTTGTATATACGTATGTGTGTGTACGCATGTGCACTTTTGCGGATCTGTACTCAACCATGTAATATTAAATTCTGTACATTATCGACCCTTTTCTGTTATTTTTTTCTTATTCTTATTTACTTTTCATTTATTCATTAATTAATTACAAGTTCCTGCCTATAATTCAATGATTCAATAGTGAGGAAAGTTGAATGTGTTTAGGTCAGGGTTAATAGACACTCCTCTGATAGTTCTCATGCTTTTTTTCTGGCTGGAGTCAGGATTCCGTGGGCTTGCATGGTGAGCTGGTGAGTGTGTGACCCCATTTCATCGGGCAGATCTTTACTACTTCTATGATGATGATGATGATTGTGTGTTTATTGATGTTAATGGTGGTGATTGTGTGTGTGTGTGTGTGTGTGTGTGTGTGTGTGTGTGTGTGTGTGTGTGTGTGTGTGTGTGTGTGTGTGTGAGAGCGTTGAATAGGAAGGCATGTACAAACAGACAGGTAGATTGGTTCATTGATATAGTATATAAATAATGAGATAGATAGATAGAGAGAGAGAGAGAGAGAGAGAGAGTGGACTACCTGCCTTCTTCCCACTGCGACCTACCGCAATGCTACGTAGTCTCTCTCTCTCTCTCTCTCTCTCTCTCTCTCTCTCTCTCTCTCTCTCTCTCTCTCTCTCTCTCTCTCTCTCTCTCCTGTACACCACTATCTATCTACAGTATCTGCTACTTCAATACATGTTTATCTATTTCATATGTGCAGTCTATCCATAGGTTTTGGAGAGGGGGACGCCTTCACGTGGTGGCACTGATAAACCTGGGCAGCTGCGCGGTCTCTGCCTGGCTATACAAACGTCCCTAAACTCCCTTCGTTTCCTCTGATAGTGTACTGCAAAACGAGGGAAACTTCAGCCTGCAGTCCACCGCGTTCACCTTCAGATGAGTTTTATGTCTGTCACTCGATTTCTGTAGCCATTCCTCGGTCCATTTATCTATCCATTTATCTATTTTTCTATCTCCCTCTCTCTCTCTCTCCCACTCTGTCTCTATCCTATCCCCCATCCTATCATTCTTTCTGAAACGCATACCCGGGGTGGCGGGGAGGAAAATATGAATGCTAGGTGTGGTGGTGGGGAGAAAACGACCCGCGTTGGGGAGAAACCAGTGGGTATAGGGGAGAAATTGAGTGGTGTGGGATGGCCCCTTGGAGGAAATAATCTCTCCATCTCTCCAGTCTTCTCTCCTTCCCTCCAGTCGCCTCTCCTTCCCTCCAATATCCGCGTTTGGGGAGGGGGTACTTCTCTGATGGCTTGGAGATTTGAATTGTTACCCCCTGTGTGTTTGAGAGAGAGAGAGAGAGAGAGAGAGAGAGAGAGAGAGAGAGAGAGAAAAAGAGTGAGACAGAGAGAGACAGAGACAGGGACAGAGAGAGAGACAGAGAAATATGTAAAAATCTCTATCAGAATATTTTGTGTCTGTTTTTGTGTGTGTTTTAGGTGTATATATATATATATATATATATATATATATATATATATATATATATATATATATATATATATATATATTTTTTTATGTGTCTGACTCTGGGCATAGGCTTCACAGCCTGCTATCAAGGCCCAGCAGTCCTCCTACATACCATACACCTCTACATGTCACCACTTCGGCGCTAACACCCACCGTCCATATTGAATACATGCTAGGGCTGTCTCATACAGGACTGGTGTATTGGTATTAGCGGGGGTATTTTTACGACATGTCGGCGGGTCTTCTGGTAGATCAGTAAAGCCTGATTTAATGAAATTCAAATCCTTAAACTGTTCCCTGCCCCAGCCGGGATTCGAACCTGGGTCCGTAAGGACTGCAGGCCACCTCTCTACCGATTGAGCCACCGCCGTATGTCTGTTTGTCTCTAAGCTGTCAGTGGCTATGTCAGCGTATGTCTTTCTCTTTCTCTGTCTGTGTCTGTGCCGATCTGTGTCTGTATCTGTGTCCATCTGTCTCTATATATCCCTCTCTTTCAACCTGTCTGTCTGTATCTATATATCCATCCATCCATACGACCATCCATCCATCCATCCAACCATCCTTCCTTCCAACCATCCATCCATCCATCCAACCAAACAACCATCCAACCATCCATCATATTTATCTATCCATCCATCCATCTATCTATCCACCAAATGCCAGAAGAATTAACTGAAGGAGCAAAACTCCTGTCCAAGTTCCTATTGACCTAAGGATAAAATTATTGGATTTTGGCCAAAGTTTTAGCACAGAACAAGAAAGTATATTATTTTTTAGTTTTTTTTTTAGCTATATATTATTTTCGGAGTTGACCCTCTCAGCTTCAGGGTGCCTTTTTTTTTTTTTTTTTTTTTTTTTTTTTTTGATATATACATTTTTTTTTTCTTAGAGGTGGTGTCACGTAATTATTTTTTTTTAGTGGTTCACCCGTTCAGAGTGAGGATTTTCTTTTATATTCTTGCTGCCTACAAATGATTTCTGTTCCATTCATTTATCAATTTATTTTTATTTAGGATTTTTCGGGGGTGAGACCATGGTTGTAAAAAATTAATGTGTTGTCTAATCTCTTCACTTCAGAAAAGTCTCTCTAGAGGGGTGTGGGTGTGGGTGTGGGTGTGGGTGTGGGTGTGGGTGTGGGTGTGGATGTGGGTGTGGATATGGGTGTGGGTGTAGATAATAAGGTAGGCACAACTAGTCTAGGGCGTGTCCACTCTTTCTCCCCCACCCCTCCCCCTGCTCCTCCCCTCACCCTCTCCCCATCTCTCCCTCCCCTTGCTCCCATCCCATTACCTTTCACTACCCTACTCCCTATCTTTCACTATCTCTGTCATTGCTCCCTCCCTCTTATTCCTTCCTCTCACGCTACCTTCCTCTCTCCCTCCCTCCCTCCCTATCTACCTCCATTAATTCCTCCTTCCTACCTTCCTTCCTTCTTCCTTCCTTCCCTTTGTTTCTTTTTCCTGTCTTCTCTTCCTTCCTCCTTTCCTCAATTCCTTCCCCGCTTCCACCATCCCTCCATCTCTCTCCCTCCTTCCCTCCCTCCCTCTCTCATTATCCCTCTCTTTCCCTTCCTTCTCCCCATCCTCTCTCTCCCTCCCCCTCCTCTCTTTATCTCCTCGTTACAAAGCTTTTTTTTTATCTCACTCTCTTTTGTCTTTATTTTCTGTTTTCCCGCTGTCTTTCTCTGTTTTTACCTTCTACTCTTTTTTTTCTTTATTATTATTATTATTATTATTATTATATATCCATTCTTCATCATTTTCGTCTCATCTTACAAATACCTCTCGCATATCCTCTTTGTTTCTTTCCCCTCTTTTCCCTCGCAGTTTTCTCATATTATTTTTCTTTCCTCTCCTTCCATTTACTTCTCCCACGCCTTCGTTATCTTCCTTTGTCTTAGTTCTTCTCTCCTCCTCCTCCTCCTCCTCCTCCTCCTCCTTTATTCTTTTTTATTATTTTTTACTTTTCATCATTCCTCTCTCTCTCTCTCTCTCTCTCTCTCTCTCTCTCTCTCTCTCTCTCTCTCTCTCAAAAAAATTACCACAAAATAGAATGGTGAAAATATTCTTCCCTCCTCATTTCCCTCCCTCCTCTCCTCCCTCCTTTCCTCCCTCTCTTCCTCTTCCCTCCTCCCTCTCCTTCTTTCCTCCCTCTCCCTCTACCTCGATTTCTCTCCCTTCCCCTTTCTTTCCCTTTATTTCTCTCTTTCTTTTCCATCCATCTCTTCTCTTCTTTTTTCCCCCTCCTTATCTCCTGGTTGCTCTCTTCTTCCTCAAGCCCTCCTATCTCTTCTCTCGCTTCTCTCACTTTCTCTAACTTTTCATTCTGTCTCTCAGTCTCCTCCTCCTCCTTCCCTTCTTCGCAGTCTTCCTCCACAGTCTCCTATCGTTTCATCCTCTTCTTTATTCTCTTTCGCTCTGCTCTTTCTCATCCTGCTTCCTCTCTCACCACCTCCTCCTTTCCCCCCATCATTCTTTCCGATCTTTCCTTTCTCTTTGTAATCTCTCTTTCCTTTCTCTGCCCTTCTCTCTCCTTTATTCTCATTTTTTCTCTCTCTCCTCCTTCCTTCTTCCTACCTCTTCCTCCCATTTTTCACTTTCCCTCTTCTTCCTTCCTGTATCTCCCACTCCTCTCTTCCTACTCTCGTTTCCCTATTCATCACCTCACTTCCTCCCCACTCCCCATCTCCCCCACCCTCCCCAACCTCTCAAAGACCCCTTCAAAAAAAAAAACTCCCCACCTTCCACCCACACCCCCACACCCCCCCCCAAAAAAAAACGAAAAACAAAAAATAATCTCGATCAAAAACGCTGTCACTAGAATGTGTCTTATAATACTCAAAAAAATAGTGGGCCGGAAAATTGGCCGGGTTTATTTTTATCTCCTCTCTCTCTCTCTCTCTCTCTCTCTCTCTCTCTCTCTCTCTCACACACACACACACACACACACACACACACACACACACACACACACACACACACACACTTCGTACCCCTAAAAAGACAAAAAAAATGAAAGAAATGAAGGCTCTTGTATCGCCAGTCTGATTCGCGATGACCCAGTACGAGCCATTTTTGTCTTAGTCTCTCCCATGTTGACCTGATCCCACCCATGTTGACCCGACCACACACACACACACACACACACACACACACACACACACACACACACACTGTTTTGGGAAGTCTTCTGAAGATATTTTCCTCTTTTAGGGGAGGAAAGGGAGTTTTTGAGAGAGAGAGAGAGAGAGAGAGGAGGGCGAGGGGTGTGAGGAAGGAGGAAATAATGAAAAAGAAAAAAGGAAAAGGAAGAATGAGAAGCAGGAAGAAGGACAGAAAGAAGAAGTAAGAGGATGCGGAGGAGGATGAAGAGGAGGAGGAGGGAGAGTAAGAGGAGGAGGAAGAAGGAAGGAATGATGAGGGAGGGAAGAAGAGGAACAAAAAACAAGGGAAGATCAGAGAAAGAACAGAATGGAAAAGAAGAGGAGGGAGAAGAGGAAGATGATGAAAGAGGAGGAGGAAGGAAGAGCAAACGGTGAAGTAGGAGGAGGAAGAGGAGGAGGAGGATGGAAGAGGGGAGAAGAGAAGGAGGAGAAAGGAAGACGAGGAGTTGGAAGGGAGAGGGGAAGGCGAAGGAAAATTTACAGGGAGGAAGGAGGAGGAGGAGGAGGAGGAGGAAGGCAGGAAGAGGAAGGAGGAGGTGGGAGGGGACGGCTGAACCAACACCCCCTGTTTGCTTTGCCTCCGAGGGTGACGCCTCCTACCACAACTACCACCATCACTACCACAACTACCAACATTCCCACCACAATCACTCACCATTATTGCACCTACCACCACGCTTGCATCATCGTTAATCCCATTTGTCATCACTGCTGTCTGTCATTTCCATCGCTACCACAACTACCACGATCGCTACCACTATCCTTACCACAACTGCCACCCTCGCTACCACAGTCCCTACCACAACTACCATTATCATCACCACGACAGGCATTATAACTATACTCTGTTTATCTTTACTTGTCCCAGATTTTCGCCCTTTTGCATCTTATGTCCTGAGAGTCAGTAGTAAAAAAAAGACAATGCTACAGCTCCACAACCTTTCCATAGCACTTCTTCGTGACAAGCACCATATTCTAATGATACTCGTTTTTTACAACTACGCATTCATGATGGAGAGAGGGTAATTTTTGGCCAGTTTGGAGTATAAGGAGTATAGTATTGTCATCATTTCTCATTAGTTTCATCTTTAATATCTTTTTTTTTTTTTGCTGTAAATAAGTGTGTAAAAAATTAGATGGTGGTTTGGGTGACTATGCCAGGGTCGTGTTCTAAGCTTTGGGGATTCCTTTACACCTCTTCCTTAGCGATTCATTTTGTACGTAACTCCTCTTTATCCCAGTATGTGTTACTGATGAAAACTATTTCGATATTAAAGCGGTATGAATACATAGAGGAGAGTGTTAATGTCCAATACCCGGAATAAATCGCTTAGGAAGAGGCATAACGAAGCCTTCTGTGCTGAGAGACGGTCACCTTGAATGTAGGATTTAAACGAAAATTGTCACGCCACTTACCTGTTGAATATCTAGGTTAATTGGACAGGTAAACGTGTGAAGTATGAAGGAGAAAATTACGAAGGAGGAAAATAATGAAAATAGGGATGGTTGAGGTGTATTCTGTATACCTGAACTGCAACCATAACCACTAGTTCATAGGTACCACCCAAACCACAGCCATAGCTACCACATATACCATCACTACTACAACCACCATCACCACAACCACATCAGAACCATTAAATATGCTACCATTACAACCACCTTCACCACAACCACGTCAGTACCATTAAATCTACTACCACAATAATAGTTACTACCACATCTACCACACTACCACATCTACCACTACGACCACCATCACCACTACAATAGCCACTACCACTAAATTGACTGCCACATTCACGACTACCACCACAGCTACCGCCACCACCACAACCACCTCCAACGCGATCGCTAATTCCACTACCACAACCACTGCAGCCACGACCACTACCACAATCACAGCTACCACAACTACCACCAACCCCAGACGCTCGAAGTATTATGTGGATTCGATAAGGATTGAAAAATAGCGAAGTCAAATGAATTAATAATCACATTCGGTACATAATCACTTAATAGGATGAACATCGACATTATATTGGAGAGAGAGAGAGAGAGAGAGAGAGAGAGGGGGGGGGAAGGAGACTGAATGGATCAAAAAGGATAAATTAAGAGTGACAGACAGACAGACAGAAAGAGTAGGAAGTAGACAGTGAATTAAAGGATATAGGGAGACAGATAAAGAGATAGAGAGACAGATAGACAGAGAGGAAAAAGAGACAGAGAAAGAGGAATGGGAGATGAAAGGTGACAAAACCATCGCAAAACAGAAAATTCAAAAGAAAAAGAAGAAACAGAATATTTAAAGAATGCAAGATCAGTAGAGCAGATACAAGCAAAAGGAAAAATGAAATAAAGGAAGAATTCTATATATGAAGCCGGGAAGCCGAACGAAAGGGAGAGAGAGAGAAAAAAAAGGGAGAGAAAGAATAGAGGGCGGAGGGAGAGACAAAGAGGAAGGGAGGGAGAGAGGATAAAGAGTGGGAATGATAAAGCCAGATGAAATTTGAAAGGGGAGGTAAAAGAAGAGGATTATGTGTGTGCGTGTGTGTGTGTCTGTGTGTGTGTGTGTGTGTGTGTGTGTGTGTGAGAGAGAGAGAGAGAGAGAGAGAGAGAGAGACCCTCCAAGATTATTTTATTATTCCTATTATCATTATTTATTTTTTCACCCTCGCCTCTGATGGAGCAAAAAAAAAAATGCATGAATGAATGTATTATATAACTTGTTTTGAGAGAGAGAGAGAGAGAGAGAGAGAGAGAGAGGGAGGGAGAGAGAGATATACCATTATTTCTTCGCAGTTTTCACTCTTTTCTCTTATCTTTTCTCGTACGTATAATATAAGTCTATTGTCTGTAAATCCGCAGAGATTCATTGTTTTTTTAATCCCCTCCTGTTTGTAAAATAAATTCCCATCTCGTCCCAACTTCCTCTCTCTTTCCTCCCTCCCCCTTTCCCTCCCTCCCTCCCTTTTCTCCCTTTCATCTCTGTATTCCACCCTCTACACTCTCCTCCCTCTCCCCCATCCTTTCCTTCCTTTTATCTCCCTCCCTTTTGCTGCTATACCTCTCCTCTCTCATTTTTCCTCCCCATCTCCCTCCCTCTCTCCCCCTTCCTCCCCATCTCCCTCCCTCTCTCTCTCCCTTTCTCCCTCCCTCCCTCCCTTTCATCCTCTCCCTTTGTGTATCTTTCCTATAACACAATTTTTACACATCTATGCATGCAGTGGGCTCTCAATTTTTGCCATTCTCTCTCTCTCTCTCTCTCTCTCTCTCTCTCTCTCTCTCTCTCTCTCTCTCTCTCTCTCATTCCATCACTCCTCGATATTTCTTTAATTTTTTTGCTTTCCCTTCTCGCTCACAGCTCACTCACACACACACACACACACACACACACACACACACACACACACACACACACACACACACACACACACACACACACACACACACACACTCCCTTTCTTTCTTTCTTCACATTATTTTCCTTTCATCCATTCATTCATTCATTCATTCATTCAGGCAGTCAGTCAGTCAGTTATTCATTCATTGTGTCCCACCTTCCACCCATCTCTCTTCCTTCCTTCCTTCCTTCCTTCCTTCCATCTTTCCTTCCTTCCTTTATGTCAAAATTGCTACGGAGAGAAAGCAAGATTAATTTAACAGAACGAAAAACGCATTCAGTTCGCAGTGCTGTCAGTGATCGCATTAAGGAAATAGTGCCACAGCTACCACCATCCCTACCACAACTACCACGAGAGAGAGAAAGAGAGAGAGAGAGAGAGAGAGAGAGAGAGAGAGAGAGGTACATTTTCATTTTCTTTTAAGTCTGATACACTAGATACCAATGTCTTATAAATTGGGCTCAAAAGGTTAGTGCATGTGCGTGTGTTTGCTGTCACTTGTTCTCTCTCTCTCTCTCTCTCTCTCTCTCTCTCTCTCTCTCTCTCTCTCTCTCTCTCCGTGCGTGTATCAACAGTGAATCTCTATCAATCTCTTTCTATCTTCATTGCCTTTTTCCTCCATCACTCCCTTTCATCCTCCTTTCTCCATCTTTCCGTCCATCCATTCTTTCATTCATTTATTCATTTATTTCTTCCATCCATCCATCTATCCGCCCTCCCTCCCTCCTTCCTTCCCTTCCTACCATTTTCCCTCCTTTCCTCCCTTCCTTCCCTACCTTTTTCCCTCCTTTCCTCCCTTCCTCCTCCCTCCCTCCCTCCCGCACCATATGCAACTTCGGTTTCATCTGATCTAAGTGATATTGCCTCTTTCATATACACTGTAGCCGAGAGAGAGAGAGAGAGAGAGAGAGAGAGAGAGGAAGGGAGAGAGAGAGAGACAGGAAGGGGGAGAGAGGGAGGGACGGAATGAACGAGGGTGGATGGGGATGAGACAACAGAGAGAGAGAGAGAGAGAGAGAGAGAGAGAGAGAGCACAAAGGAAAGCAATCAACAACAGACCTATTGGCCTTGTCGAGCCCGTCTGTTATGGAGGAAGGTATGACTGTGGTATCTATTTTAACAGATTGAAGATAATATTAATAACTCTCTCTCTCTCTCTCTCTCTCTCTCTCTCTCTCTCTCTCTCTCTCTCTCTCTCTCTCTCTCTCTCTCTCTCTCAAACCCCATTATTTTCTCTCCATCGCCCCGGCTATCAAACGAGGAAAAGAGGCGTTGGCTTTGTTTTATTCTCTCTCTCTCTCTCTCTCTCTCTCTCTCTCTCTCTCTCTCTCTCTCTCTCTCTCTCTCTCTCTCCCAATTTTTCCATTTCCCCATTTTTTTCTCCTCCTCCTCCTCCTCCTCCTCCTCCTCCCATCATTATCACCCCTATCATCTTCCTCTCCCAACATCTTCCCCTATACCGTGAAACCCAGGCCATCGAGAGAAAGATTTACTCTCTCTCTCTCTCTCTCTCTCTCTCTCTCTCTCTCTCTAAAACCCTTCCATATTTGTGTTTTAATTTTCCTCTGTCATCATCATCATTTTTTTTCTTCTCTCTCTCCCTCCCTCCTTGCCTCCCGTCTCCCTTCCTTCTCTCTTTCCTCCCTGGTTTCCTAATTCCTTCCTGCAGTCTTCTCCCTTCTCCCATTTCGCCCTTCTTTCATACTTTCCTCCCTTCCCGTTTTCTATCCTTTCTTTTGTTTCTCCCTCTTTTATTCCTTGCCACACGTCTTCCTCCATTCCTTCTCCCCCTCCCTCCCTCTCTCCCTCCCTCCTTCTCTCCCTGGATTGCCCTCTCATAAACTTTCTCCCTTTTTTCCTACAGCCTTCAGATATCTTGATCTCTTCGCAAACTTTTCTAATCTGTCTCTGTTTTTTTATTTCTGTATCTTTCCATGATGATTTTCTCCTTCCTGTTTCTCTTTTGTCTTCCTCCTCCTCCTCCTCCTCTTCTTCTTCTTCTTCTTCTTCTTCTTCTTCAATTGACTCTTCTTTTTCTTCTTTATCCCCTTCTTCTATGTCTCGTTCACCTTTTCTTGTTTTTCTTTTTTATTTGTGTATGTCTTTCATGCTGATCTTTTCCTTCCTTTGTTTTTTCTTTCTCCTCTTCCTCCTCCTCCTCCTCCTCCTCCTCCTCCTCCTCCTCCTTCATCCCTCCCTTCTACGGGGCCATAATGTCTCCCTTAACACCCTTCCTCCCTCCCTCCTCCTCACCCTCCCTCTTCCCTTTCCTCTCATTCTTCTTTCCCTCACTATCACCTTGCTTCTCTCTCTCTCTCTCTCTCTCTCTCTCTCTCTCTCTCTCTCTCTCTCTCATCCAGCCGTTCTTTCCTTTCCGTCAGTTTCTCTTTATTGTTCCTTTGCTTCCCAGTTTTCTGATCATTCAGTTCTTCCTTCCTCCTTTCCTCCTTTTTCTCCTCCTTTTTCTTCCTCCTCCTCTTTCTCTCCCTTCTCTCCCTCTTTACTTTCTCCCTACCATGTCTTCCTCTTTGTTCCTTCTCCTCCCCTCCTCCTCTTTCTTCTTCCTTCTGTCTTCCTACTTCGTCCTGTCATCCTCTTCTTCCTTTTTCTCCTCTTCATCCTTCTCTCCTTTCCTCCCCTCTTCCCCCCCTCCTCTTCTCCCTCTCCCCCTCCATCACCCTAACCCTTTCTCTCCCTAGCCTCCTCCTCCCTTAAATTTCCCTCTATCTCCTCCCTAACCCATAATGTGCCTTTCCTCCCTCCCTATATATCTCCCTCCCTCTCCTCTCTCTCTCTCTCTCTCTCTGAGGTAGGTTAAACTGTGGTATCTATTTTATGAGCCAAAGACAAAGATGGCAAAGCATGAAGAATTCCCCCCTCCCCACCAATCCCCCACACCAATCCCCTCCCACCTATCGCCCCCACCAATCCCCCTCCCACCTTTCCCCCCCACCAATCCCCCTCCCACCTATGCCCCCCCAGTCAAAACCGGCAAGAAAAAGTGAGAAAGATTACCACGCAATATTGAAAAACTGCCATGGAAATCTGATAGGAATGGAGGAAAGGAAGGAATATTCTACGGTATCTCTCCTTTATTCCTCTCCCTCTCCCCCTCTCTCCTCCTCTTCCTCTCCCTTTTTCTCATTCCCTCCCTTTCCTTCTTTCCCTCCCTGCAGTTTCCATTTATCCCTTTCCTTCCTTTTTACAATTCCCTAAATCCTCCTTCCTTCCTCCTACTCCCTCCCTCCCTTCCTAAATCCCTCTTTCCTCCTTTTATTCCTTTCTGCACTTCCTTAATTCCTCTCCTCCCCCCTACTTCCCTCCCTTCCTCTCATACTCTAGATCTCCCCCTCTGTCCGTGTCTCCCTCTCCCTCCTCTTTACCTCCCTCTCCTCTTCCTCTTCGTCTCCTCTCTCCCTTCTTCTCTCCCGTATTCCTCCCTCCCTTTCTATCCTTCTACTTCCTCTCTCTGTCCTTTCCTTCCCTTCCTCTGCCCTTCCTCAGAGCCTTCCTGCTTTTCTATCCTTTACTTTAGCTGATAGATTAGTTTTGTGAGTTATTAGCTTTCTCATTCCCTCCCCTTTTCCTCTTCCTCTCCCTATCTTTCCTCCCATCTCTCCGTCTCCCTTTCCCTCTCATTCTCCTCCATCTTCCTCTCTTTTATCCCGCCGTCTCCTCTGCCTTTTCCTTATCCCTTTCCCTCCCTCCCTCCCTCCCTCCTCCGCACTTTCTTATCTCCCTACCGTCTCCCCCGGCGCAACTCTCTCATCCTTTCCAGATTCCTTTCATGTTGTATTTTGTCTTCCTTCCTTCCTTCCTTCTTTCCTTCCTTCCTTCCTTCTCTCTCCTCCTTTACAACTTTCTTTAGTGTTCTTTTTTCCTTTCTTTCTGTCTTTCTTCTCATCTTTTTTCCTCCCTTCATTCATTCATTCATTCATATATATATTCATTCATTCACTCACTTACCCACCCATTCATTTATTCATTCATATATTCACTCTCACCTACCCATCCATTCATTCATTCATTCATGCATTCATACCTACACTCATTTATTCATTCATTCACATATTCATGCTCCCATCCATTCATTCAAACATCCACACATTCTCTCATTCATTCATACATTAACACATTCATTCATCCATTCATCCAACCATGCATTCATTCACGTCATTCACTCATTTATTCATTCTCAGTTGCCCTCTCCTGTCATCTTTTTTTTTTTTTTTGCTTATCATTTCAGACCTAAACTTTTAACCATCAGTCACATAACAAGGCCTTAACATCGCTCTTTTTAAATTAACTCGTTTCTATACTCCTCTCACCTCAACTTGGCCCAGATTTTCGTCCTTTTCAGGTATATTTCACGTAGCTCGGTGGCAGAAACAGACCTTACTTCAGCTCCACCCCCCCCCTTTTTTTTTAATAGCACTTCTTCGTGACTAGCATCATGTTCTAATGTTCAAGGGATGGCAGTTTTAGGCCAGGTTAGAGTGAAAAGAGTACTGCAGGTGTATGTATGTATGAAGAGAGAGAGAGAGAGAGAGAGAGAGAGAGAGAGAGAGAGAGAGAGAGAGACGTGCAGATGGTTAGGCCTGTGAGATAAAGAAAATGTGCAAGAAGTACGAGCAAATGGTTAGGCCTGTGAGGTGGCGTTAGGATTCCTTGGGCATGAGTGATGTGTCAGTGAGTGGGTGGCCCATTTCACTGGCCATGCTGTTTCTGCTCACTTTGTTCTCTCTCTTTCCTCACCCTTTCCATTCCTTCCGCCCCTCACACTGTCCAGTCTTTCCTTCCTTCCATCTTTCCTTATTTCCTTCCTTGCGTCCTTCTTTCTTACGTCCTTTCTCACTCTTTCTCTCTCCCTCACTTCCTCCCGTCCTTCCTTCCATCCTTCCTTCCTTCCTTCCTTCCTTCCTTCCTTCCTCACTTCCTTCCTCACTTCCTTTCTCTCTTCCTTCCTTCCTTCCCTCCCCCAAGCTATGATAATGAAGGAGGGAGGGGAGGGGGAGGGGGAGGGGGAGGGGGGAGCCTAGACTCAGCGCAAAAGTTGGGATCAGTTGAGGGTTTGGCGATGGTGGTAGTTGTGGTAGGCGATGGTGGTAGTTGTGGTAGGCGATGGTGGTAGCTGTGGTAGGCGATGGTGGTAGTTGTGGTAGGCGATGGTGGTAGTTGTGGCAGGCGATGGTGATAGTTGTGGTAGGCGATGGTGGTAGTTGTGGTAGGCGATGGTGATAGTTGTGGTAGGCGATGGTGGTAGTTGTGGTTGATGGTGGTGGTACTTGTGGTTGATGGTGGTAGCTGTGGTGATGGTTTATAATGGTGGTAGTTATGAAAATGATGGTAGTTGTGGAAAATATAAATCGCGATGATGGTGGTAGTCTTGATTGAAGATAATGTTTATAGTTGTGGTAGGTGAGGTGAGGGATGTTTGTGATGGTGGTAGATATGACAGAGATGGTGGTAGTTTTGGTGGCAGGATGGTGGTAGTTACAAAAGTTGGGGAGGGTGGATGGTAGTTGTTGTAGCAGGATCGAGGAATGCTGGTGGTTGTGGTAGTGGTAGGAATGTTGGTGGTTGCGGTAGTTGTGGTAGGGTTGTTAGTGGTAGTTGTGGTAGGATTGTTGGTGATAGTGGTAGTTGTGGTAGGATTGTTGGTGATAGTGGTGGTTGTGGTAGGAATGAATATGCTTGTGTTGTTACCAATTAATATTTCTCTCTCTCTCTCCCTCTCCCCCTCTCTCTCTCTCTCTCTCTCTCTCATTATAACTTCTCCCCCTTTCTTCCTCCCCCTCTCCATCCGTCCATCTTTTCTCCCCTCTCTCTCTCTCTCTCTCTCTCTCTCTCTCTCTCTCTCTCTCTCTCTCTCTCTCTCTCCTCTTGTCTTTCTCCTTGCTTCCCTAACTTTCTTTCTCTCTCCATGCAGAAGAGAAAAAGAGAAAAGAGGAAGGAAAGAGGAGGAGAAAAGAGAGAAAGAAAAAATGGAGAGAGAGAGAGAGAGAGAAGGAAGGAAGGAAACGAGGAAAGAATGAAATCTGATCTGAAGGAAGGAGAGAGAGAGAGAGAGAGAGAGAGAGAGAGAATGTAAGTAGGGAGGAGGAAAAGTGGGAGGGTTTTAGAGACAAGAGATATGGGAGTCGTTAGGGTAAGTGTAGATGGGAGAGAGAGAGAGAGAGAGAGAGAGAGGTGGCAGAATGAGAAAGGGAGAACAGATGGGAAAGATATTAAGGAAATGGGCAAAATTTGAGAGAGAGAGAGAGAGAGAGAGAGAGAGAGAGAGAGAGAGAGAGAGAGAGAGAGAGAGAGAGAGAGAGAGAGAGAGAGAGAGGAGGGAGGGGGAGAGAGCCTGATGGTAAGACAGAGAGAAGAGGCCCACGTCACTGATATTGATATTGTAATTTGTGTTGGATTGATGAGTTCCCCCTCCTCTCTCTCTCTCTCTCTCTCGATTCCCCACCATTCTTTTCCTCCATTTTTCTCCTTTCCTCCATCCCTCCTCTTTTCTTCTCTTCTGTTTATCCTCTCTTTCCCTCTCTCAATCCACTCACCCCCTCTCTTCTCGTTCCTCCACTCTTCTCCCTCACTCCCCCCACCTTCCCTCCCTCACTCCTTCCTCCTTCCCTCCATCTCTCCCTCCTCCTTTCCTCCATCTCTCCAAACACCAGCTTAGAGTCCATAATTGATGGTGTTTTTCGCGTCTAGTATTTTGCGCTGATAAATAACCCGCTTATGTCTTCAGGAAATCAATTTTTTTTTATTATATTCGTTTTCTTTCATTCATTCTCTGCTCGCTTCCTTCTTTCTTTCTTTTTTAATTCATTCATTCATTCATTCATTTATTATTCATTTTATTTATTTATTTATTTTTCAGTGCTAAACTCAGGACAAAAAGATGACAAGGTTGAAGTGATGGAATGAATCTTTTTTTTATCTCCTCCCTACATTGTTTTTTATTTTTTTTTAATTTTCGTTCTTCGTTCAGTCTTCTTCCCCCCCCCCTTTTTTTTTTTGGCAAATCTTTATTCGTTTTTCTTATATTTTTCCTTTATAGTTTCTTTAATTTCTCTCTCTTTTTTTTTTTTGCTATCGTGCATTTGTCTTTTTTTCTCGTAAAGGGTTAGTGGCGATTCCAGTGATTCTCTCTCTCTCTCTCTCTCTCTCTCTCTCTCTCTCTCTCTCTCTCTCTCTCTCTCTCTCTCTCTCTCTCTCTCTCTCTCTCTCTCTCTCTCTCGTAAAATGGCGCCTCCCCAGCCCTTCACACCATCTGTCAGGTTATTAAAGGGTATTTCACGGGATATTTCAGTTAATACAATACTGCCTTGACGGGGTGAGAGAGAGAGAGAGAGAGAGAGAGAGAGGGAGAGAGAGAGAGAGAGAGAGAGAGGGGGGGAGAAGGGAAAGAGGAAATGAGGGAGGACGAAGGTGAGAATGGAAGCAGTAAGCAAAGGAAGGGAGAGAGGTAGAGACTGGTTAGTAGGTAGGTAGGTAGGTAGGTAGAGAGAGAGAGAGAGAGAGGGGGGGGGAAGAGGGGGAAGGGACTGGACGAAGATGAGGATGGAAACAGTTAGCAGAGGAAGAGAGAGAGAGAGAGAGAGAGAGATTTAGGTAGGTTTAGAGAGAGAGAGAGAGAGAGAGAGAGGGGATATGAACTGAAGAATGGGAGGAATAGGGGGAGGATAAGTGAACTAGGTCTGTATTATTAACTTAGAGGGAGAGAGTGTGAGAGAGACGAGGGATGGAGGAGATGGTGGTGAGAGAGAGAGAGAGAGAGAGAGAGAGAGAGAGAGACAGAGACAGAGACAGAGAGAGAGGAAAGGAGCAAACGAAGGAGAAGTATTAAGTTAAGAGAGGGAGAGGGGAGAGTGAGGGAGAGCTGAAGGAAGAGGAAGGACGGGAGGGAAAAAATCTCTCTCTCTCTCTCTCTCTCTCTGCTGATTCATCACTGAGATACATTTTCCCTCTCAATCCCCACTCTTTCTCTTCTCTCTTCCTCTTATTTTCCTCTTATTTCCTCTTGATGTCAGCCCTAGATCTCTTTCGTATTTGTTTCTCTGTTTTTCATATTCTTTTTTTCATTTTTCCTCTTAGTTAATTCCCTTTCCTCTTTTTCCTCTTGTTTTTCTTACGTCGTTGTCATCGTTTATTCCTCTTTCCTCTTCTTCTTCCCTCTTGTTTTTTCAGGCCTTCTCTTCCTCGTTCGTCTTCCTGTTCCTTGTATTATTCCTCTTCCTCTTTCCTCTTGTTTCTGCTCTTCTCATTTTCCTCCCTATCTTTTCTCCTTCCTTCCCTCTCGTTCTCCCCTTCTCCCTACCCATCCCTCATCCCTCTCTCCTTTCCCTCTTCCATCCTTTCCTCTAGCCCCTTCCTCCTTTCCCCCCTCCCATCTCCCTCTTCCTCTCTTTGCCTCTGTCACTCTGCACATCCTTCCTTTCTCCTTCACCTTTCCCTCCCCGTCTGTTTGTCTTTCTCTCTCCTTCAACCCCTCCTCCCCTTCTTATGCCCCCCCTCCTCCTTACCTCCTTTCCTTTCCACTCACTTCTTTTCCTTTCCTCTGCGTTCTTGATTGCTCTTTCCATCCTTCCTCCTCGCCTCCTCCTTTCCCTCTTCTTCGTCCACTCTCTCTGTCTCTCCACTCTCTCTCTCTCTTTCCACTCTCTCTCTCCCCACTCTCTCTTTCCCCTTCATGCCTCTCTCCCTTCATACTCCCCTCTCCCTCCTTGCCCCCAGTTCTTCTACATTCTCTTTACGTCTCTCCCTCCATCTCCTTCTTCCTTTTTCCCTTCCTCCTAGACTTCTCCCTCCCTTCTCTTCCTCGCCATCTCTCCCTTTCTCTATCCCTTCTCGGCTTCCCCCTCCCTTCTCTTCCTCCCCATCTTTCCCTCCCTTCCTCCCTCCTTCCTCTCCCTCCCTCCATCCCCACCCTATGATTGCCAGAAACGCTGATTCATCACTCACAGACGTTTTCCTCTCAACCTCTTCCTCTTCCTCTCTCTTCCCTCTTTCCTCCCTCACTCCCTCCCTCCCTTGCCCTCTTTCTCCTCCTCCCTCCTCTCCCTCTCCCTCCCTCTCTCCTCCCCCTCCTCTCTTTTCTTCTCCCCCTTCCTCTGCCCTTCTCACATTTCCATCCTCTTTCCCTGTTGATGTTTTTCCCTGTCCTTCCCTCCATATTTTCTCTCCCTCTGTTCCTTCCTCTATTCCTCCTCCTCCTCCTCCTCCTCCTGACAACGTTGAGGAAACAGTTTGAGTTAATTGAAGGTTCCTGCTTGTGAAGATGAAGGAAGGAAGGAAGAAACGGAGGAAGGAAGGAGGGAAGAAAGGAGGGAAATGGATGATTGAAGGAAGCGATAAAGGAAGTAAAGAAAGAGGGAAATGATGAGGAGAAAGAAAGAAAGAAATGAAGGAAGAGAAATGAATTAATAATTAAAGGAATGAATGAATAAATGAAGGATGAATGTATAGGAGTTAACACCTCTCTCTCTCTCTCTCTCTCTCTCTCTCTCTCTCTCTCTCTCTCTCTCTCACACACACACACACACACACACACACACAGTAGATAAATTGCACAAGGGTACCAATCGCTAGTCCCCTAACATATAATGACGGGTTATAGGCAAAATCAAGAGTCTTTCATCATCATCATCATCATCATCACAACCACAACATCCCCAGACTCAAGTAACTGTTTAAATAATGAATAACGTTATGCAAGAAGGTCGTTATCTACATCCCAGCGATTCAAAACTGGTCATTATCGTGTTGTAATGAAATAAAAGATAATGAAGGTGAATTAATTAAGGTGGAGTTAATGGAGGAAAGGGTGGTTAGACGCAGGACTCCGGCACAAAGGTAATAACAATAATAATAACAGGTGAGCAGGTAGGGTAGGGTAGGGAGGTGGGAGAGGAAGAGAGGGTGACGAGGAAGGTAGGGAAGGGGGAGAGGGAATGGGGAGGGTAGGGGGGAATGGATGAGGAAGGGGAAGAAAAAGGGAGGGAGAGTGGAGGGAGGAATGGATGAGGAAAGGGAAGAAAAAGGAGGGAGAGGGGAGGGAAGGGGGAGGGAGGGGAAGGAGAGGGTAGAAGAGGAGTGGAAGAGAGAGGGAAAGAAGAGAGTAAGGGGAGAGAAAGGGTAAAAGAGTGAGGAAAGGAAGTGAGAGGGAGGGGAAGGGGAGGAGAGAGGGCAGGGGACAAGGCTGGAGGAAGAGGAGGGGGAAAATAAATGGGAAGGAGAAGAGGAAGAGAGAGGGGAAAAAAAAAGAGATCGAGAGGAAGAGTGAAGGAGGAGGAAGAAGACAGGAGGTGACCAGGGTGGGTAAGGATGAGGAGGAAAATATAGGAAAGTAAACAAAGAGAGGAGAAGAGAAAAATAATGAAGAGAAAAGAAAGAGGAGAAGAGGAAAAGGGGAAGAGGAAAGAGGTAAAGAGGAAAGAGGGAAGGAGGAAAGAGGGGAAAGGGGAAAGAGGGGATTACAGTTTGCCATATCCCTAATCATCAATTCCCTACATTGTATTGGGCAAGGGGAATGGCTGGATTGTTTTTTTTTTACACACTTTTATAATGGCTTCTGTGGACTATTGATATTGTGTGTGTGTGTGTGTGTGTGTGTGTGTGTGTGTGTGTGTGTGTGTGTGTGTGTGTCCTCCTCCTCTTCCTCCTCCTCTTCCACAAGCAGATACACACACACACACACACACACACACACACACACACACACACACACACACACACACACACACACACACACACACACACAAATAATAACAACAGAACCATACGAACAACAAAAATGGAATACCAGACATCAGAAGCTTGCAAATTTTCTCCACATAATTATATTCTATGTAATTATTCCCAGCTAATCATCGTGTGGGTCGTCTGTAAAATGAGACTGAGAAGAAGTGGAGGCTGAAAATAACAGGAGGATAATTGTTGTTGATGATGGTGTTGTGGAAATGTACGATTAAGTCTGTTATTCTTTTTTTTTTACCATCAGTCCACCATCGTCCTTTTGGGGTACAGGGAGAGAGCTGACGGGCCTTCACGTAACCGGTCAGCTGCATCCTGTGGCTATATCAGTGCCACCACGTGAAGGCGCTCCCCTCCAGCATCACGCAAAAGATGATAACGAAACCAGAATGGGACGAAAATGATACGAGTGAACGGAAGCGAAATGGAACTCTTATTACGTCTCGTCTCATCTCATCTCAACCCAACTCACTTCACCTCATCTCATACCTCATCTCACCCCAATCCCTTCCACCTCACCGTCTCATCTCGTCACGTTTCATCTCGTCTCGCCTCATCTCACTCATCTCATCCTATCAGTGCGTTCATTTAGCGTGGGGCAATAAGGCGCGGACGGCCTAGTGGTAATATGCCTGGCTAAGTATTACACCTGTGCCTCGTTGATTCCCTCTGTTACCACGCCGCTTCATTTACCACTATTGCGACTCAGGGGCGGGGGAGGGGGCACAGAGTTAGCCCTTTCCATCCCTTGACCTCTCTTTTTTTGTGTGGTTTATTCTTGCTACCCCGGATGATTTTATATAGATAATTTTTCTGGATTATTCATTTATTTATTTATGGAAGAGATGTTAAGGGGAAATTTTTTTTTAGTACAGGACAGTACATTTATTAAGGGTAGTACATTCTAGGGATTACAGAGAAGTACTTTTAAGGGGAGATGCATTGGGGTAATTTTTAGGGAAGTACATTATAGGGAGGTCTATTAAAGGGATGTACATTTTTGGGAGAGTAATTAAAGTGATGTACATTTTAGGGAGATTAATTAAAGGGATGTACATTTTAGGGAGAGTAATTTAAGGGATGTACCTTTTAGGGAGATTAATTGAAGGGATGTACATTTTAGGGAGAGTAATATTTAAGGGATGTACATTTTAGGGAGAGTAATAAAAGGGATGTACATTTTAGGGAGAGTAATATTTAAGGTATGTACATTTTAGGGAGAGTAATATTTAAGGTATACATTTTAGGGAGAGTAATATTTAAGGGATGTACATTTTAGGGAGAGTAATAAAAGGGTTGTACATTTTAGGGAGAGTAATATTTAAGGGTTGTACATTTTAGGGAGAGTAATAAAAGGGATGTACATTTTAGGGAGAGTAATATTTATGGGATGTACATTTTAGGGAGATTAATTTAAGGGATGTACACTTTAGGGAGAGTAATTGAAGGGATGTACATTTTAGGGAGGCTAATTTAAGGGTGAGTGGGTGGGGATGTAATGATATGCCCGGCTAAGTATTAATTCCTGCCTCGTTGATTGCCTCTATTATTAGCCTCCTTTGTTCATTGGGATTCTCTCTCTCTCTCTCTCTCTCTCTCTCTCTCTCTCTCTCTCTCTCTCTCTCTCTCTCTCTCTCTCTCTCTCTCTCTCTCTCTCTCTCTCCTACACCCCCACAGTCCTGTCTTCCTCAGTCTCCTCTCCTCTTCAGTTTCTTCTTTCCTCTTGTCCACCCCTCACCTCCCCCTTTCCTCTCCCCTTCCTTCCCTCTCCTTTCCTCTCCTCCCCTTCCCTCCCCATCCTTAAGCCTTCCTCCCCACTAATGTAATTCCATCCCTTCCCCTCCCCTCCCCTCATCTCCCTTCCCCTCCCCTCCCCTCATCTCCCTTCCCCTCCCCTCCTCTCCTCTCCTCTCCTCTCCTCTCCTCTCCTCTCCTCTCCTCTCCTCTCCCCTCCCTTCCCCTCACCCTCACCCTCACCCGGTGTCGCTCAGGTAAGCTCCTTAATTAACCTAAACTCACCTGGGATCTTGTTTATTGTGTGTGTGTGTGTGTGTGTGTGTGTGTGTGTGTGTGTGTGTGTTTGAGGTAGAAATAGTTCAGTGTGTGCTCTCTCTCTCTCTCTCTCTCTCTCTCTCTCTCTCAACATGAGTGAGTAAGATTGAAAGGCAATAAGAGAGCGAGAAAAAGGGGCCCCGGAAACGATGATGGACGAGAGAGAGAGAGAGAAAGAGAGAGAGAGAGAGAGAGAGAGAGAGAGGGAGAGAGAGAGAGGGAGAGAGAGAGAGAGAGTAAGATAGAAAATACCAGCCAATCTTCCTCTCCATCTTTCAGTCGTCCTCAGAGATCCTCCTCGTGGGTAGGAAAATATTAATAAAAGAAATCTTTCCATCTTCTCAATTTAAAGATGAATGGGGAATCAGACCTGGCCATTCAATTAACCTGTTGAGAGAGAGAGAGAGAGAGAGAGAGAGAGAGAGAGAGAGAGAGAGAGAGAGAGAGAAATAGAAGGGGGAGGGCAAATTGGTATGATATAAAAATACATATTCATGCATACATACATACAAATACAAACATACATGAATACATACATACATACAGACAGACACACATACACAGACAGATGGATAGATAGATATAGAAATTGAGATAGTGGTAGAGGGAATCAGAACTCATTTCATCTATACTTCTCAATCAAAACACGCCTACGAGAGCTGCCATCCAATTAAACAGACTCCATCTATAGACTCCACAATCTGGTCTCCCCGTCTGCCATACCTGTGGGTTCGTATCCTATTAGTTCTTCATTAAATCCTCTTTTCTACCTTGAACTCTGATGCGCTCTTGGGGTATCCAACTCTATTCCCTCCCGTAGGAATATGCGCGTCTACCTGGGTGGGGGAGAGAGAGAGAGAGAGAGAGAGAGAGAGCGCCGAGTCCAGGAATAGATAGACGAAGTGATTTGATTCCCTTCGTCTAACTGAGAGAGTTACGTGACCGAAAAGGCAAAGGAGATGAAAAATTAAATGAATAAACATATAAATTAGGAATGAAAAAATATGATCAGAATTGTTAATATAAATGTAGATAGATATACAGATAGAGAGAGAGAGAGAGAGAAGAGAGAGACAGACAGATAGATAGAAACTGTGCAATACATAAAATAGAAAGGGGAAAAATTAAAAACAATCCTTCACAGTGACTGGAACTCCACCCCGTCCCGTCCTGACCCACCCTGACCCCTCTTGTCCACCTTCGATAGACCTAAGAAAAAGGGGGAAGAAAGAGACATAAATCAGAGAATACACACACAGATTGGAATTCACCTCCTCCTCCTCCTCCTCCTCCCTCCTCCTCCTCCCTCCTCCTCCTCCTCCTCCTCTTCCTCCTCCTCCTCCTCCTTTTTTTTACGGCATATCTAAGGTAAAAAAATCAGAAAAAGGAAAGGAAGTATCTGTGACAAAATATATATATTTACCTATTGCAACTATGTCCTCTCTCTCTCTCTCTCTCTCTCTCTCTCTCTCTCTCTCTCTTTCTCTTCCTCCCTTTCCCTCACCTTCCTCCTTTCCTCTCCCTCCCTATCCTCACCTTCCTCCCTTCTTCTCCCTCCTCCTCCTCCTTCCCTCTCCCTCACACTTAGCCTCCTCCTTCCCTCTCCCTCTCCCTTTATCTCTCCCTCACCCTCTCCCTTACCCTCCTCCTTCTCCTCCCTCTCCCCCCTCCCTCTCTCTCCTTTTCTCGACCCCCTCCATCTACTTACAAGAGATTTAAGCTGAATGAAAGGAAAGGGAGCAGAAAAAATAAATCCCAGAATAGTTACAAGAAGCGATTGGATCCTTTTCTCGATCCCCTTATTCTAGTCTACCTGAGAGAGAGAGAGAGAGAGAGAGAAAGAGAGAGAGAGAGAGAGAGAGAGAGAGAGAGAGAGAGACTAACAATAAAATCGAGAAAGTAACTGAGCTGATCGAAGAAAAAAAAAAATCAATTCTTACACGAAGCGATTGGATTCCTCTCTCTCTCTCTCTCTCTCTCTCTCTCTCTCTCTCTCTCTCTCTCTCTCTCTCTCTCTCTCTCTCTAATAGGATTATATAAGTAGGATCGGAACCCCCTTCTCGAACCCCTTGCTCTTGTGCCAGGAGGATATAAACAAAACAACACCCACGCTACTTATACAGGATCCGATTCTAACTCCACCCCTCCTGAACCCTCTTGAGTGGAGTTGGAGGGATTTGAGGGATGGAGGAAAGCAGGGTGGAGGGAGGAGGGAAGGAGGGAGGAAGATAGGTAAGTAGGGAGGGAGGGAGGGAGGGAAGGAGGTACGGAGAGAGATTCAGAGGGATATAGATTAGTCAACAAGAAGGGATGGAAGTAGGTAGGAAGTAAGCAGGTAGATATAATAAAAGGGAGAAAGAGAGGTAAGTAAGCATGTAAGGTCTGAGTGAGGGAGAGAGGGAGGGAGGGAAGAAAAAAGTAGGGGAAAAGGGAGGGATGGAGGGAGAGAGGTAGGAAAGACGAGATGGAGGGAGGGAGAGAGAAATACTGATGTGTAAGAGAGGGCGTAGGGAAGGAAGAAGACGTGGAATTAGGTAGGTAGGTAAGAGGGAGGGAAGGTAGGTAGGGAGGTAGGGAAAAAGCTGATGGATTGGGGAGGACAGAGAGAGAGAGAGAGAGAGAGAGAGAGAGAGAGAGAGAGGTGGCAGGTAGGTAAGAGCAGTGGAAGGAAGAGAGGCAGGTAAATAACTCACAGTAACTTTAGTGCCTGAACTTAGATTGGTATAAAATGACTGGAACAATAGTAAGTGATTTGGCAGATTGAGTTACTGAGCTAGGTAGTTAGGTAGGAGGATGGGGAGGTAGGTAGGGAGGTAAGTATGTAAACAGGTAGGAAGGGAGGGAGGGAGGTACGTAAGTAGGAAAGCAGATAGGTAAGTAGGCAGGCGTGTAAGTATGGAGGTAGGGACGTAGAGACAAGGTAGGTAGGAGCAATGTTAACTAACCCTCCTCCTCCTCCTCCTCCTCCTCCTCCTCCTCCTCTCGTTGTTGCACTGATGAGGCGTCTGTCTGTCTGTTTGCGTCTGTGTTTGCGTGATTGTCAGGGTTGTCATCTGAGGCTGTGTGTGTGTGTGTGTGTGTGTGTGTGTGTGTGTGTGTGTGTGTGTGTGTGTTCAGAAACGTATATGTGTGTATTTGCCTGTGTACGTATTTCTTCTGAGACCTCTCTCTCTCTCTTTCTCTCTCTCTCTCTCTCTCTCAGGCGTGAAGTTAAGGCCGTATAGAGTATTAGGAAAATATTACACATATCCCAAATCATCCATAAACCTTTCCCAGTGCTTTTTCTTATATTAGAGAGAGAGAGAGAGAGAGAGAGAGAGAGAGAGAGAGAGAGAGGGAGGGAGGGAGAGAGAAAGAGGGAGGGAGGGAGAGAAACAAATTAATATGCAGTGATTAATCAGATATGGATGAAGAATAAGAAGAAAAAGAGAAGAAAAAATAAATATAGCAGATTGGAGGAGGAGGAGGAGGAGGAAAAGAGGGGAAGGGGAGAGGGAATGAGGAGGAGGAGGAGTGGGTGGTCAAGAGGAAGACAGTGACCTATGAAGAGAGAGGTGAAGGAGGGGGGGGGGAAAGGAGGCGGAAGAGTAGGAGGAGGAGGAGGAAGAAGAATAGAAAGTGACAGGGGAGGAAAAGGAGGAGTGGAAAAGATGAGAGAAGAGGAAGAGGAGGAGGGAGAGGAAGAAGAGGAGGAAAAAAGATGAAAATAGGAAGAAGAGGAGAATCAGTGAAATAACAAAGGAAGAGAAAGAGGAAGAAATTGAGGGACGAAAAGTTAAAGAAAGAAAGAAGGAATAAAGTAGGGAAGATGAAGAAGGAAGGACTAACGAAGGAAGATAAAGAAGGAAGGACTAACGAAGGAAGATAAAGCAGAAAGGACAGTGAAAAATGAAGAAGGAAGAAAGGAAGGTAGGAAAGAGATAGCAGGAAGAAAGCAATGAAGGAAAGAAAGAAAAACGGAAGAAAAGAAGGAACAATTATAAGGAAGATAAAAGATAAGGAAAGACGAGAAAAGAAGGTGAAAGAAGAAGGAACAGAAGTCGATAAAGAAGGAACGAGAGGGGGAAGAAATAACAGGAAGGAAGGATGATGAAGGACGAAGGAAGATGAAGAAGGAAGGAAGGATGAGGCGGGAGACCATGAGCACCATCAACACAATTAATACCATTTTCGTCTTCCTTAAAATTTCCCCTTCCTAAAATTCTCCAACCCGACCTTTTTTCGCCGGGGATCAAAGATGGAGAGAATCTGCATTTTCCGCCGGCATTTTCCTCCCTTTTTCCCCCTTCCCCCTCCTCCCCTCCTCTTTTTTCCTACCTTGAGTGGGCATTTGATGTTTGAGTGGGGGCGGGAAAGGGTTGGATGGTCTCATTGTCTTGGTTTTTACATGAGTTACCCATCACTCTATTTTCTCTAAATCCGTTTTCTTTACGTCTTGTATTTCATTTTCATTTTTTAATTTTTTTTTTCTCGTTTCTTCTCCTCCTCCTTTTTCCTTGACGTTCTTTGATATCTTTTTTTTTTATTGTATTTCATATTTTGCGTTTTCCTCTATCCATTTGTCTTTCAGTAATTTCTTGCCCAATCAGGAGCGTAAGGACCCGAGGCTAGGCTACTCAGTCCGGACATTTGAGGCATGGTTGACCAGTCCCGCTTCCCTGAAAGGCATTATTTGAGTCATAAACTCCAACCCTCCCTCGGATCTAAACCATTACGACTCATACGGTTGCAGCGCCCTACCCCACTTAACCACCAGGCGCCTTTGGTTTTCTTTTCTTTCTTCAGGGTGGGCAGAGCGTGGTGAGGCAGGGTGAGGCAACGTAAGGCAGGGTGAAATGGAGCACGGGGATGAAGGGTAAGGCAGGATGAGGTGAGGCACGGGGAAAGAGGGTAAGACAAGGAGAGGCAGGGTAAAGCAAGGTGAGGCAAGGTAAGGAGGGTGAGGCAGGGTAAAGCAAGGTGAGGCAGGGTAAAACATAGTTAAGCAGGATAAAGGTGTGTGAGAGGTGGTAAAGAGGATGAGGCAAGGTAATGTAAGATGAGGCAGGGTGGGGCAGGGTAAGGCAGGGTGAGAGGTGGTAAGGAGGAGGATGCAGGGTAAGGTAAGGTGAGGCAGGTTGGGGGCAGGGTAGAACAGGGTGACAGGAGGTAAGAAGGGTGTGGTAGGGTGAACAGGGTGAGGCACGGCAAGATAAGGAAGGATAAGGCAGAGTGGGACAGGGTAAGGCAGGGGTGTCGCCTCTCCCTTTTGTCCGCCTGTGACGGCCATTGTCTCCAGTCCGCAGGGAGACGCTTGGAGTGCCGCGGGGGGGGGGGGAGAGAGGGAGGGAGAAGGGAAAGGAGGAGAGATGGGAGGAGGAGGGAAGAGAGAGAGGGAGAGAAGTGCGAATTGAGGAGACGGGGGGAGAAGCACGTATTGAGGAGAGGGGGAGAGAGGTAGGGAGAAGGGAAGGCGGGGGGAAGAAGAAGAGGGAGAGGGGGAGAGAAGTAGATAAAGGGAAGAGGAGGGAGAGAGACGGGGGGAAAGGTACAGAGAAAGAGAGAGAGAGAGAGAGAGCAATCCTTTTCGTTGTTAGAGTGAGTTTGACAAAATCCCTCCGCCACGCCTTGCCTCTTTCCTCCTCCTCCTCCTCCTCATTGTGTTTCCTCTCTTTTCTTCCTCTTACTTCTCTCTCTCTCTCTCTCTCTCTCTCTCTCAAATATATATACCCAGATTACAAGACCCGCATTCACCTGATTGGCCAGTGCAGGTGCAAATGAATAGGGGGGAGTGGCCAATCAGAGAGGCGGTGTAGGAAGTAAGAAACATTGGGATGGGTTGGCAGTGTGTGTGTGTGTGTGTGTGTGTGTGTGTGTGTGTGTGTGTGTGTGTGTGTGTGTGTGTGTGTAAAATTGCCATCTCTCCATCTTGACACTAGAATATGGTGCTGGTCACGAAGAAGTGCTATGGAAAGGGCGTCTTTTTCTGCCACTAAACTACGTGAAAAAGCAGCAGAAGGACGACAATCTGGGCCAAGTTAAAATGAAAAAACTATAGATTATATACCACTGAATTTATGTATTGAGAAGTGTATAATTCATTGCTTTTTAATTTGCTCTGCTTTATTTGTATTCCTTTGTACTCCTCCCTCTCTCTCTCCTTCCCGCCTTTCTCTTTTTTCCCCTCTTCTTTCTCCCTCTCTCCTCCCTTTCCTTCCGCCTTCCTTCGCCCTTCCTTCCTCTCCATCCTTTTTACACTTGCTAATTCTCCCTCACCCACTGTCCTTTATCGCTTCTCCCCCTCCTCTTTTCCTTCCCACCCCTCGCCTTTCTATCGTTCTTCCCTCCTTCTCTCTCCCTTCCTTACTCTCCATTCTCTCCCTCCTTCCTTCGCCTCTACTTCACTTGTCTTCTCCTAATGCCCTGCTTTCCCATTTCCCCCAATTTCCTGTCTCTTTCACATGCATTCCTCTCCTGAAATTACCCCATTTCACCATCCTTCCTACGACCTTATTTCTCCCTATCCATTCCTGCGTCCTCATTTCTCCTAATTTTCTCTCCATTTCCCCAACCATCGGCAGTTTCCTCATTTCTTCTTCTTTCCCCAATTTTCCCCATTCCCCCATCCCTCCCCCCTCACTCTCCCCCCGCACGCGCCTTCCCCAGCCCGCGGCACGTGAGGCAGCGCGTGCTGGGGGCGGTCAGACTGTCAGTGTGCAGCCGCGCTTGAAC
This sequence comes from Coenobita brevimanus, assembly GCF_032717465.1. NCBI lineage: Eukaryota > Metazoa > Arthropoda > Malacostraca > Decapoda > Coenobitidae > Coenobita > Coenobita brevimanus. Next base: position 1,611,266 of record NC_137021.1, read on the forward strand.
AATTTATATCCCCGCTATTGATCTGCCACAGGATAGCTTGTTGCCCCTCCAGACCCACTTGTAGCCCTCTGTAGCCCTCTGTAGCCCTCTGTAGCCCTCTGTAATCCTCTGTAGCCCTCTGTAGGCCTCTGTAACCCTCTGTAGCCCTTTGTAGGTTAGATGACGTAGTAATTCTATTCTTCCTATCCAGCAAACACCTTTTCTTACCTCACTGTAGTCATTGTAATCCTCACTGTATCTTCACCGTAGTTCCTGTATCCTCACTATATCCTCCCTGTAGTCCCTGTATCCTCACTATATCCTCACTGTAGTCCCTGTATCCTCACTGTATCTCACCGTATCCAGCTCTCTTTAATCTCTCCTTATATCGTGAGTGCCTCCTAAAGACCTCCCATAACTCTTTGTAGCCTCTTGCAATCCCTCTTGTAACTCTCTCTCTCTCTCTCTCTCTCTCTCTCTCTCTCTCTCTCTCTCTCTCTCTCTCTCTCCTTCCTGCCCTGCCCTACAATCCCTCTGTATCCCTTTGTACTCTGTCTTAAGTTTTGTATTCTTTATTATTTAGTCTTTCGTTAACCAAACACAATTATTTTTTTCAGAGTTTATCATCCATTTCTTAAACAATAGACGCCAGAAACTTCATAGACGCCAGAAATTATCAAAGGAGAATCAGAGCCCAAGCAATTTCCCTTTAAGACTATCAGAAGGCTTTTCGTAACCCTGTCTCACCGTCTCTTTAACCCTGGACGATTTTTTTTCAAGGCCTTACCATCCACCCCTTAAACAATAGACGCCAGGGTTTTCATAGACGCCAGAAACAAACAAAAGAGCATCGTCTGGGCGGGAACAAAGTGCTGTCGTAATCTCTGGGACGTAGCCAAAGATTTCTTGTTTTTTTTTTTTGTTTTTTTTACGCTTTTAGGGGTGGGTGGGTGCGTGAGGGAGTGAAAGAGTGAAGAGGGAGGGGATGAGAGGAAGAGGGAAAGATGGGGAAAGGAAGGGGATGAGAGAGAGAGGGAGAGAGAGCCTGAATCCGCCCGCACAGCATCGTTCGTGTGGGTGAATCCGGATTGTTTCGTATTTTTCGTTTTCCTCAAAGTTTCGGTCCGTGGTGTTCTTATCTTGGCTTTTTTTTCTTTTTTTTTTTTTTTAATAGTTTTTTGAATGGAAAAGTTTGCGTGTCTTGGCGGGCTTCGTACCCCAGTGGATATTTCTGGACTCCATGAATTACACCATAACTACCATGATTCCTACCATAACTACCATGATTCCTACCATAACTACCATGATTCCTGCCATAACTACCATGATTCCTACCATAACTACCGTAATATCTACCTTAACTACCATAGGAACCGCCATACTACCATGATACCTACCATAACCATCATAACATTTTCTCCTGCCATAAAAACTGCCATCGTAACTACCATGGCTGCTTTAATAACTACCATATCTAGCACAGTATAATAGCCACGATATTTGCTACCATAACTGTTATCATGACTACAGTGACTACTATAATAACTTACCATAACTACCACAATTACTACCATTGCTACCATACCTAGAGTCAACTACCATACCTGCTATAATAACCATAACTACCATAACTCCCCATAATTATCACTGTTGCTACCATGGCTGTGATAAATTCTGCTACCATAACTACCACATCTGCCACCATACCTACCATTCAGTAACGGTATCGTCCACCACTCTTATCACCACAACTATCACCATATCTCAGTATCATCACTATCGCCTGCATGTTCATCGTCATTATCATCATCATCATTATTATTACTATTATCATCATCGTTTGCACCACACTACATCACACACCACACTATCATTATTTCTGCCACACCACATCACACCACACCACACCACTGCCAAAACTTTTACACCACACCACACCACACCACAATTTCACTATTCTACCACACCGCACCACTCCACTGCCAAAACTTTTTACACCGCACCACACCGCACCACTACCAAAATTTCTCCACCACACCACACCACACCACCACAGCGGGCAGAGTCAACAGAGTCAATCAACTTGTTAGTCGATCAATGCATATATTTCCACTAGATCAGGGCCAGCCGGCGCTGATAGAGAGAGAGTGGGAGAAAGTGAGTGAGTGGGTGAGTGAGAGAGTGAGTGAGTGGGTGCATGGGAGTGGGAGAGTGAGGGGGGGGGTGTAATGTGGGAGTGAGTGAGTGGGTGTAGGAAAAAGGAGGGGGATGTGAGAGTGGATGACTGAGTGATTGGATGGGTGGGTGTGGGAGGGTTATGTGTGTGTGTGTGTGTGTGTGTGTGTGTGTGTGTGTGTGTGTGTGTGTGTGTTTCCTTTCCTCCCCTCCCCTTCCTTCCTCTCTTTCATTCCTTCTGTCACAGCCACCCCTCCCACACGTGCCTCGAGGAGAGAGAGAGAGAGAGAGTGAGAGAGAGAGAGAGAGAGAGAGAGAGAGAGAGAGAGAGAGCTCGACCATACACAGAATAATGCCATGTATTTACATAATGAGATGCAGGCAAGAAGAGGGGAGGAAGAGGAGGAGGAGGAGGAGTTGGAGGAAGAGGAACAGGAGGAGGAAGAGGAAGATGGAGGAGTAGGAAGAAGTAGAGGAGGAGGAGAAGGAGAGAGAGAAAGCGGCGGAACGAAGACAGGAAGGAAGAGGGGATCAGTGAAATAAAATGAGAGAAGCAAGAAGATGAGTAGGAGGAATGCAGAGACGTGATTATGAAGAGAGAGAGAGAGAGAGAGAGAGAGAGAGAGAGAGAGAGAGAGAGAGAGAGAGAGAGAGAGAGAGAGAGAGGAGAGAGTTACATACGATTATACACACACACACAATGAGTCTCCTAGGGCTGTTCCTCTACAGTTGAAATTAGGAAACGTTTCCATTTGCCTTTGGTATGTAAATGATCAGTGGAATTGTTTTAACATGTGAGAGTGACCAGTGTGTGTGTGTGTGTGTGTGTGTGTGTGTGTGTGTGTGTGTGTGTGTGTGTGTATGTGTGTTACTAAGCCATGTGCACCAACCTTTCTCTCCTCTCTCTCTCTCTCTCTCTCTCTCTCTCTCTCTCTCTCTCTCTCTCTCTCTCTCTCTCGCCTTGAGGACTTACCTAGAACTCCTCAGTGGAAAGGCATGTTAATGAAGAATGCAGGTCCTGAGAAAGTGAACTCCCAAGTCTCTCTCTCTCTCTCTCTCTCTCTCTCTCTGTCTCCTTATCTATCTACCCATCTATCTATATGTATGTATCCGTGTATATATAAATACATTCATACATATTTGTCCATCCATGCCTCTGTCTATCTATCTGTCTCTTTTCATGTCTGTCTAACTGTCCTTTCTGTTTTCCTCTGTTTTTGGCAAATGAGAGTGTGTACATTATAAAGTGTAAGTGCGTGTAGGAGACAAGTGACACTTTTCTGAGTCTCGCTGGTTATATATATATTTTTTTTACTTTCATTTATCAATTGCTGAGCCCAACTTCCTCTTCTGGCAAGGCATATTTTTACTGAGTGAAATTTGTGCACCTGTCTCTTAATTACCGTGTGGTTTTTATTTATTACCTGTTTTATTTATTACCTGCTACATCTATTAATTGCTTTATTTACCACTATATATATTTATCTTGCTATAGTGAGACTGAGTGAAAATGAAATAGCATGTTTTCCTAAGTGATGATGGATGCACTGTAGTCTGACTGATATTTTTGTGGTCATTTGATTATCATTTATTCATTTATTTTATTCATTCATTCATTTATTTATCTTTTCATGCGTTCGTTGTTAAGCCTGAGTATTTTGCGAAGATGGGAATGGTACACTAGAAAATAGATTGATATTAAAGTGGTCTGTGTCGTGGATTTGTTGGGGAAGGAATGTAAGGAGGAGGGATGTGGGGAGCAAGGGATGTAGGGAGGAGGGGATGTGAGGATGAGGAGATGTGGGGAGGAGGGGATATGGAAGGGAGAGAATGTGGGGAGGGGATGTGGGAAGGAGAGGATGTGGGGAGGAAGGGATGTGAGAGGAGGGAATGTGGGGAGGGGAAATGGGGAGGGGATGTGGAGAGGGGATATGGGGAGAAGGGGATGACAGTGATGGATGCTAATGATGGTACGAGTGAGACAAGGATAGCCAAGGTCTATATATGTTTATTTTGCGATGGGTTCGACTGGAGTTCTGTTCTAAATAACCAGAATAATAGATAGACAGATAGATTATAGCCAGACAGACAGGCAAACAGACACACACGCACAGACAGACAGACAGATAATAAAACAGACAGATAGATCGACAGATAGATGAATGGAGGGCTTGACGTATGGATAGGTAAAGAAATAGAGATAGATGGATGGACACATAGGTAGACAGACACAGAAAGACAGACAGACAGATCAAGCACACACGCCAGACATCAACAACCCCAAATTATCCAACAAAGCTTTTCACTCGCACGATAATATTTCTTCTTTTACTCTTCCAATATCGCGTTCTGATGTTTTCCCGTCTTTTACAACGCGTCTGGGAGTCCTGAGCGATTTATGGAGCCCTGTTGCTCTTCCCCTTTGTAACCTCTTTGTAATTTCAGCTGTAAATTATCTGTATCGATCCGTAGTCGCCTGGTGGTTGAGTGGGACAGGGTGGATTGTAGATATGACTCGTAAATTTCTCCTATAAATCAGTAAATCTTTCTTTTTCACTTTTTTCATTTGTAATACGTAATAAACAAATAAATGATACAAAATACACTACTCTGCTCAGGGGGTAAACGCTGCTGTATTTCTTTAACTGTATTTCTGTGAGTTCTGTGAGTATTTTTGTAACTGTAATTCCGTAACTTCTTTTTCTCAGACTTCCTTGTTACTTTTTATCTCTGTAATGCAACTTCTAATTATATTTCTGTACCTATTTCTGTAACACTCTCTCTAATTATATTTCTGTACCTATTTCTGTAACACTCTCTCTAATTATATTTCTGTAACTATTTCTGTAACACAATCTCTAATAATATTTCTGTAACTGCACGTCTGTAATCCCCATTACAAAAAGACTGCGAGAATGACTTTTTTTCTCTCTACTTAATGTCAGCGACCTACAAGCTTTTCTTTTAACGTTAGGAAGGGGGGGGGGGATTGATGAACTAAAGACATTCTAGCAAGCGACTTATTCTGTTCTGAGTACGAGAATAATTATTAGGATTCGATCTAGTTCAAGCTGCCATCAGATTAACTTTTTTTTATTGTGTTTCTCTCTCTCTCTCTCTCTCTCTCTCTCTCTCTCTCTCTCTCTCTCTCTCTCTCTCTGTATACGGGTCACTGCCTCATTACTCATTGCTATACGGCCGGAAGGAGAATGACAGGGAGGAGCGGGGGCGTCTTTGTTCACCTGAGAGAGAGAGAGAGAGAGAGAGAGGGGGGGGGGAGGAGAATAAAATATGAAGAGAGGGAAAGAGGGAAGGAAGTCAACCGCATCTCAAATGTCTCTCCCCTCTTGCACTACATTCTCTCTCTCTCTCTCTCTCTCTCTCTCTCTCTCTCTCTCTCTCTCTCTCTCTCTCTCTCTCTCTTTGTTCCAGTGTTACAGAAGGGACATGGAAATACTTGCCCCTCACCACATTATACACCCATGAACAGAACTTACCTTCGCTTGAGTGGACAGGTGTGGATATTATTATTTTACCTGTGTAATTAAAGAATATTATTTGGGGGGGTTTCAGAGGTAAAATTAAATAGTTCTGTTCCTTATGCAGGTGAAGGAAATGGATTGTAGTTATGGTTCGTGTTTTTATATTATTCTCTCTCTCTCTCTCTCTCTCTCTCTCTCTCTCTCTCTCTCTCTCTCTCCCATTCTGTGCCTCCTGCCTGTCGCTTCTGTCATACCCTGTCTCCGCCTGCCTTCCTCCTACACCATCCTCCCTCCCTTTATCTCCCTCTCTTTCTCCTCCCTTTCCTCCTTCTTTCCTTCCTCCCTGCCTCTGTCTCTGTTTCTCCTACCACCCCTGAAAGTCTGTCTCCCTGTCTCTTATCTCTCTACCATGATGCTGTCTCTCCGTGTCTCCCTGCCTGTCTCTCTGCCTCTGTCAGTCTCCCTACATCTCTCCCTGCCTCCCTATCGGTCTCCCAACCCCTGCCAATTCCCATTTAATTCTCCCTGTCAAGTCTGCCTCTCCCTGCCTCTCTCCCTATCCCCTGTCTCCCTGCCTCTCCCTATCCCTGATCTCCCTATCTCTCTCCCTGCCTCCCTGTCTGTCTCTCCTCTTATCTCCCTGTCCCTCTCCCTCTTTCTTTGCCTCTGTCCTCAACTCTACATATCTCCCTGTCTCTGTACCGGAATTTTATCTCTCCCTGTCTGACTGTCTCTCTCCCTCTCCCCTATCTTCTCCCTTCTGCCTTGTTACTCTTGCCCTCTCTGTCATCCTCTCCCTCTCCCTTCGCCCTCCCACTCCCCCGCCCCCTCCCCTCCCCTTCCCCTATCCCCTCCCCTGTCCCACCCCCCTCCCCGTTGCTCTTCCTACGCACCTATGTCAACATGTTTTTCTTTTCTGTGTGTGTGTGTGTGTGTGTGTGTGTGTGTGTGTGTGTGTGTGTGTGTGTGTGTGTGTGTGTGTGTGTGTGTGAGAGAGAGAGAGAGAGAGAGAGAGAATTGTGAACTGTACGAGTGTGAAGGAACGAGAAAAAAAAAGAAAAAGAGGAGGAGGAAGGAAGGGGGTGAGGTAGTGAAGACAGGAAGTATAGAGTTACACAGATACACATGATACACAGACTACACAGACCTAGAAGTCCCAACGAAGCAGCCTGTATCCCATTAACAAGAGAGAAGCAAAAATTTAAGAGAAGAGAGAGACAGTTTAATAGGAGTCAAAAAGAGTGGAAATAAAGCCAGTTTAACAAGCACCTTAACTACCACCATTACCACAACTACCACCATCACCACAGTCACCCCAACTACCACATCTACCACAATTACCACATCCACCACTGCCTTAACCAAAGCCACTTCATCTACCACAATTACCACCATTACCACAACCACCACAACTACCACAATCACCTCAACTACCACATCCACCACTGCCTTTACCAGAGCCACTTCATCTACCACAATTACCACCATTACCGCAGCTACCACAACTACCACAATCACCTCAACTACCACATCTACCACAATTACCACATCCACCACTGCCTTTACCAAAGCCACTTCATCTACCACAATTACCACCATTACCGCAGCTACCACAACTACCACAACCACCACCATCCTATGTCCACAGACTGGTAAAACGATCTGTCATTAATCACCCAAGTCAAGAGGACACTGAAGGAGAGAGAGAGAGAGAGAGAGAGAGAGAGAGAGAGAGAGGGGGGGGGATAAAGGGGGTGGGAGAGGGAGACAAGGGAGAAAATAGGGTGTGGAGAGGAGAGACGAAAATCAGGGAGGAAGGAAGGAAAGCTAGGGAATAAGAGGGAGGGAAGAACTGTGCAAGGAAGGGAGGAAAGAGAGAGAGAGAGAGAGACCAAAACCGGAAGTTATAGAAGGAGAGTACGTGCCGGAATGTATTGAGGAAATGTAAGAGAGAGAGAGAGAGAGAGAGAGAGAGAGAGAGGCATATTCGTTTGTTACACTGATGCAAAGGAGATAGATATAGATGAATAGATACAAAAACAGACAGGCAGACAGATAGATAGGTAGGTAGGGAGGTAGATACAGAGAGAGAGAGAGAGAGAGAGAGAAGGTAATCTGGCAATGCATTAATTAAGAAGAGGAGATGGGAAGGGGAAGGCGAAGAGGGGACAGACAAAGAACGCCCCTGTAATTAAGCCAGAACGTGAAGGCTCCCAGCGCAGGGGAAAAAGACCAAAAAATATCCAAAAAAGACCAAAAATATCCTCAAAAAGACCAAAAATATCCCAAAAAGACCAAAAATATCCCAAAAAGACCAAAAATATCCCACAGAAGACCAAAAATATCCCACAAAGTCCAAAAATATCCCCCAAAGACCAAAAATATCCCCCAAAGACCAAAAATATCCCCAGAAGACCAAAAATATCCCCAAAAGACCAAAAATAGCCCCAAAAGTCCAAAAATAGCCCCCGAAGACCAAAAATATCCTCCAAAAGACCAAAAATATCCTTCAAAAGACCAAAAATATCCCCAAAAGACCAAAAATATCCCCCCAAAGACCAAAAATATCTCCAAAGTTCTCAAAATGCCACCTTTAGACCAGAAACTAACCTCAAAAGACCGAAAAGTACCCAAAAAGACCAAGAAATACCCCAAAGACAAAAAATACCCCAAAAGACCAAAAATGCCCCAAAAAAAGACCAAAAATACCTCGTAAGACCGAACTGTTCCCTTAAAAACCGAAAATTTATCTCAAAAGACCAAAAATATCCACATGACCGGAAAATACCCCCAGAAGACCGAAAATGCCCCTAAAAGACCAAAAGTACCCCAGAAAGACCGAAATAGAATCGCTCCAGAGAAAAAGACCTTTCGACTACTGCTACTGCAACTACAACAACAACTTCTACAACTTCTACTACTACTACTACTACTAATAATAATAATAATAATAATAACAATAATAATAATAATAATAACAACCAGACACAATTCCAGATCCACTCACGGTCATTAAGCGGGAAACATCAATAAAAAAATAGTGAGAAAGTACAGAACTCACCCAAGCGTGTGGGAGGGAGTGGATGAGGGATGGGTGAGGAGGGGAAAGGGTGGATGAGGGATGGGTGAGGAGGGGAAAGGGTGGATGAGGGATGGGTGAGGAGGGGAAAGGGTGGATGACGGGGTATAAGGTGTGTGGAAGGGAGGATAGTTGGTGGGGGTGGATGGGGGTGGAGTGATGATAAAGGAGAGGGAGCGGAGAAGGGATATATGGATAGATGGATAGGTGGGTGAATGGATGGACAGGTGGGTGGCTGGATGGAAAGGTGATTATGCGGAGAGGGAGGGGAGGGGGTTGAATGGATAGATGGATTGATGGATGTGTGGATGAACTGATGCTTAGTTGGATAGATGGATGGATTGACGGAAACATGATAAGAAAAGGAGAGGGAGGGGGAGTAAAATGGGTGGGTGTTTGGATGTATACGTGGATGGGTGGATGGATGGATAGATGGATGGATAGATGGATAGATTGACCGGTGAAAGAAGTAGGTGATGGAAGAAATGAATAAATGGAAGAATTGAATTACATATATATCATCCTCGATATGAAAGACTAGATTTCACCTTTCCTGCAACCCTACCTGATTATTACATAGCACATTACCTTTATTGCCGCCTTACTTTATGGCACAGTAATAATTATCGAATACCGTGTTATTATCTCCTTTACTGTGAGGGCGCCTTTATCCATTTCATTTCCTCGTTATTCATTTCCTTTTGTCTTTATTCATTTTATTTTTCCTGTCATACGGAGGTTTGACTGAGCGAAAAGAAGGAATTTTCGTTGCAGATAGGAGTGGTTGGGTTTTCTTCCCCAACCCCTCCACTACTAGATGCTATTCCTCACCTGAATAAAACCGTCTGAGTGTGTGTGTGTGTGTGTGTGTGTGTGTGTGTGTGTGTGTGTGTGTGTGTGTGTGTGTGTGTGTGAAGCCAAATCGCAATAACAGTAAGAAGGAAGTTCATTAAATAACACACCAAGTATAAAAAAGAAAAAAACGTGAAGCGGAAAGGAGGACCAGAGAAATGGAAAAAAGAAATGTTAAAAAGGGTATTAAATCGCTCATATGAAACCAATAATGAAGAAACGAAGGCAAGAGGAAGGAAAGGGAGGAAGGAAGGAAGGAAGATCAAATAAAAGAGGACACACAGAAAGAGGGAAGAGGGAAAAAAGAGGAATAAATATGGGGAGGAAAGTAATTAAGATGAAAAGAGAGAATAATGGCAAAAGACAATAGGCAATTAAGAATGGAGGAGATGAAGAAAAAGAAGCGATAAGGAGGGAAAAGTTTTAAAAGAGGGTGGAGGAACATATGAGAGAGAGAGAGAGAGAGAGAGAGAGAGAGAGAGAGAGAAGTGGAGGAATTGGAAGAGTGTTTACTGAAAGAGAAAAATATGGAATTCGTATAGCAACGGTAAAAAGCAGTTAAAGATAGATAAAAATTGATACATTATGGCAGACAGTCAGACCAATAGACAGGTATACAGACTAACAGACAGGTAGACAGACTAACAGACAGGTAGACAGGCAGACAGGTAGACAGACAGAGCTAGCAAGAGATTAAAATACGTGGTAAGTAGAATTCTGAAAGTCGAGAAAATCAGAGTGAGAAATAAGAGAGAGAGAGAGAGAGAGAGAGAGAGACAGAGACAGAGACAGAGACAGAGACAGAAAGTAAGCAAGAGAGGAAGTCTTTTGTCGTTCCTAAGTTCAGGTCTCGCCAACAATCCATTAGAGGAAATGAGACCTCCATCCTCTCTCTCTCTCTCTCTCTCTCTCTCTCTCTCTCTCTCCTATTAGAATGTTAAAAAGTGAGAAACTAATATATATGGAAAAGTGAAAGTTATGGGAAAACGAAATTGAAAAAATTACCGAGCAGAAAGATATTTTTTTTTGTAAAGCAGAGAGAGAGAGAGAGAGAGAGAGAGAGAGGAGAAGAGTTGGAAAGAAATTGGAGAGAAGACTGAAAAGAGTGGAGGAAAAGAGTTGGTCTTGTTTTAGTCCCAAGTTACTCTGAAACGTGAACCCAGTGAACTGCAGGCTGAACTCCCCCTAGTCCTGCTGTCCACCATCGTCCTTTCAGGGGATAGGGGGGGAGTTGAGGGACACCTGTATACCCGGGCAGCAGAGACAGCCAGTTATATCAGTGCCACCACGTGAAGGCGTCCCTCACCGAAGGAAAGGAGTAGGGGAGAATAGTAATCAAGAGGAGTGAAGGAAAAAAAAAGTCCAAATAAAACTCAAGAGGATTCAAGAAGAGCCAAGAGGAAACAAGAGGACCCAAGAAGACCCCCAAGGCCCAAAACAATTAAATGCTGAAGAAAGGCGACGAGGAATCAGGAAGGACCAAGAGGAATCAAGAGGAATTAAGAGGAACCAAGAGGGATGGACTCCGGATGATCGTGAGTTAGCATTGTCAGAGCAAAAAAGAATCAAGAAGACCCAGTAGAAGCCAAGATGACCCAAGAGGAACCAAGAGGTGTCAAGAGAAATCAAGCGGAGTGAAGAAAAGTCAAGACGACCTCCGGAAAATCAAGAGAACCTAAGAGGATTCAGGAGAACTAGCCCAAAATTACTCAAGGTGACCCAAGAGGAATCAAGAGGAGTCAAGAGCAATCAAGAAAAGTCAAGAGGAGTCAAGAGGAGTGAAAAATTAACTACCAAATACCCAAGAGGACCCAAGAGGACTCAAAGCAACCCAGGAGGAACCAAGAGGAATCACGAGAAATCAAAAGGACTCAGGAGAAGTCAAGAGGAGTCAAAAATAAACTTCAGAAGACCCAAAGAGGACCCAGGGTGACCAAGAGGAATCAAAATGAGTCAGGAAAAATAAAGAGGAGTGAAAAAGAAATCAAGAGGAATCAAGAGACGTCAAGAGGAGTCACAAGATATCTCCAAAACACCCAAAGAGGACTCAGAAGGACCTAAAGCGATCCAGGAGGAATCAAGAGGACCCAAGAGGAAGTCAATAGGAATTAAGAGAAATCATGATGACGAATTCTGCGTCAAGAAGTCAAAAATAATCCCCACAGACCAAAAAGAGGACCTAAAGTGACCCAAGAGGACCTAAGAGGAATCAAGAGGAGTCAAGAGGAATGGGGTCGGGTGGTTGTCTGTGAGTTAGTGGGATCAGGAGGAACAAAAAGGAATTGAAGTCCTTCCTCCATCACGGAAGTTCTCAACTCGCTGGAGAGAGAGAGAGAGAGAGAGAGAGAGAGAATGAATAATTGAGTGAATGAATGAATGAAGACATATGAAGAAGACATTCAATATGAGAAAAAGGAGAAACTGAGAGAGAGAGAGAGAGAGAGAGAGAGGTGGAAAATGAAGGCAAATAACAAAATCCTTCTGAATTACTGGGGCATTAGGAAAGAAAATTCAAAATTCTATCAAGTTCGCAAAGGTCAGAGATTGTGCAGTTCTCTCTCTCTCTCTCTCTCTCTCTCTCTCTCTCTCTCTCAAATATAGGAATCTGTATTTTTGCCGCAAACCGGATGAATAAAAAGAAATATATATATGCAAAACTTTCTTTGAAAACAAGTCAGTTCGGATGAGAGAATTCGAGCGGCGAGAGAGAGAGAGAGAGAGAGAGAGAGAGAGAGAGGGAGGGAGGACTGTATATAAAAGAAAGAAAATAAGTGAACGAAGGAAATTTTGAGAAGGAAGGAAAGAAGCAGTAAGGAAAAATCAAGAAGGGACGAGAAAGAGGGAATAAAATGTAATTAAAGAGAGTGAGTGAATATGAGAGAGCGAGAGAGAGAGAGAGAGAGAGAGAGAGAGAGAGAGACATTGATGAAACCCTATGAAATCCATGGAAGACAGAAAAGTGAAATAAAAATTGGAAAAGATAATTAACAAAGACCCAAAGAATATGAAGCCATGCACAAAAAGCGAACGAAAGAACATGGGAAAAGTGAGAGAGAGAGAGAGAGAGAGAGAGAGAGAGAGAGAGAGAGAGAGAGGAACTAAAGATTGTCTCTAAAAACGGGATGGGTAATTAGGAATGAAGTATCGAGAGAGGGAGAGACAGAGACAGACAGACAGACAGACAGGCAGGCAAACAGAGAGACAGACAGTGATAAAGACAGGGACAGAGACAGAGGGAAACAAATCGAGACTGAGACAGACAGTAAGACAGCCAGACAGAGACAGAAACCAGGACGAAAAATGGATGGAGAGAGAGAGAGAGAGAGAGAGATACTGAGAGAGACAGATAGGTAACAAAAATACAAAACACCAAAGATTCTGTGCAAAAACCAGATAAGTAATTAGGAATGAAGTTACTGTTAGTCTTTTCTTTGGCTCTTGTTAAGTTCCCGGATTAATACACTTTTTGCTGCTCAACTTCCGAAGGGGGGGGGTTGGGGAGGGGGTGTGTAGGGGGTAGGGGAGAGAAGAGGGTGGGGGAGCTGTTGGGGAGAGAAGGGAAAGGAGGGGGTAAGGGATGGATGGATTGTGGCCACCTTCCTCGTGATTATTTTTTCTCATTAGTATTATTAGATGTAGTAGTAGTAGTAGTAGTAGTAGTTTTGTTGTTGTTCTTGGTATTAGTATTGTTGTTTTATTTACGTGCAGATAGATAGATAGATAGGTAGGTAGATAGATTTATAGTTCTAACGGTGAAGTGGTTAAATACTGGACCCTTCTTATATATCTGATTTTCTCATTTATGTTGTGTCACTTCGTCCTCTTCGTTCACTCGTTTTCATCCCCCTAAGTCTCCCACAGAGTTGTTCTTCGTTTTCTTTACTTCTCTCTCTCTCTCTCTCTCTCTCTCTCTCTCTCTCTCTCTCTCTCTCTCTCTCTCTCTCTCTCTTTCTCTCTCTCTCTCTCTCTCTCTCGTGTATATTTCGCTCCCTTTTTCCGTCTTTCGTGCTGATCAGTGTCCGTTCATTCTCAATTTTTCGTCCGTCGAACTTTTGTCTATTTTCCGTCCGTTCGTCCGTCTTTCGTCCTTTTTTCCGCCCGTCCTTTTGCCCATTTTCCGTCCGTATTTCCACTCTGTTCATCGTCTGTCCATTCTCCCTGTCCGTCCGTCCATCCGTGTCCGTCCGTTCGTCCATCCTGGCAGCAGCTTACCAACCCAAACTTGGCCCAATATTTCACCGCAGCCTCCCCTCGCCCCCCGCATCTCTCTCTCTCTCTCTCTCTCTCTCTCTCTCTCTCTCTCTCTCTCTCGATGGATAGATAGACAGATAATCCCCATTTTATTCTGGCCACCAAAAAATAGCTTCATTCAACTTACAAGGAACCTTTCAGAATACAGTGGTAAGAGGGAGAGCACTGCATCTTCCAGCACTCCAGAATTAAAATCCAGAATACTTTTGCCTTGTGGTGTTCCAGGGCAAGACAGAAAGCACATCGCACCTCCCAGACACCCCCCCAGGCAGCACAATGGCCGTAGATCTACCTGTTGTTTATATCCAGAGCCATTCCCACACGCCTGACTGCCGCATCACCTGCCTTTCATCTCACCTCCTGATAAAAACCTGAAGGAAAATACTCGCCCGAAAGAGAGAACCAAAGAAGAGCCCGCACACCCGACGCCCATAACCCTTCAAAGGTGTAATCAACTCTTCTTATCGTTATCAGGCGAGAAGAATGCCAAGGGTGCGTAATCTCAGAGGGACGGATTCTATGTGGCCTTCGAGAATCCGTAACTCTTCTTCCTTAGCGATTTATTTTTGCACATTATATATCAGTGTCCTCTTGTACGTTAATGATGCAGGCTGTGTCGATAATGAAACGATATAAATAACATGCAAAAGAACGTTAACGCGTAAAATGCAAAATAAATCATAAAGAAAGAGGAGTTATGAAGACTAACATCAAGGCATAATATACAACCTGAATCGCTGAGGAAGAGATGCTGAAGGGAAGAGGATGTTAAGGCGTAATATTCGGACTAAATCGCCAGGGAAGAAAGGCCTCGAATCCCTCTTAAACTACGGGGGAGGGTCATAGATCGACGTCTTTTGCCATCCTCCCTACGGCGGACAAAGCAGCCAGTCACCCCGGGCCCTCAATCGCCTTCAGGAGCAGAACTGGAAGCAAAGTTTAATAGGATCGTAAAACAAGGGTGGCGTGAGGAGGCATGGAGGAGGGAGGGGGAGGGACGGAGAGAGACTGGAGGGATGGAGAGGCGGAGGGATGTCGTGGATTGGAGGTGGGATAGGTGGGATGGAGGAGGGATGGAGAGAGACTGGAGGAATGGAGAGGGATAGGGAGAGGCTAGAGGGATGGGGAGGGATGGAGAGGGTTGAGGAAGGTTAAAGAAAGGATGGGAGATTAGAGGGATGGGATAGAATAGTGAAGAGACGAAGAGAGAGAACGTGGAACAGAGAAGGGATGAAGAGGGATGGGGAGGGATGGAGCAGAATGCAAGAGGGATGATGAGGAAGGAATTTATTGGGATGGACGCTGGGGCTTGGGTGGCTGGGTGGATAGCGCACTTGTCGCGTGATACCTGAGCGTCATGTCCAGGGCTCGAACCCCAACCATGGCAGACATTTAAAGTGGGTGCTGGTAGTGCCTCCCTTCACACACACACACACACACACACACACACACACACACGTTACAACACTTTTACTTTCCCATGCATCACTCTTCCTACAGACACCTCTTCTCCACGACACTTCGCCATAATGGGGAAGGATTAAAGTTTGACCATCACCCTTTCCGAGTAGTAGGTCCAGGCTTGCAGTGAACTTAATATGAACAATACAGACAAACATGAACACACTTTTATTCATTATTTGTTTATATATTCTTTCGTTCATTCATTCATACATTCATTCATTCATTCATTTAACCATTCATTTATTTGTAGCGTTGGGTTCCACTGCATAAAATTATTAACGTTACCCGGAAAAAAATATGAACTTGTGTACCATGGAAGGCTTTAGATAATTCCAGCATCAGCCCTGGAGCAAGTTAGTCCTGAGATGAGTAAGAGACGAGAGAGACAAAAAACGACTTCAAAAATTATCTCCATTTTCTTACCAAGATTTCTGAGACCCAAGATATTCCCACTCTCACCCCTGGAATGCTGGAAGATCTAACTCCCTTCCAGCCTCAGCCCTGGACTCTGGAACAAATGAAGGTCGTGCAGTGATTAAAAGTTCGAGAGAGACTAGGGCCACTGCAAAATGGCGAGCTGGAGTTCCATGCCAAGATATCCTTAACGTAGCTATTCTCATTTGAGGTTCTGGAATCCTGGAAGAGCTAACTTAATTCCAGTCTCAGTCCTGGAACACGTGAGGGTCCTCGAGTGATTGAGAGTTGGGAAAAACAGAAGTGATAGTGACCTGGAGTTCCTTATTTCGACATATTTACTTTCTTGGAACGCTGGAAGGGCTTACGTATTCTCAGCCACAGTGTGAAACCTGGACTGATTAAGCGTTGGGAAAGACAGGTTTCCTATCTATCCATCTACCTATCTAGCTGTCTATATATCTGTCTCTATCTATCTATCCGTCTATCATTTCTTGGTGCTATTAAAAGTTGAAAGGCAGAAACAGCTGCAAGACATTTACGTGGAGTTCAGTGTCTTCATTTTCCAAACCTAGCTAGTTCCTATCTAACTCCTTTCCAGCCGCGGCCCTGGAACAATTGAGGGTCCTGGAGTGATTAAGACTTGAGAGAGACGAAAATGAAGGCAAAAAAAAGTTGCTTGGAGCGCTTTTGTCGTGGATTCCTGAGCTCCCGATGATTAACACATTTCTTTCATTATCAGTTCCTTTGCTTCCAGTCTCAGTCCTGGAATTTGTGAGGGTCCTGGCGTGATTAAAAGTTGAAGGGGACAAGAGTGATTGAAAAAAAAAAAATACTTGGAGTGTCATGTCTTGATTTCCATAACTTAATAGATTTCTTCTTTGAATATTAGAATGCTGGAAAATCTAACCTATTTCCAGCCTACCTAACTTCCAGTCACAGCTCTGGAACAAGTGAGTCCTAGAGGTGATAGAAGAGACAGAGACATACACAAAAAAGATAAGAGACAGAAAGACAGACAGAGACAGAGACACAGACAGAGAGAGAGGAGTAAAGTAATACACAAAATTACTAGAGTGTCTTTGCCGTGGATTCGCGAGCTACGTATGATTAACACTCAGCGCTCAGTCTCGGGTCCCTGGCAGTGAGTGGAGGCGGGGCGGACAGGCAGGTAATTATCTTGAAGCAGGTACGTTCTTACTGCAGGGAACTTGGGACTAAACACGTCTGGAATTCTGGTACTTCCTGGAGGACAAATTTGGGTTTCTCTGTCTCCGTCTTTGTCTGTGTGTGTGTGTGTGTGTGTGTGTGTGTGTGTGTGTGTGTGTGTACTCTTGCTATATCCAGACTATTTTGTATTGTTTTTGGGACTGTAGAGGTATACATTTAGCCTCCTCAAATTTAAAAAAAAAAAAATATATGGTATCCTTAGTTTCTTTCCTCTGACGAAATGGGGTCACTCACTGCTCAAAAATATGTCGTGATTGCTTAATTGGGAGGAATCAGTCTCCTTGGTTACTAGTCAAATCCAGGCTTCAGTCTACACTTGGGCATCAACTGAGCTGAAAGGAGTTAGGGATCATTATCAGGTGAGAGAGAGAGAGAGAGAGAGAGAGAGAGAGAGAGAGAGAGAGAGAGAGAGAATCACACTAAAGAAGATAATATATTCGTGCTGAAAGATTTAATTTATTCTTTTCTTTGTTCTTCTCCCTCCGTCTCTCTTTTATCAATTGTCTCTTTATTAAATTCTCTTTTTTTCTTTCTTTTTCTCTCTGTCGTTCAATGTATTCTTATTCTTTCTTGTTTGGTTTCTTTTGACTCTCTCTCTCTCTCTCTCTCTCTCTCTTCCTGATCTAATCCTGGAAAGCCTCAAGAAGAATGGAGGAAAGGCTAGAAAATGACTGGATGAGAAAGACAGACAGACAGACAGACAGAGACAGAGTGAGTGAGTGAGAGGAACGAGAAGTCTGGAAAAGACGAGTGAGATGTCGCCCCCTGGAATGCCCAGCTGGAAGGAGAGATAAACAGAGAGAAAGAGGGAGGGAGAGAGAGAGAGAGAGAGAGAGAGAGAGAGAGAGCCTGAGGAGAGGAATGAGGACCCGTGACTGTAAAATGTGTGTGGAGGAATTTATGCGCGTCCTGGAACGGTCCTTACCCCAGGGAGAGTAGAACGATTTTTTGTCTCCCTGTGTACGCCCTGAAGCCATTGGAGAGAGAGAGAGAGAGAGAGAGAGAGAGAGAGAGGGGAGGATGGAGAATGAGAGATAGAAAGAAAAGAAAATGTTGCAAACCACTGAAGTAGAAACTGGAAGAAGGGGTGAGTGACGCTGAGTGGGATCAGGAGAATACGGAGATCAGAAGAGGAAGGAAGAGAGGGAGATTTGTTTTCCAGTATACCCCTTGCAGCCTTTGAAGGGAGAGAAAGAGAGGGTGAGAGATGCTGAGAGAGATTAGGAGACAGGGAGGAGATAGAGAGGGAGATCAGGAGGAAGGAGGGAGAGACAAAGAGAGAGAAATTGCAAGACTAGAGGTAGACGGAAAGGCATTACCACGATGGAAGTTGATACTGGAAAGGATGAGAGAGAGAGAGAGAGAGGGAGGGAGGGAGGGGGGGGAGCCAGGCAAAACTTAAGGAAAATGCTGTGCGTAAAAGTTGCATTAGAAATCTTTTGTGTGGGTCAAGAAACTGCCTAAATTGGCCCCCCCTTGATGGATGGATGCACTGAGAGAGAGAGAGAGAGAGAGAGAGAAAGAGAAAGAGAGAGAGAGAGAGAGCCGAATCATTGATGGGCTCGCCTTTTTTATATTGTGTGACTGTGCATAGACTAGACAATCCCTTCCCACAGGCCCATAGCAGCCCTCCTACATGCCACATCCCTTCACACAGCATGCATGTTCGGTGTGTGTGTGTGTGTGTGTGTGTGTGTGTGTGTGTGTGTGTGTGTGTGTGTGTGTGGAAAGATAGATAAATGGATAGATATGACTCAGAACCTTAGATATACGGTAATTAATCCGTGGTTGGACTGTATCATTAACAAGATTTACTTTAATTACAAAAGGATGGGGGAGTTGAGGACTAGGGGAGGTAGACTCGTTTGTGGTGTGTCTGGTGTGCGTTTGAGGTGTGTTTGGTGTGTGTGTGGGGTGCGTGTGGGGTGCATCTTGGGTGTGTCTGAGGATGCGTACAAAAATAAAGGTTACGTTTTGGGATGTGATGTTGTGCGTACGGTTAAGGTGGGTGCGGCTGTCATACATGTCCATTGTCTTGTTTTCCTTCGTTTCTTTTTGACCACTGATTATGCCTTTAGCGGGAAGAAGTAAGGGTCAAAAGAGCTGGAGAGAGAGAGAGAAGCGAAACCGGAACTTAAGTGCTTCAAATTAATCTTATCTCTGTGTTTTGTCCCTCCCTCCTTTCCTTCCTTCCCTCTCGGAACATTTCTTCCTTGCTCTTTCCTTCTTCCTTTTCATTCTCCCGTCTTTCGTCCCTTCTTCCCTCCTTCTCTCTTTTTCTTCCTTCTTCCCTCTCTTTCCTCCTCCTCCCCACTTCGTCATTCTCATTCCCCCCCCTCCTTCCCTCTTCCCCCCCTCTCTCCCTTCCTTCCTCCGTCCTTCAGTGCTCCTCTTTTTTTTCTTTTTTTTAACTCCCCCTCTCCTTGCCTTCCTCCTAGCTTGTTCTTTCCTCTCACTCCCCATCCCTTCCTCTCCCTGCCTCATCCAGCTTCTCTCAGCCTCTCCCGCCTTATATTCGATTTAGTTTCATCTGATGGAACTGGATCACTCCTATATCTTCAGTACTATGTTTGGCAGCATGAAATTTGATGAACCATAGTTATGAGGTAGGAATGACTGTAATTGGTGACCAGTCAGATCGACCCTCCAGAATGACATCATTAATAAACTGAAGTGACAGGGTTTAGGGATCTTTGCCAGGTTAGAACAAACGTGCTATACTGTGCCTCATAGCACCAGTTATACTGTTGTATACCACGGCACACAGGCTGGGCTACAGTGTGCCACAGTGCACTGGCTGCATTGTAGTGTGCCACGGCACACCAGCTCAGCTATATCGTGCCATGGCACGCCGCCTTAGCTCAAGTGTGTTGCCATACACGTTTTGGAAACCACTGTTTTCTATAACAAAACAAAACAAAACTCTGACAATGCCTGTTATTCTAACCACGGCGAGGTAACGTACTTCCTCCTCCGTCCCGAGAACTCCATCAACTTTGCCACGACAAAATAATGGAGTTAATACTGACTAATTAGCCTGCCAGTGACTGTTGGACGTTAACATAATTGTGCGTCATTGAAATAATCCCACGCCACCCGCATTCATTGTACCACTAAACCCAGTTATCGTCATTAACCTGCCCTAATTATCATAATCTCTCGCTTTAATTGCTGTGTTGTCTTTTTTCCACCACCCCTTCCCTCTACCCCGTGAGCAGGAAATGATAGGCTGGCAACCAATTAAGACAGATTAGGCGTTAATGAAGGGAAACACAATTAATTTTTTACCTCATTACTACCAGATGATTTTATTAAGCCTAGGAGAGCCCCAATATCGTTCGACATGGACTCAGTGGACCGCTGGAAATTGACCACCCTAACCGAGCGTTCCCAGAGATATTTTTTTTATGTTGATGTATGGTCTGTGTTGTGCTAATGAGGGGCGTGTGGTGAGTAAATGTGTTGTGATGTGGGGGGCTGCATGGAAGTGTGGGTGTAGTGGATGGTTTGTGGGTTGTCTCTTGTGTAGATACTGAGGCAGGGAAGACTGGAGGACGCATCGTAGTCTGGATGTTTGTAAGCGTGTGTCTCTCTGGGTAGCGCAGGGTACTGAAGGGGGTTCCTGAAGAAAAGTCTCCCCTAAAGTCTCCCCTAAAAGTTTCCCCTAAAGTCTCCCCTAAACTCTCTCCCCTAAAGTCTCCCCTAACGTCTCCCCTAAAGTCTCCCCTAAAAAGTCTCCCCTAAACTGAGCAAAATCGCCTGGGAATAGCAACAATAAAACATTAATTACGTCCTGAGCTGAAGAGGTTGACAAGGTGAAATTTGGTACTGTATCCCCGCCTCAGGTCATTAGTCCTTCCCTTCCCTTCCCTTTTCTTTCCCTTCACGTCCCTTCCCTTCCCTTCCCTTCCCTTCCCTTCCCTTCCCTTTCCCTGTCCCTTTCACTTCCTTCTCTTCCCTTTCCTTCCTTTCCCTTTCCTCCCTCCTTTTCCCTTCCCTGCCCTTTCCCATCACCGCTTTCCTTCCCCTCGTCATCTCGCTTAGATAAAAACTAACAATAAGCTTTCTCCACTCATTGCTACTTCCCCCTCCCTCTCCCCCTCCACCCCTCTCCCCTTCTCCTTCCCCCCACCCTCTCCTCTCCCTTCGCCCCTTCTCCCATCCCCTTCCTAACCCTCCCTTCTCCCTCTCTGGTCTCCCCTTTACTGATCTTTCTTCTCCCTCCTCCCCCATGTCCCTTACCTCCTCACCCCTCTCCTCATCTTCCCCTGCCCCATCTCCCCCTTACTCACCCTCCCCTCTCACTCTCTCCTCTCCTTCCTAATCTCACCTCTCCCTGCTACCTCCTCTCCCCTTACCTCTCACCCCTCTTCCCCATCCTAACTCCCCCTTCCCCCTCACCCTCTCTCTCTCTCTCTCTCTCTCTCCACTCTCTTAATTTTTACATCCTTCTCTGTACCCTCCTCGCTTTTCCGTCCTCTCTCTCTCTCTCTCTCTCTCTCTCTCTCTCTCTCTCCCTCTCTCCCTCTCTCTGTCTCTCTCTCTCTCTCTGTCAGGTAGATTAATCAGGTGGACAGATAGATGGGACAGCCTATATAAGCCCTAGTTTGCCCGCGCCACAGTATGGATATTGAGAGAGAGAGAGAGAGAGAGAGAGAGAGAGAGAGAGAGAGAGAGAGAGAGAAGAGGCAGGCCGATAAGTTAAAAAGTCAGGCGCTTGTAAAGAGATGAGGAACACTCTGATTATTCGCCTTTGATGTATAACTTTTGAATATAATTAAATTCAGCTTTAAACAACGCGTATTATTATTATTATCATGAATAGCCAACAGTTTTACATGATCAAAGCTCCGGGGGAAAATCTGGTCTCTCTCTCTCTCTCTCTCTCTCTCTCTCTCTCTCTCTCTCTCTCTCTCTCTCTTTAATTTTTTTTTATAATTCACTTCATCAGAGTCGCATTACTGGGCGTGTAATTCAACCTCACTCAAATATTTAATTCCCGCACTTTTTTCTCGCGCAATTTTTCAGCGTTCAGAGTCGGGTTAAATTCGCCGACAGTTGTTATTTTTAGTCGAGAAATCAAGTATGCAAATGAATGGGTAAATATTGAATGAGCATATATGATATTTGAGGTCCAAACTAAGTGTATTTTAGTATTTGAAAAGGCCGGGAGTGTGATGGAGTACGTTTTTTTTTTTTTCCCGGTGGTTATTTTCACGGGTTGCGAATGCTACGGCAGCCCCTCAGAGAGCGTAATTAACTCCAGAACCAAAACATTGCCACTCAGCGCGCATAATGAGGCCAGCCTGCCTTGACGCCGTATGCGCTCCATTTCCTTTCTCTTTCATACGATTATCAGGCTGGATTATATTAAAAATTTCTTCTTCTTTTTCGGGGGGAGGGGTAAATCAGGCTCCTAGGGAAAACAAAAGACGATTTAGATTAATGCCCGTCGACTTCACGCGGATAATAAAGGCAGTCAAGTGATTTTTCTAAGTCTCGGCGTCCCAAAGAATGCAACGTGCAATAGTCGATGATGCATCCAGGTGTCCAGTTGTATTGTAGGGCGAACAGGGACAGGGTGGAAGCAGACTGTCCAAGAGGCCGATCCATCCAAGAATCACGCTCAGCTTTGTTCTACCTGCAAGTTGGAAGTGCTAACCAATGCACCACCAGCCACCCTTTTTGTGTACATAAGGCATTTTGTAATTTTGAGAGCCCCCTCCTGACTTTTGTGGTTAGGGAAGATGCTGTAGAGGGATGCCTTCGTGTGGTGGCATTGAAGCGTCCCTCATGTCTCTCCCTGTCCCTCGAAAGGAGAAAGATGGACTGCCAGAGTAGGACAGTTTCAGCCTGAAGTCGACCGGATTCACGTTTCAGAAAAAACTAGGGCTACAACCATTGCTACTGCGTTGGAAATTATGAAAGTTCCAGCGTGTCTTCAATTTTACGGTTCTTTTAACACATGAATGAGAATGGAGAAGAGGATGGGTCTTGGTAAACACAGAGACGGCCACTTGGTTACTGTGTACAGATGATTAGCGTTGGTACTCCTCGCCTCTCATTACCTCTTCTCGCCTCTCTGTCTCCCTTACCTCCTTTCTCATCTTCTCTCCCTCCCCCTCCCACTGCCTCGTTGACCATTTCTTCTCCTTCCCATTCCTTCTCCATCCTCCCCCGATCTCTTCCACCTTCCGCCACCCTCTCCACTTTCATCCCCTCCCTCTTTCACCCCCTCCCAGTTTCCTTTCACTCCTCTACTTTCCTCCTATCACTTCCTCTCACATTTTTTCTTGTTCCCTCTTCCTCCCTCCTTCCACTCCTCGTCTACCCCCTCCTCATGTCTCCCCTCCACACTGTCACCCCATTCCCACTTTCCTCTCCCCACTCCCTCTCGACCCTTTTCAGTTTCTCCCTCCATTCTCTCCCCTTCCCTTCTCCACTCGTCGACTTTCTCCCACCTCCACCCCTCCACTCTATCTCCCCCCCTCCCCCCACCTCTCCACACTCTCTCCACTCTCCCCCCCCCCCCCCGGTCACTCTTCAACGAGCCCCCTGTAAAAAGGCTAATGTCGGCAGCCCCTTCATACTATGTTTTTATGCCTTTCATCTCTCTCTCTCTCTCTCTCTCTCTCTCTCTCTCTCTCTCTCTCTCTCTCATCCCTATCATTATCTTCCCACATTCATATCTCATTCCTTTTCCCTCCCTCCCTCCCTCCTTCATTCATTCATCTGTTCCTCTCCCCTTCCATCTATCCACTCCTCCACCATTCACCCATCCTTTTCACTCTCCGTCCCTCTCCCTCCCCTCCTTCTCCCTCCTCCCATTCTCCTCTTAAGCCCCTCTCATCTTTTTTCGTGCCCATCCTTTTCATTTTCCCTTTCAGACCCGCTTTTGGACTCATCAGTGACTGCCTGAGAAGGAGGGTAGAGATCACTGAATTTCCTCCTCCTCTTTCCCCTCCTCCTCCTCTTTCTCCTCCTCCTCCTCCTCTTCTCCCTTCTTTCTCATATTCCTCTTCCTCTCACTCCTCCTACCATCCCCTTATCAACAAAGAAGACGAAAATAAAAAAAACACGAGGAGTACTAGACTATGACGATGTTATTTGGAGAGAGAAAACAGATGAGCTAAAAAATTCCAACCTACAGCCATGAGCAAAAATCGTCGATGATCCTTGACCAGCTGTATATCCTGCCTTCCATATCTCTCCTTCCTCCCCAAATGGCCTTGAGTGTCCTTCCTTCCCACACAACTTTTGTTTCATACTTCATACTGCCATCACATCAAAATACAGGTGACACACTTCATGCCATAGTCGGCAGGGAAATGATGGCCGACTTTTGCGTAGGGCTGTTTATGTGTGGGAATGGAATAGAGTAAAAGAAGGCTCTCCCCCGCCCACCACTTCCTCCGGTGCGATAGCTGGCAGGAAACGGAATGAAACACTGGAGGAATAGTTTAAAGGCTGTACATGTATTTTTGTTTCGAAAGGTAAAAGAAAATACTTTGTTTTATCTCTATACTTTTTGAGAGAGAACACAATCACAGGAGAGAGAGACAGACAGACAGAGACGGACAGACAGACAGAGAGACAGACAAAGACACACAGGTAAAGAGGTAGAGGGAGAGAGAGAGACAGAGTAAAGAGTAGTATGGAGGAAAGAGACAAAGAGAGAGAATAACAAGAGATGGAAGACAAAGAGTTGCTGTCATAGGGGTCTAGTGGACGGCATTCATCCTGGGGGAAAAATGGAGAGAGAGAGAGAGAGAGAGAAAGGACAGACTGAAAGAGAGGAGCGAGAGGGGGAGAAAGGGGGCAGGAGAGAGGGAGAGAGAGTGTGGGAAGCGATAGATTGATTGATTGATTGGTTGAAAAGTAGGTAGGCAGTAAGTCGATAGGTAGGTAGGCAGGTAGGTGGGTAGGTAGGATGATTGACACAGTGAGGCAGGCAGACAGATAGACGGCTAGATAGATACTGGAGAGAGAGAGAGAGAGAGAGAGAGAGAGAGAGAGAGAGAGAGAGAGAGAGAGAGAGAGAGAGAGAGATGGGGGGACTAACAGAGCGACCGTCAGGGCACTCTTGGGAGAACATTAATAACACATTTCCATTCTCTCTCTCTCTCTCTCTCTCTCTCTCTCTCTCTCTCTCTCTCCAGTATTACATAGCTATCCGTCTGTCTGTCTACCTACCTACTTACATACCTTTCTAAAACACACACACACACACACACACACACACACACACACACACACACACACACACACACACACACACACACACACACACACACACACACACACACACACACACACAATGGTTCTCCCGGGAAGCCCATACCTCGTACGTAAATCACATCCCTCTCTCCACCTTTTATTTTTTCCCTTTCACCCTACGCCTATTCTCCCTTTTTTTATTTCTCTCCCTTTTCTCCCTCTCTTTTCTTTTAACCTTTTTTTCTTTTCTTTGCACATTTTTTCTCTGCATTTTCCTGAACCACTTCCCCACGAGGATTTATTTTTATTACTGAATGACAGTCTAAGTCACCTCTATATTTCTCGTACCTATGCCTCTTTCACCGTAACTTGGCCCAGAGTTTCGTCCTTTCGCGGATTATTTCAAGTAGCTCAGTGGCAGAAAGTACTACGGCTCTACATCCCGCATGGAGCACTTCTTCGTGACTGGCATCATGGTTTAGTGTTCCTCTCTAGTTACACTTCGCCGCACTGTTGCATTTTTATCTCTTTTCTATCGCTACTTTAATGGTCACTGCTCCTCTGAACTGTCTGCTTGCATTCCTCCACCTCTACGACGGGCGCGTAGCACCCGTCTGGCAGCAAACTCTCATCCCTTTTCTGTCCAACTCTCTAATGCAAGAGTTAAGCGTTACTCCCAGTCTTTCATTTATGGAACAGGTCAGCTCTGGAACTGTCTCCCTCTGTCTGTATTTCCTGCTGCCTATGATCTCTAGTCTTTCAAACGCAGTGTGTCCAGGCATCTCAAACTGATCGGATCTTGAATTTGGCTTTCTATTGTATTTTGTTTTTCTCTTGGAGGGAACTGTTACTGCGGGCTCATGGCCTTTGGTTCCTTCTTCCTCGCATAAAAAAAAAAAAGAAGGAGTATAGGCGTAATCTCTTTTATATAATCTCCAGTCTGCTACTTTTTCTCACTCCATTCTTAGGTGGGAAAATGGAAGCCTAGCCCAGGGACCCTACACCTCGAAGTAATATGGGAAGACTGTTCTGTTGACCTAAAAATATGAAAAAATAATATCACTCAGTTAGGGAGAAAATTTCATTGTGAGTCAAAGAGGGAGAAGGAGGGGAAGGATGGGGGGGAAAGATTGAGATGTGGTGGGGAAATGTTTGGAGGTGTGTGTGTGTGTGTGTGTGTGTGTGAGAGAGAGAGAGAGAGAGAGAGAGAGAGAGAGAGAGAGAGAGAGAGAGGTAGTGTGATAATATAGGTTGGACTGGATCTCTTAAAAACTAATGGAGCGAGCACACCACAGACTCTCTCTCTCTCTCTCTCTCTCTTTCTCTCTCTCTCAGTACCTACCTGCCTAACTCTCTCTCACTCCATCCTCCTCACTTTCCCTTCGCACCATACACCACCCTGTCTATCCTCCCATGCTTTTCTCCCTCCCTCGCCTCCAGTTATTTCCTCCTTCTCCTTCCCTTCCTCCCTCTCTCCCTCCCTCCCTCCATCCATCCATCCATCCTAGAAAATTTTTCCTTCTCTCCCTCCCTCTATTCCTTCTCCCTCCCTGCCTTCTCCCTCCTTTCCCTATCCAATTCAATTATTCCTTCTCTCCCTCTTCTCCCTTGCTCCCTCCCTCTTGGTTAGTCACTCTGCTCCCTCCCGCTCTCTCCCTCCCTCCCTATCCCTTCCAGTTATTCCTTCTCTCCCTCTCTCCTTACCTCCCTCCCCTCCATTCCCACCCTCTTCCGTCCATCCATCCATCTCTCCCCTCCTCTCTCACTCTCTCTCTCTCCCCAGTTTCTCTCGCCCCTCTCTTCCTCCCTCCTATCAGATCGAAACAAGACTTCTTTATGTCAAAACAACCTGACACATTTCTCTTTATTATCCCTCCTCTCTCTCTCTCTCTCTCTCTCTCTCTCTCTCTCATATTCTCTTTAACAATATTTACCAACCTAAGGCATATCTCCCCGCTAACTCCAGCATCTTCTCACTCCTCCCTTCCTCTCCCTCTCTCCCTTTCTCCCTCTTTCCCTCCCTCCTTTAGTCCCCCACTTTCTTCCTCCCTCTCTCCCTCAGTCGGTCCGTACCTTCTCTCCCTTTCTTCCTTCCTCCCTCTTCTCCTCCCTCCCTTCCTCCCCCCATTCCTCACTCCCACTTTTCCTTCTACCCTCACTCTGTCTTCCTTCCCTCCCTTCTTCCTCCCTCCTTCCCTCCCTCATTCTCTCTCTCCTCCCTCTTCCTGGATTTTGTTCTTGTACAGGAAAATAATCTTCTTAGAGAAAGTATGAAAGGGAGAGATCTACCAACCTACCTACATCTCATTTTACTTGCCTACCTGCCTACCTGCCTACCTGCTACCCACCTACCTACCTACCTACCTACCTACCTACCTGCCTACCTACCTACCTACTAGTCTGCATTCCCACCTGCCTACCTACCGATTACCTAACTACCTACCTACCTTTCTACTTACCTTCTTACCTACCAATATACCTTCAAACCAACCAGTCTACCTGCCTACTTAAGTACACCTGTCCTATTTTACCTGCCAGTCTACCTAACTACCTACATGCCTACCTGCTTACTTGCCTACCTACCTACGTACCTACCTATCAATCTGTCTATCTATCTATCTATCTATCTATCTATCTATCTATCTACCTACCTACCTACCTACCTACCAACCTACCTACCTACCTACCTACTCGTCTATCAGTTTATCCATCTATTTACCTACCTACCTACCTTCCTACCTACCTACCTACCTACCTGCCTACCTACCTACCTACCTACCTACCTACCTACCTACCTACCCACTTACCTCCTACCTAATTAGTCTTTTTCTCCTCCCCGTAATCATTATTCATAAAAAAAAGACGTAATTCTGATTCTCTTTAAACATATCCTTCTCTCTTATTTTTCTCTTTTCTTTTCTTCCATCCCGCCTTCTCCCTTTCTCTTCTCTCCCTTCTCTTCCCTCTCTTCTTCCTCTTTCTCCCAGCTCTCCTCTCATCTCATCTCTGCTATTCTTGAATTCTCTTCTTTCATCTCCTCTACTTCTCTTATAATCCCAGCCTCTCCTCTCTTCCTTCCTTCCTCTCCTTTCCTCCCTTCTCTTGATAACTCCCGTCCTCTTCTCTCCTCTTTTCCTCCTCCTCTTCCTCTTCCTCTTGAGCTTCCTTCTCCCTCTCCTCGCTTCCTCTTTATCTTCATTTTCATCATCATCCATTCTTCCTCTCTTCTCCTGTCCTTTCCTCTACCCTTCTCCGCTCTCCTCTCCTCTCAGTTTCTCTCCTGTTCTCTTGTCCGCTTCATACTCTTCCTCCTCTCCTTTTCTCTCCTCTCCTTCTCTTCCTCTTCCTCCTCCCCCCTCCCCCCTGTACTGTCCAGCACTGATTGGAGACCATTCAGATGATACGCAGATGTGTGTGTGTGTGTGTGTGTGTGTGTGTGAGAGAGAGAGAGAGGGAGAGAGAAGAGGGAATGAAGGGTGAGGAAGGAGGAAGGAAGGAAAGAAGGAAGGCAATGATGGGAGGTGAGGGAAATGAGGATGGGCAAGAAGGAAGGAGAGGGGGAAGGGGGTGTCTGTGTTAGCTATGCATCAGGCCTTTCGTACCCAGCAAAGAGGAGGATGGAAAATAGGACAAGCAAGAGAAGAGGAAGAAAGTAAAAGACAGAAACGTACAGGACGAAGAAAATAAGCAAGAAATCAAGGAAGAGAAGAAGGTAAACAGAAAATCAAGGGGAATAAACGAAACAGAGAGGAGGGGATACAACAAAGGAAGAAAGAAGAGGAACAGGAATTACTGAAATATAAAGTGATCGTTTAAAGGAAAAGATGGAAGAACTTAGTGCAAGGAGAAAAATAAAGATATAAAAGAGTAGAAATGGAAGAATGAAGGAAAATATGAAGGAGGAAGGGAGGGACTGGGGGAGAGGGAAGGGATGGAGGGAGAGAAGAGAGAGAGAGAGAGAGAGGGGGGGAGGGCTCCTGGTGTTAGCTATGCATCACCTCTCTTGGACCCGAAAGTTTATCTGCGTTGTGTCCAAGGCAGTCAACTTGTGAGGTGCCAACACACACACACACACACACACACACACACACACACACACACACACACACACACACACACACACACACACACACACACACACACACACACACACACACACACACACACACACACACACACACACACACACACACACACACACACACACTTTTCTTCTCTGCGTCCTTCTCTCCTTTGTCTCAGTCCCTCCCTACAGTTTCTTTCCATATATTTATTCTTTTCACTTTTCCTTCCATTCTTGTTTTCCATCCCTTCTTCCTTCTTTGTTTCCTCTTTCCTTCCATCCCTCTCTCCTTTCTTCTCCTCTTCTCTCCCTCTCTCCCCTTCTCTCCCACCCTCCCTCCCTCCCTGCAACACCTGCTTCTCTCCTTCGTGGACTACCAAGCGAAAAACAGTGTGTGTGCGTGTGTGTGTGTGGAGAAGCAATATTAGAGAGAGGAGTATTGTTTCTCTCTCTCTCTCTCTCTCTCTCTCTCTCTCTCTCTCTCTCTCTCAAAGAAAAGTGAATCCATTACTCAAATCTTGAAAAAATGAGAGATTCCTTTTAAGACCCTACTATTTTTTCTACATCTCATTTTCTACCTCCACTATCTACCTCCAACTACTCACTATATCTATTTTCATCTACCTGCATCTACTTAGACTTAACCCTTTGACTGCTACGGTTTTTTTTTTCTTTTTTTAGATCAATGAAATCGTCTGTTATTGGCTGATAAATAAATGCAAAACGCGTATTTCATGCTCAGAGCGTTCATTTGTTTTGTGTTTAAAGTTTTGACTCGGCTAATCCTTCCACGTACACCCACCTACACCTACCTGCACCTGCCTACACCCACCCGCACCCCACCTACACCCGCCCACACCTCCCTACACCCATCTACACCCCCCTACACTCACCTGCACCCACGTACACCCACCAACCCCACACCTCCCTAGAGCCACCTACACCCACCAACCCTACACCTTCCTACACCCACTTACAGCCCATCCACACCCACCTACACCCACCTACACCCACCCATGTGACTGGCAAACCAGGTAAATTTTCAGTACAGCACTTTTAACTTACATCACCTCCAGCTACACCCACCTACACCCCACCTACACCCTCCTACACCCACCCATGTGACTGGCAAGCTTCGTAAATTTCAGTACAACACTTTTAACTTACATCACATCCTCCTACACCCACTTACACCCACCTACACCCTCCTACACCCCACCCACACCCACCTACACCCGCCTACACCCACCCATGTGACTGGCAAGCTAGGTAAATTTCAATACAGCACTTTTAACTAACATAACAAAAATTACCTCTTTTATTTTGACAACAGTGTGGAATTTCCCGGTCACTCCGTCTCTCCTCTGTTGGTTGAATAGATCCCAGCTTGTCTGTCTGTTTATCTATCCATCCGCCCGTCTATCTATCTGTCTACCTGTCTCTCTATATGTCTCCCAGTTTGTCTGTCTATATGCCCATCTTCCATGTTATCTTTTCATCTATACATCCATTTATCGATATCCACATTGATCTACCCAGTCTTTTATTATCCCTTCCTTCCTTCCTTCCTTCCGTCCATCCATCCATCCATCCATCCATCCGTCCGTCCGTCCGTCCATCCATCCATCCATCCATCCATCCATCTAGCCAGCCATCCAACCATCCATCCTTATAGGAGTTGATCTGTCTGTCAGTCTACCTATTTATATATCTATCTTTCCATCCATCCATCCATCTATCCATCCATGAGGCTATCAGAGCATGTATTCAGTATGGACGGTGGGTATTCGCGCCGAAGTGGTGGCATGTGAAGGTGTGTAGGACGTAGAAGGACTGGTGGGCCTTGGGGAACGGGTCAAAAATCAATGCCCCGAGTTGGAGACATACACAGATTCTTACATACATATGATACATTCACACATACATACATACATATTCACACACACACACACACACACACACACACACACACACACACACACACACACACACACACACACACACACACACACACACGAGTCCAATTTCACCCACTACAGGTCATATTCAAATTGGGCTCATTTGTCGTCGTTCTGAACTGCTTGTTTTTATTTTCAGTTTTTCTTTTTTTTTCATGCCATCTTTCTTTATTCATTTTTATTATACTTTTTTTATTCATTTGCGTTTGTTTGTGTTTTTTTTTTCGTATGATTTTTTCGTTCTTTTTCGTCCATTCTCTGTCTACCTTTCGTCTGGCCTTCATTATCATTTTTTTCCTATCTTCACATCCATCCACCCACCTACACCCACATCAACCCACTTACACCCATTTGCATCCACTTACACCCGCTTATATCCTTATCCACCCACACCCACCTTGACTCATCTACACCTCCCTTCGCCCACCGTCTCCCACACCCACCCTCCTCTCACACCCACACCGTCAGCCCACCTACACTCACCTACACCTCCCTACACTCACAACCATCTACACACTGCTCGCACTCACCCAAGTACACACACCCTCACCCACCAACACCCTCTGCCATCCACCTCCACCCATCTGTCTCAACCTCATCCACAAGCTTGACACTCTCATCCACCTACACCTCCCCACACCCACCTACACCCACTTACACCCACCCAGGCCACGTCGAAACCCATTCATGCCCATCAAAGTGATTTTAGCGCATCAAATCATTGGCTGAACAGGAAGAGGGAGGGGAAAGGGAGGGGGTGGGGGAGGGGAGAGGGGAGGGTGAGGGTGAGGAGCTGTCAGATGCACTCCCTCCTCCCTCCCCCTTTGTGCTTCCTCCCTCTCTCTCTCTCTCTCTCTCTCTCTCTCTCTCTCACCCCCCCTCACCCCTACTCACCCCATATCTCATTCTCTTCTCCCCTCCTCGCCCCCTCCGTTTTATGTTTGTCTGTCTGTCTGTCTCTCTCTCTCTCTCTCTCTCCCTCTCTCTCTCTCTCTCTCTCTCTCTCTCTCTCTCTCTCTCTCTCTCTCTCTCTCTCTCAAATCCCTCCTCTGACCAACATATTAATTACTATCTTTAATCTCCGTCTCTCCCCTCTCCACTTTTCTCACAAAATACATGAGCAAGTCTATTAACAGTGAAAGGGGTAAATGTTCTCTCTTTCTCTCTTTTTCTCTCTCTCCCTCTCTTTTCTCCTCCCTTTTCTTTCTGTCCATTTCACCATTCAGTCCATCTCTCTCTCTCTCTCTCTCTCTCTCTCTCTCTCTCTCTCTCTTTTCCCTTTTTTTTACTTCGTTATTGTTTTCTCATTTCCACTCCTCATCTCTCACTCTCTCCCTTTGACTCTCTTCTCCCCCTCTTCTTCTTCTCCCCATTTATCATTTCTCCCCCTCTTGTCTCCCCTTCGCTTACACATTAGGGAGCAGATTTAGCCTAATGGAGAGAGAGAGAGAGAGAGAGAGAGAGAGAGAGAGTCCCTCCTGTCTGGCTTGTTCCTTTCATCCTGAGTTGTGTAATATTCCTCTTCCCAGGTGTTCTTTCCTCCCTCTTTCTCTCTCTTTCTTCTTTCTTTCTCCGTCTCTCCCTCCCTTCAGTCCGTTCTCTCCCTCATCCTCGCCTCTCCCTCCACGTGTCCCATGCTGTGCCTCTCTTGGTCTTTCTTCATCTCTCCTTTTCTCCCTCCCTCCCTCCATTCCTCTGTCATTGTACCTTCCCCCTTCCCTCCCTCTGTCTTCCACTCGCTGGCTGTCTTTGTCTCCCTACTCTTTCATTTTCTCCTTCACTCCCTCTGCCGTTTCTCCCTGCCTCACCATATCTCCTTACCTCCCTCATTCCTTTCCTCCCTCCCTACCTATTCTCTCTCCCTGTCTTTTGAACGCCTTCCTCCCTTTATTTTACACTCTCCACATCTCTGTATCTCCCAGCGTCCCCCTCTTTTTTAGGGAAATTTCTCCACTCTCCTTATCTACCCGCAGAAAAAAAAAATACTACGGGGGAATAATCTTTACTCTTTTAACCACTTTACATTTTTAAAGTGTACCTCACCAGACGATTTTATTCAGTCTTTTCGAACTGGAGGGGTTAGGTGTAGACTTCATTATTCCCTGCACTTATGGAGATCTGTCCTGGCTTAAAATCGTTTGGTGATAGGAAAGATAAGATATAAAACAACACGGTATAGGAGGGTAAGGCGTTTGAGCATCTTCGACCTGTGCGTGAAAAACTCTACGGTCACGCCAACCCAGATTTCACTATCTCGGTACACACCACCCCAACCCCCAACCCCTCGCTCACCCCACCATTGCAAATGTTGGGGATATGGTGTCTTAGAAGGATTTTTCGAACTGGAGGGGTTAGGTGTAGACTTCATTATTCCCTGCACTTATGGGGATCTGTCCTGCCTTAAATCAAATCGTTTGGTGATAGCACGGATAAGATATAAAACAACACGGTATACTGTAGGAGGGTAAGGCCCGATTCACACGAATCGTTTTGGTTCCGACAGGCAGTCCGCCGGCTTGATGCCGTCAGAATGTTGTATATTCACATGACTCGTTCCCGGTCCGTCCAGCATCATGTGTGTGCTCAATGTTGCGTGACGATCATGGTTGGTCAGTCGCAAAGGAATCTGGCGGCAATTGTTCTGCTATTAGAAGAAGAGGAGGAAGAAAAAGTTCGTGGAAAGAGGAAAAGGTTATGGGTACACCAGTCACTGAAAATGAGAAAGTTCGAGGGAGAATTCTGGACCCTGTATAAAGAACTGGCAGATGATGAGGTAGAATTTTTCAGTAGTCCTGCTGGAGCACTACAGTACCTTGGGAGTGATTTAGCACATCCTGTATTAAGGCTACAAAAAACATTGAATTTTACCTGCAAAGATTATGAGTTATAATTTTTTGCATAATAAACTAATGACACACTCACCTGGTTTGTTTACTTCCTCACCAGTCACTTTCCATATCATATCTTTATGCATATTATCACTGTACTGCTTGTTAGTCTTA
This sequence comes from Coenobita brevimanus, assembly GCF_032717465.1. Taxonomy (NCBI): domain Eukaryota; kingdom Metazoa; phylum Arthropoda; class Malacostraca; order Decapoda; family Coenobitidae; genus Coenobita; species Coenobita brevimanus. The sequence continues at coordinate 1,645,432 of NC_137021.1, forward strand.
TCAAATAATTCCTCATAAGAACGCACAAGTTCGATCAGCCTTTCGTCCATGATGCCAAACAATGAACTGTATATGTTATCTACATGGACAAGGCGGTAACAGCGAGTCGTGGAATGGACGGGTACGCTACTTGTCCTCGTTCACATGAGCCAACACCAACCCGTCAGGCCGGCGTCAAGTCGCCAGTCAGCCGGCCAGGATTTCTCGGGAAGATATCCGCGACGTGACGGTCGGCTGACGGACTGCTGTCGTCGTCAGCCTGGCGGGTCATGTGAACAGTTACATTAGAATGCATGTAAGAAATTCCGACGGCATCTAGCCGCCGGACTGCCTGTCGGAACCTAAACGGGTCGTGTGAATCGGGTCTGAATCGGGCCTAAGGTGTTTGTTCATCTTGGGCCTGTGCGGGGAAAAAACTCTACGGTCACGCCAACCCAGATTTCACTATCTCGTTACACACCACCGCCAACCCCCCAACCCCTCACTCACCCCACCATTGCGAATGCTGGGGACATGGAGGTAGGGGAGGGGGAGGGGAAGAGGAGGGTGATCAGGGAGGAAGGAAAAAGCGGGAGGAACACATGGAAAGAGAGAGACGGGGAGAGGGAAGGAATGATAGAGGAGAAAGAGGGCTAAAAGATAGGATGGAAGTAGCGAAACACAGAACAGAGTGTAGTGACGGGACAGTGAGCGATGGGAAGAATGATGGGAGGGGAGGGGAAGTGAAGGAAGAGAAAGTGAAAGAATGAAAAATGAGGGGAAGAGGAGCAATGAAAGGAAAGTGGGGAAGAGGACTGAAGGAAGAGGAAGAGAGAGTTAAGAGGAGGGAAGAGGAAATGAATGAGGCCAAGGTAGTGAGAGGAGAGAGGGGAGCATTGAAAAGGGGAAGAAGAAGAGGAAAGAAAAGAGAGAGACGAGGCGAGAGGAAGGGAACAAGGGGAAGGAAGAGAGAAAAGAGGGGAAAGGGAAGGAGAAGGGAAGGAGGGGAGAGAAGAGGGGAGAATGGCTCTGGTCCAATCTAGACTCCTGTTGAACACAATAAAGATATGTCAAAAATTGTACGCCTATTGTTCTCACCCTTGGAAAGCCCGGTACTGTTGCTAGTTTGGCTATCTATCTATATATCTATCTATCAGTTTATCTATCTCTGCAGCATCCTATCTATCCTCCTACCAACATTTTTATCTATCTGTCAGTCTATCTCTCCGTCATCTATCCATCCATCCATCTATGTGTCTATCTATTCGTATATTTATTTATCTATCTGTCTATCTATCTGTGTGTTTATTTCTTTTTTTAGTCCTGCTCACTTCACTATAAGTACCTAGATAATCCCCAGAATATTTACGATTGTTCATGATAACGATGATGATGATGATGACGATAAATGATGAAGGCAATTTTTTTTTTTCCAGGTAGGTTCGATGCTCCTCCCCTTTTCAAAAACTTCTCGACAGATTCGTAAGTTTTTGTTCTGTTTTTTTTTTTGTGTGTGTGTTTGTTTTTTATTTTCGTTCTTGTTTTTATTTTTCGTTCGTGTTTTATGTGTTCTTATTTATGCTTTCGTGTGTGTGTGTGTGTGTGTGTGTGTGCTTACATGTTTGGGTTCATCTGTTTTTTTTTATATATTCATGTTTTCCTTATGCCTTCGTGTATGCCATCCATGTTTTTGTGTTTCTGTTTTTGTTATTGCTGTGTTTGTTTACTTGTTTGCCGGCTGGATGTGTTTGTGTGTGTGTGGCAGACTGGTTAAAAAACAGAGGGATAGATTCATGAATATGGCTGTATGAATGTTTGGTGGAGCCGTGTTTTTCTGCTGGTGGCTGTGTGGTTGTTGTGGTAGCTAGGACTGTGGTTGTGGTAGGTGGGTCTGTGTTGTGGTACGTGGGGTTGTGCTTGTGGTCGAGAGGATTGTGGTGGTGTGGTCGTTCTGTTTGTGATAGGTGGGACTGTAGTTGTGGTTGAGGTAGAGAGGATTGTGGTCTTTCTGGTTGTGATAGGTGGGATTGTGGTTGTAGCTGTGGTAGAGAGGATTGTGGTGGTATGGTCTTTCTGGTTGTGGTAGGTGGGATTGTGGTTGTGGTTGTGGTAGAGATGATTGTGGTGGTGTGGTCTTTCTGGTTGTGGTAGGTGGGATTGTGGTGATGTTTGTGGTTGTTGGTGTGGTAGTGAGTGGTAGATCGTGACTGTTGTGGTAGATGGAGTTGTAGTTGTTGGTGTGGCAGAAGTGGTAGGTGTGACTGTGGTTGCTGTGGTGGTAGTAGCAGTAGGTGTGGTTGTGGTTGTGGCTGTAATTTTGATGGTTGTGGTAGTGATTGTTGTTGTGATTGTGATGGCGTTGTTGTTGTAAATGAAGTTGTTGTTCTGCCATCTCGTTTCCATTCATCATCATCATCACCATCATCATCATCATCATCATCATCACCATCATCATCATCATCATCACCATCATCATCATCATCATCATCAGACAAGAAGAGAGGATATATGAGTGAGGGAAGCCTGGGAACGAAAAATTAAGGGATCGAATGAAGTAAAAAATTTCACATCATTAGAGATAGTTCAACTCTCTCTCTCTCACTCTCTCTTTCTATCTCTATCTGTCTATCTGTCAGTCTCTCTGTATATCTGTCTGTGTCTTTGTCCGTCTATCTATTTGTCGTTATTTGTCTGGCAGCCTATCTACCTGTCTATTTACCTGTCTGTATATTTACTTATCTACTTACCTGTCTATCTATCTCCCTGTCTGTCTCTCTGTCTATTTATCTATTTATCTATAAAACCACCTATGCACACAGATTCGCAAAAACAAATATGAGTATTTGAATGGAACAAAGCACATAAATCCTTTTTCCATGTCACCTACTTAATAGAGAGACAGACAGACAGACAGACAGAGATAGGAACACAGAGGGTTAAAAAAAAAAATAGAGTATCGAACGACATGAAATATGGGAATTCTTTTGTGTCTGTCACTGGCTTTAGGTCGACAGACAGGCACACAGAGAGACAGACAGATAGACATATAGATAGATAGATAGATAGAGAAAAAGAGAGGTTCAAAAAACAAATATACAAGGGTTCGAATGGAATGAGACACAGATTCTTTTGTGGCTGTCACCTGCTTTAGATAGACAGACAGATAGCCAGACACACAGACAGAGAGGTTCAAAAAAAGCAAATATGGGAGGGTTCGAACGAAATGAAACACTGGGATTCTTTTGTGGCTGTCAGTTGCTTTCATCATCACCCCGGCCGTTCATTTATTGCAGCCCACGCGCCGTTTGACAAGCTGGGACCTATATTGGTGTCAAATGTCCCCTGCTGTGTCGTAATGGGTCGGGTTTGTGGTGTCATGAGAGAGAGAGAGAGAGAGAGAGAAAGGGGTGGGGGCTAGAGCATGAAGTAAGGAAGTGGTGTGTGTGTGTGTGTGTGTGTGTGTGTGTGTGTGTGTGTGTGTGTGTGTGTCACATCCATCGCATATTTAGCCAGGTATATTTTCTTGAACCAAAGATAAAAAAAAAATATGAACCGAGTGTTGAACCAAGACTCACCTACGAAAAATAAAATTAATAATAATAATAATAATAATAATAAGAATAATAATAATAGCAACATGAAACGTGTTGGTGCTTTTCAATCGATGTGACCTCACTGTAACCTGTTTCAATCTTGTTTCATTTAGGGATTTATTTTTCTGCATGATGTGGCCTTGTGTGACCCAGTTTTAGTAATTACAGACATTATTTATCGTATTTATCTTCTGTTTATTTTAACTTTTTTTTTTTTTACGCTCTGGGAAAATGATTGGAGTCGTCAGTGCCTTTAATATGGGGTTATTTGAATATACACACACACATGGAAAGAAATAATGCAGGTACACACACACACACACACACACACACACACACACACACACACACACACACACACACACACACACACACACACACACACACACACACACACACACACACAATCCAATAGTACCCCCTTTTACCCACACACGAGAGGCCGAAAAAAAAAATCGCATCAGAAAAAATTACACCTTCGAAAATCCATAGCAGAGGAAACTGGGAGGTGGGTGCGAGAGAGAGAGAGAGAGAGAGAGAGAGAGAGAGAGAGAGAGAATAAAAGAAGGCTACACGACAGAAGCAAACGGTAAGAATAATAACACAATAGAGATCGGGAGAAAGAGAGGCAGTAAAGGGAAGGAAGAGAAAGGAGAAATTAGAAACAGAGAGAGAGAGAGGAGGGGGGAGACAGTAAAGGGGAGGAAGAGAAAGGAGACAGACAGACAGACAGACAGAGACAGAGAGAGAGGGAGGGAGGGAGAGAGAAACAAGTAGGAAAATGCTTCGAACCCCGTCTCGAAGCAAACGACTGAACCCCAGGCGAAGTTTTCCATTTAGGAGGTGAAGCAGACCTATTCTTTTTCGGCTTTATAGGGACTGTGGAGGAGGGGAACTCTCTCTCTCTCTCTCTCTCTCGTGTGTGTGTGTGTGTGTGTGTGTGTGTGTGTGTGTGTGTGTGTGTGTTCTGCAAAATGGTTGACTGAATTTGTCATCCGTTGTGTGTAGGTTTGCTTGGGAAAAAATGAAGTTCTGTTTAATATGCAAGAGTGTGTGTGTGTGTGTGTGTGTGTGTGTGTGTGTGTGTGTGTGTGTGTGTTTGTATGAGAGAGAGAGAGAGAGAGAGAGAGAGATGATGATGATGATGAAATGTAAAGAAGGTAGAGGGACGACACCGAAGAGAGAGAGAGAGAGAGAGAGAGAGAGAGAGAGAGAGAGAGAGAGAGAAGGGCTCAGTTTACTCTCCAAATTGATTAGTTTAAGCAATTCTCGGGAATCTGGCCAATTAAGCTTACCCACCCAGTGAAAATTACCTGCTTAAGTTAATTAGTAGAGAAAGTTACAAAATTAAGGTGAGTTAGCTTTATTAAGTTTGGGGATTCGGAAAGTAAGCGATCCCTAGACTTATATTATTTTAGTTATCATTTATTATATACTTATTTTATTTATGCATTTATTTACTGGGACTTTCAAAGTGGTGGGGTGTTGTAATCGACTGTCCTGATCGACTCAGTTTATATGTCTGTGTATCTATTTCTCAAAGTAAAATATCTAAGGATTGCCTGGTCATATGAGAATCAAATTTAGCATATACATAGGGTGTGGCTGTGGTAAGAAGTGGTGTGAATTTGGTGCAGATATATCAAAGGTAAAAGAGGCGGAATAAAGTCAAAGTGGAGAGCGTGGCGTTATCTTGTGAGTGTCTGATGTAATTTGGGTCAGACTTGGCACATGCGTTGATTATCTGGGGGGATGGGAAGGAGTGGTTTGGCTTACACGCAGGTCAAACAAGGGTCAAGGTCACAGGTTAAGATCAATGTTCGTGGAGAGGTAAATGTGTTCGTTTCTTTTTTCTTTTTTTGTGCATTTTGTGTCTGGCTTTTTTTTCCCATTTCCTCTCTCTCTCTCTCTGTCTCTGTCTCTCTCTGTCTCTGTCTCTCTCTCTCTCTCTCTCTCTCTCTCTCTTTCCCCTTACAGCACTCCACTGAATATTTTAGAAGATTGTCCTGACCGTAATACACCCCCCCTCCCCCTCCCTTCACATCTCCCTACCTTCTCGCTCCCTTCCTCCTCTCTCCCTACCTCCCCCTCATACCTTCTTCCCCTCCCCTTTGCCTAACCTTACCTGCCTGCCTGCCTGCCTGTCTGCCTGCCTGTCTGCCTGCCTGTCTCTCTGTTTTTATTTTTTGCCTGATAGCTAGAGTCCGCCTCTCCTTCCCCTCCCCTCTTTTTCCCTCCTCTCCCCTCCACTCCTCACCCCCCCTTCCCCTCCCCATTCTCCTCTTCTTTCTGCCTTCCAGCTCCCGTCCTTTCCTTCCTCTCTCCGTACCTTCTCTCCCTTCCCTCTCTACCTCACTCTTACCCAACCTAGTCTCTCTACCTGCCCGGATACCTGCCTACCGTCCAGCTGCCTACCTGTCTTCCTGCATACTGGTTGCCTTCCTTCTTTCCTGCCTGTCTACCTACCTACCTACCTACTTACCCTACTTACTTTGTTATCTATGTGGCTCCCTGCTTACGTGTCTGCCTGCACACCTGCCTCCCTACCTATGTGCCTGCCTACCTACCGGAATGTTTTCTTCTTACTACCTGCTGGATAATTTAATTGTAGCAGCCTCCTCTGCTCTCTCTCTCTCTCTCTCTCTCTCTCTCTCTTTCTGTGTGTGTGTATATATATATATATATATATATATATATATATATATATATATATATATATATATATATATATATATATTTATATTGCTTAGTTTACTCTAATTTTTTTCATTTCTTTACCTAATTAATATTTCATTTTTCCTCATTTTTCTCAAAGTTCATAATCTCTCATTTTCTCTCACTGTTAGTGCTTATAGGCTTTCAATAATACTTTCCTTCTTATTTATTATTGTTTATCCTTCATTTAGTTTACCTTTATTGGCTTTATTTTGTAAACTTTCGTTTTTTCTCATCACTACTCATTGTCGGGTCATTTGTGTTTTTTTAGTTTTCATTTTCATCGTTGTCGTTATCTCAGTATTTTCCTAATTTTCATGTATTGCTTTCCTCATTTCCCACCTGCAGTTCCTTGTGTCCCATATCTTATTTGACTTCTTTTACGACTCCTTCACCTTTATTTATCACTCTTACTGTTTCTTCCTCACTTTCATTTTCTACTTCAATCATTTCTTATTGTATTTTCATGTGTCAATTGTATTTTTCCACAGTATGTATGTATATTGTTTGTAGTTGTCTGGTATATTTTTCCCTGTCATTTTCATTTTTCATATTCCTGCACCTGCCTCCCTGCCCACACATCACTCCCTGCCAAACATGAATTCTCCTGTTATTTCACTTCTGCCTGCCTCCCTGCCTAACCCCCCTCCATTTCTCCTGCCTTATTCATATTGTCTTCCTGCCTGTCTTCGTGCCTGTCTGCCTGCCTCCTCCCTGCCTGCTTTCCTGCCTACCTCTCCGCTTGCCTGCCTGCCTACCTGCATGTTTTCCCACTCACTAGC
>NC_137021.1:1657500-1905000 GCF_032717465.1 Coenobita brevimanus
CTCTCCCTGGTAATGGTAATGACAGTAATAATAATGGTGATGTGTTTGTATTGCTGAAAGGGGAAAGAGAGAGAGAGAGAGAGAGAGAGAGAATTATACCTACTCGTTACCAATATTACTCCTAGCGTGAATCTCCACCTCTTCTAACGATTGATAGTAAATAAATGACAACTTGTTTTACGTCGTCCTTATTCAACGTAAACAAAACCACGTGGTCTTCCAAAAAGATAAACAGAACGCCACGTGTCCTTTAAACATCTCTAGACGTCTCTTAGGTTGAACGGCCCCTTAACATAAAAGAAAAATAGCCGTTAATGTCGACTCACGTAATATAAACAAAACCACGTGTACGTAAAACCAAAAAACAAACAACCATGTGACTCCTCTTATCTCTAGAACGACCCTTAGAGTGAAAGTCCCTTTATATATGCCACAAAAATAACCCTTAAAAGAGTCACCAAATATTATAACAAAGCCACGTGTACCAAGACCCAAAACATAAACAAACCACCATGTGACTTTTATCTCCATAACGAACCTTAAGAATGAAAGCCCCATCAGTTTACGAGAAGAAAATCACCCGCAATGTTGATTCAGTAGTATAAACAAAACCACGTGTGCGTTGATCCAATACATAAACAGACAACCACGTGGCTTTTTATCTCGGAATAAAAACATAAACAAACCACCACGCGACTTAATATTCCCACTTTCACCCTTAAGAGCGAAAGTCCCCTGAACTTACGAGAAAAAATGACCCTAAATGTCGACCCTATCTTACGACGGGGCCAGGCAAAGTGGGTCGGCAGGAGACAGATACGCGTCGCAAAGTTCCTGACGGAGAGTGTAATGAGAGTCAATGTCGGGAAATTACGATGGCGATTTTGGCGAGCAACTTTGGCGATTTCGGGCGGATAATTTTCGGCGATTTGGACTGTGAGGGAAGTTAATTGTGGACATATTTTTTAAGGGTCTGGTTTCCTGGGGTGCGCGGCTTTCTCTCTCTCTCTTTCTGGCTTCTCTCTCCCTTTCTTTTTACCTTTCTCTCTCTCACTGTAGTCTTTTCTCTACTTCCTCTCCTTGGTTCAGAGAGTTGCACTAAGATACACATACTATAAGGCAGTCCGGTCTTAACACTAACAGAATTACATACAAGTATACCCAGTCGCTGAAGTACAAGAAACACTTAGTAAACAGAGAGAGAGAGAGAGAGAGAGAGAGAGCGGCTACCACAGGCCTATTCTTACCACTCCCGCTCAGGTGAATCTTTTGTGGAAATCATAAACCACACTATTAATGTCATATCATTCTTTCTCTATTCTTATTATTTGTTACCTCCTGTTTCTGTTCGTGGTTTTCTCACCTTCCTTCTCTCCATATTCCCTTCCCTCCCGGTGTTACAATCCCTCTTCCATCATTAGATCATTTTCCTTCTTTAAAATCAGCTTCACAGAGGTTAGGTGTGCTGAACCGACCCCCTGCTTTCTTTAACCTAACTCATTTTCTTATTCTCTTTCTCATCGACGCAATGTTGCATCTTTCGCCCATCTCTCCACTCTTCCTTTCCTTCCTCCCTCCATCTGTGTGTTTATTTTCATTCTTCTTCTCTTTTTATTTTACATTTTTGCCTCCTTTCCTTCCTTCCTCCCTCCCACCATCCATTCTTCCTTCTTCCTACCCATCCATACATACATCTTTAAATTCATCCATCTTGCCTCCTCCTTCTTCGTTTTTACTTCCAGCCCTCCCCTCTCCCCTCTTTCCCAGCACACACACACACACACACACACACACACACACACACACACACACACACACACACACACACACACACACACACACACACACACACACACACACACACACAAGCCCCCAACTTCCTTATAGAGCATGTTGGGAATGTCTTTGATCCTCTCTCCCTCTCCCCTTCCCCCTTCCCTCCCTCTCTCCCTCTCCCTCCCCCTCCCCCTCTCCTGTCTACCTCCTCTGCTTGCTTATTGGCTACGGGTGGGAGGTAGGGAGGGAGGGAAGGTAGGGAAGGAGATAGGGAGGGTAGAGGGGAAAAAGGGAGAGAGAGAGAGAGAGAGAGTCGGAGCTGGAATGATAATGATGGAAAGGGATACAGAGATAACAGAGGTAGAGGCAGGGAAGGAAGAAGGGAGGGAGATAGAAGGGGAGGCGTGGAGGGAAGGAGAGAGGGAGGGAGGGAGACAAGAGGAGAGATGGTTGGAGGAAGGATGGGAAGGAGTGACAGAAGTGGGGAAGGAAAAAAAAAGGAAAGAAAGTAAGGTGAGGTAAGGATGCATAGGAGAGAGGAAAGAAGGAAGGTGTGAAGGAAGGAATGAAGGAAGTGGACGGAGGTAGGATAGAGGATAAATGAGGACAGGAGGGAAAGGCTGAGAGGAAGAAAACGAGAGGGAAGAATGAAAAGAGGAAGAGGAAAGAAAGGATGGAGGAAGAGAGTAAAGAGGAAGGATAGTAAAAAAGAGAAGAAAAGAAGAACAGAAGGCGTGAGGGATGAATGGAAGGAGAGAGAGAGTGAGAGAGCGGGGGAGGGAGGGAGGTCTCTGGAATATTAATACTTGGCGAGATGAGTTTCGTGAATTATTTTAGAATTCTGGTGGGCAGGAGAGGTTCCCGGGGGAGAGGGCACCGACCCCCCTACCCCCCATCCTGTTAGCATATATACACTCCTGCTGGGCTATATTGGAAGTGATCTGAGCTGTATTTGATAGATACTGGGCTATATCTGAGATATGCTGGCTACACCTGAGGCACATTTGGCTATATTTCTGTTCCTTTGCTGTATTTGTGTTCCTGGGCTATATTTGAGTTGATCTCGCCTACATTTGAGATGCTGGGCTAGATTGGAGATATACTGGGCTGTATTTAAGACATTGGGCTATGCTGAAGGCGATCTAGGCTATAATTGAGACATTGAGCCACATATCAGACATACTAAGTTACATTTTAGACATGGTGGGCTATATTTGATACATGGGGCTACATCTCAGACATCGGGCTCAATATTTGACACACTTGACAATAGCTGAGAAGGTCCTGCCTCTGTATAACCTACTGTGCTACATTTAAGGCATACTGGCTATATTTAAGACATGCTGGGCTATATTTGAGACTTACTGAACTACACAGAGATGTCCTGGGATATGTCTGAAGTGTTCTTGTATATATATGAGACTTTCCGGGTTATTTTGTGGCTATATTTACTCTGTGGGCTATATTTGTGACATTATGGGCTATATTGATCAGGTTTGGGCTATACTGAGAGGTTCTGGTCTATTCTGAGGTGTTCTGGGCTATACTGAGGGCTATGTTGAGAGAGAGAGAGAGAGAGAGAGAGAGAGAGAGAGCAGACTAACAGAAGCCGAGATATGTGGTAGGTATCAGCTCTACCCTTTGAGAGCTAGTTTTAATTAGATTAACTCTCTCGTAATATTGGATCCGCTTTCTCTCTCTCTCTCTCTCTCTCTCTCTCTCTCTCTCTCTCTCTCTCTCTCTCTCTCCTTCTCATCCTAGTCCCCAATGAGATTAGAGATATTTCTAATGTAGGTAAGACAGGTCAAAGTTTAGCCTTAATCAGGTTAGTTGGTATGGGTGTGGCCTCTCTCTCTCTCTCTCTCTCTCTCTCTCTCTCTCCTTTCCTTTCACATCCTCCATTCCTTCCTTGCTTTCCTTCTCTCTCTGTCACCTTTTTCTTTCCCTCCTTTTTATCTTTTTCTTATCCTGCTCTTTCTCTCTACATCCTCCCTATTGTTATTCCATTTTCCCTTTGTCTTCTCTCTATTTTCTTTCTCCCCATCTCCGCCTCTCCCCTCTCCCCTTCTCCTATTCTCTCTCTCGAACCTCTTTTTTTCCTCCATTCCTCTTTCCTTCTTCTACTGTTACCTTCCTTCCTCCTCCTTGCTCATATATTGTCTCTTACTTCCATTCTTCTCCCTTTTCCCTCTCTCCTCCATCCCTGCTCCACCCCTCATCCCTTCTCCCCTTTCCTTCCTCCCTCCTACCCTCTTCCCTTTTATTTCTTCTTCCATTCCCCCTCCTTTCGCCCTCCCTTCTCCTCCCTTCTTCTCTTATTATTATTATATATTCTCTAATTTCTTTTTCTTCCCTCCTGCCTTCCGCCTCCTTCCCTCCTCCCTCGCTTCTCCTCTCCTCTCTCTTCCTCCCACCCTCTTCCCCTTCTCTTCTCCCCCACTCTTCCCTCCCTTTCTCTTCCCCACCTTTTACCTTTTCAGTTCCATTTCTCAATTCACTTCCACTATTCATACCGCTCTCCCCCTCCCTCCCCACCCTTCCCCTCCTTTCACATACCTCATATCACTGTTTCCTAACCCTTCCTTCCCTTCTTCCTCCCCCCTTCATTTCCACCTCACGCTCTCCCTCTCCCCCCCACGTTCCTCCTTTTACCTCCACCCTCCCTTCTCCCTCTCTTCTGCTTCCTTCCCTCCCTCTCCACACCTTGCCCTCCCCCACCCATTCCCCTCACCCTCCACTCTCCCCTTCCTTTCCATTCCCCACTCCCCGCATCTCATCTTCCGTCCCCCCCTCCCACTCCCCTCCCCTCTTTATCCATCCTCCCTTCCCTTTCCCTCTACCTATATCCTAACGCCCCTTCCCTCCTCCTTCTCTCCTCCCTGTTTTACCCTCCCTGCGTCCTTCATTACCTCCCTTCTCCCCCTTTCCCCTCCCCCTTCTCTCCCCAAACTCTCCTCTTCCTCCCAACCCTGCACACTCCCCTGGATTAAGACCCCTGCCTTTCATTACTATAATATGCTGCCTCCAACTCTTTTTATAGAAGGGAAAAAAATTAGAAAAAGTCTCCCCTGCAACAGACCCGACCCATGAAAAGAAAACGGATGCCTCTTGGGGTATCGTCATCAACCTGGGCGAAAAATAGTCGAGTTGGGCGGGTTTGGGCGATTTTTGGGGGCGTTTTTTTTTTCTGGTCTTTTCGATGATCCTCTCTCTCTCTCTCTCTCTCTCTCTCTCTCAATTTAATCACACATACTGCGGACTAGACACGAGGAAATGATATAAAATTACAGGATAATCAAGCTAATGACTAAAAACAATATATATACATGTCCTATATTAAATGAACTGAATAGACAGCCAGATAGATGCATTAGACAGCCAGATAGATACATTGGACAGCCAGACAGTCGACTCAGATCTCTTTCACTTTAATGACTTATTTTTCATCATATATCTCCCTAACTTAAGTCATGTTATTCAATTTAAGGAAGACTCGTACTGAAGGGGTAAAGGGAAGGCTGAGGTAATATTCTTGTCAGGTAAGGAGCTCCCTAACACCTGCTCCTTAGCTATTTATTTTTAGTGATGGCTGGTTAATATCGTTTTGCACGTTGTTCATGTAAAGTGAGGAGATATTAGAAGAGTTTATGAACCAATAATTGTACTTCATTTTTCTTCATTTGTCATTTTTCATATCTATCTATCTATCTGTCTATATGTCTACCTGTCTCTCTATCTATCTGTCTGTCTATCTGTTTATTCAAGAGTTTATGGGTATGTGTGCGTGCGTGTGTATGCGTGTACTGTGCGTGCATATGCATATTAAAGTAGGCTGATGGTGAGGGGAAAAAAATCTTTCCTTCCTTCCTCCATTCCTTCCATCCTCCCGCGTTGCCTTCCTTCCTTCCTTCATCCATCCCCTTCATCCTTCTTCAGTCCTTTTCTCCCTCCATTCTCCCTCTCCTCCGTCCTTCCTCTGTTTTTTCCTCCTTCACTTCTCCCTCCCTTCCTTCCTCCATTCTCTCCTGTCTTCCCTCCATCAACCCATTCATTCATCCATCCATCCTTCCAACCAACCAGCTTACCAACCAATCATCCATCCATCTGTCCATCCATCCATCCATCCATCCATCTGTCCGTCTATACTTGCTGCCTTCCATCCATTGTTCCTTCCTCTTTTTCTTCCTCCTTTCCACTCATCCTTCCTCTCTTGTTTCTTCCCATCCACTCTTCCTTCCTCCCTTCCTCTCTTTCTTCCTCCCTTCCCTCCTCCCTTCCTTCCTCCCTTCGTCTCTTCCTTCCTCCCTTCGTCTCATCCTTCCTCCCTTCGTCTCGTCCTGCCTCCCTCCTCTCTTTCTTCCTCCTTTCCTCTCTTTCTTCCTCTCTTTCCTCCTTGCTTCCCGCCTGGCAAGATAGGAATATTTACCCAGAGTGCCTGAGAGCCAGAGGGCCGAGGACTCACTGAAATTTCATACTCTCTCTCTCTCTCTCTCTCTCTCTCTCTCTCTCTCTCTCTCTCTCTCTCTCTCTCTCTCTCTCTCTCTCTCTCTCTCTCTCTCTCTCTCTCTCTCTCTCTCTCTCTCTCTCTCTCTCTCTCTCTCTCTCTCATACATATTTTTTTTTATTTTTTAACAAGTTATGTCAGTTCTCGCTGGTTCAGATCTGTTACCTAACTTTTTTTTTACATTCTCTCTCTCTCTCTCTCTCTCTCTCTCTCTCTCTCTCTCTCTCTCTCTCTAACTCTCCTTTCTCCCCCGAAGCTACCAATCTGCTGCGTACATACCTTTTTAATCCGTCTTTCGCTACATCATTTTTCGACGCGACAACAATAACGACAATGTAACCCGTATTCAGTGAAGGTCAACATGGCCTTACAATAGACAGGCTTATATCAGGGTTGGGTTGTAGTGATGGAAGTTTTGCTGCGTGGATTGGATGTGGAGAGAGAGAGAGAGAGAGAGAGAGAGAGAGTTCGGCAAATTACAGAGAATGACGGGGAGAACAAAAGAGCTTAGTTGCCTAGTAAACAGCGTGTGTGTGTGTGTGTGTGTGTGTGTGTGTGTGAGAGAGAGAGAGAGAGAGAGAGAGAGAGACTGTCAAACTATAAAGAAAACGGGGTAATAGATATGAACCAGGGGGAACTGACATAACCAGATCAAGACCCAAGGTACCGTATATGCGTTGTGTTGCGGGAAAATATTGAATGTCGTAGGAAGCATAAAAATTTGAAGGAATATTTAGCAAAACGGGCAGCGCTCATCCCCATGTCGCTGGCTTGGAGGCGTCCGCGTGCAGGCGCCTTCCACGTAACACTAAGAGCAACTCGTTTAGAATTATTCACAGATGCCCGAAAAGAATAGTAGTAGTAGTAGTAGTAGTAGTAGTAGTAGTCATATCAGTGCCACCAGGTGAAGGCGACCCTCTCTAGTACCCTGAAAAGAACAGAAGTACCAAAATACGTGTCAAGAGGGGTTAGTGGAGGATTAGTGCCCCTCCCTGTAAAACAATTAACGCTAAGCCCTTGGCCACCCCGTTTGGGATACATGGCGTCTGGCAGTGAATGAATGAATGAACAGATCAACGTAAGGGAAAGGGTGAAATGTTGAAAAGGGAATAAGTATGACAATGGACAAGGGTGAAATGTGTAAAATTACGGACAAAGGGAGAATGGGGAAATATGCATAGACTCGTGTACATCCCGCCAGCCAGCAAACCGTCCCCATTTTGCCCGTCTAGCCATCGAGCCTCAGATATATTCAAAAAATCCTACAAAATTCAGGAACGACTCGAGAGCGTATGGCGGGACGGAGGTGAATTTTAAAAAGCCATATTTAGATCGTGTGTGCTCGTTTTCGTTGCTTCGTCGCCTCTTCTCGTTTTCTTTTGAGGTTGGTCTTGGTTTATTTTCTGTTCTTCGTGTTTCTTATCACCCAGCGATTGGCTCCAGCCCTCATGAGAAAGGAGGAGGAAGAGGAGGAGGTGGTGTGTGTGTGTGTGTGTGTGTGTGTGTGTGTGTGTGTGTGTGTGTGTGAATGGATGGATGGGTGGATGGAACGTAATTTTGATAATCCCATGCATTTATGGATGTATGCGTGTACGTATGTATGCATATACGTATGATGCGTGTACAGTATATAGTATGCATATGTTAGTATGTATATATGTATGTATATAAGAATTTCATAATGGCTCGACTGAATTGCCTTATGTTTCTCGTCCTCAGCTTCTCACTTTCCTGTGCTGGCTAATATTCCCAAGCTGAGAGAGGATTGGTGTGACTTCCCTACCTAGTATTTCACTCCTAATGCTTCTCACCTTCCTATGCTGGCTAATATTCCTCCGCTGAGAGAGGCTTCCTATGTTTCTTTGCTCGTACATGATTCTCCGCGATTTGGTGCGTCAGGGAGGGAAGTGACGGACATGCCTTAAGTGTGAAGCAGACGCAGTGGCATATTAGGCGAACTTCTGTGCCGGTGCGTGTGCGTGTCAAATGGATGTGGAGGTGGTTCCGCGTCATAAAGTTTTGTAACCGTATTTATTTTCGTGGGACAGTAGGTCAGACGAGGGGAGGAGAGGGGAGAGGAGAACAAGAAGAGAGGAGAGATACTGAGGGAAGAGGGGGCCTGAAGGGGAGCAGTTGCCGGGATGAATGAGGGGAGGAAGGGGGGACGAGACCAAGGGGGTGCGAGGGATGTTAGAGGAGTAGAGAGGAGTACAAAGGAAGGCAAACAGCACTATAACTATTGGTCATTTCCAGGATAATTGTTGCAGAGATGACTACGACTGTGGTATCTGATTTGTGAGTCGAAGATATGGATGGCAAATCATGAAGTCAGGGTGAGGGTGAGGGTGTGGGTGGAGGTGAGGCATGAGGGAATATTGATAGGGTGTGGAGCGAATTCATTGATAATTCTGTGAGGGTAAGGGGAATGGGTGATCGAGCAGGGAGGGATGGGGATGACTTATTGACAACGTGAAAGGGGAAGAGCAGATGAGGGATGTGGGTTAGGGAAAGGAAGGAAGGGGAGGGGAAGGGGAAGAAGAGGAGAATGGAAGGTGAGGAAAAAGGAAAGTGATGAAAATCAAATGGAAAGGGTAAGTTGGAGGAAGGGACAAAGGGAAGGGAGGAAGAGGGAGGAGGGGAAAAAGGAAGAGGAGAAGATGGAGGAAGAGAGGAGGGAGGAAGGGAAGGGAGACAAGGAGAATGAGTGTTGGGGAGGGAAGAGAAATGGATTGGGAGGAGAGGGGGAGGGGCATGGTGGGTGGAGTGGAGAGGAGCTTGAGATGACAGTGCTGATTAACTCTTTGAGGCTCCTATGACTCAGTTGAAAGAAATCGCCTGTCAGCTAGAACAGAATATCAGAGTTGTCCCCACCATGAAGGGATTAATGACCCCAGAATGATCACTGTCGGTCCCTCAGCTCAATAAAATCGTCTGGAGTTTGTTTATATTAAATACGAGAGAAAAATTTAACCATGAGAGAATTTAAGTTCAAGAGCTAAAAATAAAGACAATATGATGTAACCGTATATAGTAGTGCTATGGAGGAGAAAAGTGTATTTATAATGGGCATTCTTGTGTAACCTGACCCCTTGGACGTGAAAGGTCAAGCGAGGTCACACTAAGGCAGTGAGTATGGTTAGATAGGCCAGGATGCACACACACACACACACACACACACACACACACACACACACACACACACACACACGTATATACATACATACATACAGTATAGACACATAATTTATTCTCTCCAAGGAGAGTACGTTTTCACCCCTGTTTGTTTGTCTGTTGTCTGTTAGCAGGATTACTCAAAAACTAAAAGAGAGATTTGGACCAAATTTGGTGGGTAAATAATCCATGTCCCAGGGAACAATCGATTAACTTTTGGGACCGATCAGGATCGTTTTACAGATTCTACATCCGGAAAGCACTTTTTGCGAAACCATGATCAGTGATGAGAAAACCTGACCCATTATGAGGAGTGATTTGGAAATTACAATGCCCTTGTCGGAGAGATGCGCTCCACTGAGAGCCCCTCTAGTTATAGTCATGTAATCATCACCTACAGACAACTTATCACATAATCTGCAACAGAGAGAGAGAGAGAGGGGGGGGGCGGCGTTAAATCCCCACCATGCGAAACCCGAGATAAATGGGGTTAGGCTAGGTCGGAACAGGTTAGGTAAAATCAAGGGTGGGTCAGGTTAGATAAGGTTAGGGTGGGGTAGGGTAGGGTGAGGCAGGACTGACTAGGGTAGGGTGGGGCAGGATTGATTAGGGTAGGGTTGAGTAGGGAAGGATACGGTAGGACAGGTTAGGTTAGGCTAAGTTAGAGTAGGGTAGGGTAAGCATGGGTCAACATGGGTGGGATCGGGTCAGCAAGGGTGGGATCGGGTCAGCAGGGGTGGGATCGGGTCAGCAGGGGTGGGATCGGGTCAGCAGGGGTGGGATCGGGTCAGCAGGGGTGGGATCGGGTCAGCAGGGATGGGATCGGGTCAGAAGGGGTGGGATCGGGTCAACAAGTGTGGGATCGGGTCAACAGGCGTGGGATCGGGTCAGCAGGGGTGGAATCGGGTCAGCAGGGGTGGAATCGGGTCAACAGGCGTGGGATCGGGTCAGCAGGGGTGGGATCGGGTCAGCAGGGGTGGGATCGGGTCAGCAGGCGTGGGATCGGGTCAGAAGGGGTGGGATCGGGTCAGCAGGGGTGGGATCGGGTCAACACGGGTGGGATCAGGTCAGCAGGGGGTGGGATCGGGTCAGCAAGGGGGGGGATGCGTGTGTGCGTTTATGCGTATGTTTAGGGAGGTATAGACTGGAGTGAGTAGGATTAACTTCAGTCAGCCTTTATAAATACGCCTCTTTTTATTATTATTATTATATAATGTGATTACTGACAACCATAACCTTTCATCAGTCGTTGGTTTGAATATCTTACATCTCGTTGATGGAAGAAATTTCGTAGCAACCCTTCCTCAGCGATTAATTCTGTATATTGTGCCTTTTTGTTTTCTTTACTTATACCTTTTTTTAAAACTGACTTACTTAGGATCAATAACGTATAAGAGGATTATTTTATTAACCTGAGGGTGAGTCATATGTGCCTGAGAATACCTGGACCGTTTGCATGACAGAGACAGACAGACAGACAGACAGACAGACAGAAACAGAGATGCAATGAAGATGATATTATTAATCCTCTCTATTTTACTTCCATAGCAGGTTAGTGATTTTATTCACGAAAAAAAAATAATCAAATGGTCATATTCTCAAACTGATGACATGAAGGATAAATTGTGATAGATTTAATTCTGACGCAATTTATTTCACAAACTAAAGCAATACATCAGTTAACATAGCATTGATAATACATCTTAATGGAAATAAAAGCAAGGAAATAGATCTGAAAATATATCACTCATACCATTAACACAATATAAATAAAATAGTAAAATATATCACAGTTATATGTTCTGCCTTAACCCCTTCAGTGCGATGAGGTGTTTGGGTTATTCTTGCAACCTCCAGATGATTTGTATATAGTTTTTGGGAGAGATTTTGTACTGAGGGGGGTTAGAATCAGTGCCCTTTGGCCCCTCCACAGCATCACCTTTCCTCGAGCTGAATAAAATCGTCTGGAGAGATCAACCGGAGCCGTCCCCGCAACACACGAGATTTTTGAGATGTATGGACCTCCCTGTACAATCTTAATACAGTAAAAATATTATAAGGGATATTCGTTAAAAGGAAAATACTCGGTTCCTTCATGCATCAACCCAGATTAATTTTAAAGCAGCCAGATTGCTATACTCAGATTTCGAGAGTAGTCTGGCTGTAAAGGGGTTAATGAAGACTGCCTAACCCCTCAAGTTTGAAAAATTCGACTAAACTGAATTAAAAAGTCTGAACGTAGCGAGAATAAAAGAATAATGTCATGGGATTGGAAGGTTAAAATATTCAAACTTTTAATTAAACACTGACAATACAAAATTAATAAAACTGTTAAAAAGAAAATGGAAGAAATACGAGTAATACAACAACTATACACAAAATCAAAACTAATACAATTATCTCCGGATGTAAATGAAAATACTGGACTTAAATATAAAATACATATACATTTTCTTTCCTCGAGTTTCATTCTGTTTGGATTTCTGCTTTTCATTGGTTTCATTCCATTACTTTTTCTCTTCTCTGTATCATTCTGTTTGTACATGTGTTTGTTCTTCACGCCCCTTTCTTACTGTTGCTTTTCTTTATACTGGTGTCATTCTGTGAGTTATTCATTCTCTGCACATCACTTATTCCGTTCTTCATATTGTGTTACAATTCTCTTCTTTACATCTTTGTCACTAGTTACTATTTCTGTTCCTTATATGCCCGTCATTCTGCTACCATTTCTGTTCCTTATATGGGAGTCTTTTCGTCCACACGTCGCCAGAAGCCACAGGTGTGTAATGAGGTGCCGAGGCTGTGGTAGGAAATGGTAGGCAATGGTAGGAGGTGGCTAGAGTCTCAGTGGCAGACTCATGTGATGGATGGACGACTCTTGGGTGGTAGGCAGTGGATGAACCGACGCCAGACTCCCCGTAGTAGTGGATGGACGGACGCCAGATAGGTCCTGTGTGGGTGTGGATGTCGTCGAAAGACCAGTAATTAAGGACACAAGGCCTTTGAGAATTTTCCGTAGGTCTCCCGTAGAGTGCCGTGAATGAGAGGGTTGTGGTGGTGCTGGCGCCTGTATAGACGATTTCTCCTTCCAGTTAAGGGGCGATGATTCGAATCCTTCCCTTGGTGCGCTGAGCAGGCACGACAGAGCGGTGAGTGCGTTTCATGGGGAGACGAGAATGGGGAGATGGAAAGCGCGGTTGTGGTCATGGGCATCATCAGACGGGGGACGACAGAGGGAGCCAAGCGTCGGATGTGTTTCCGCCGAGTGGCTTGTTTCGTGTCCGTGGTGGCTTTGGGCTGGGCTTGTGGGTTTCCGGGGTACTGGTTGGCTTGTTTCGTCTCTGTGGTGTCAATTTTTGGGTGGGTTTGTGGGTTTGCGTGGAGACGAGTGGCTTCCATCTCTGGGGTGGAATTGTGAGGCTGGGTTTGAGGGGTGAATGGAGTGTCAGAATTATGGGGGAGGGTTTGTGGGATATCAGACTTGTTGCGGTGGGCTTGCAGGGTGAGTGGAGTGTTTGGTTTGTGCAGGAACTTAGGACTGAATGTGTTAGCTGTGTTTGTATTGTGGGCGTGGTAAAATGGATGGCCTGATCTACGTGGGTTGAATGCGGGGTGTGGGGTGGGTGGAAGGCGAGTTTTTTGAGATGTGAAGTGGAAACCGGGTGGTGGGGAGAGAGGAGGAGGAGGTGGTGGTGGGGAGAGACCAGGAGGAGGTGGTGGTGGGGAGAGAGCAGGAGGAGGTGGTGGTGGGGAGAGAGCAGGAGGAGGTGGTGGTGGGGAGAGAGCAGGAGGAGGTGGTGGTGGGGAGAGAGCAGGAGGAGGAGGAGGTGGTGGTGGGGAGAGAGCAGGAGGAGGAGGAGGTGGTGGTGGT
Organism: Coenobita brevimanus; assembly: GCF_032717465.1. NCBI lineage: Eukaryota > Metazoa > Arthropoda > Malacostraca > Decapoda > Coenobitidae > Coenobita > Coenobita brevimanus. Next base: position 1,670,823 of record NC_137021.1, read on the forward strand.
GGGGAGAGAGCAGGAGGAGGAGGTGGTGGTGGTGGGGAGAGAGCAGGAGGAGGAGGTGGTGGTGGTGGGGAGAGAGCAGGAGGAGGAGGAGGTGGTGGTGGGGAGAGAGCAGGAGGAGGAGGAGGTGGTGGTGGTGGGGAGAGAGCAGGAGGAGGAGGAGGTGGTGGTGGGGAGAGAGGAGGTGGTGGTTTTGATGTAGGTGTGTGCAGGAGAGGGGAAGAGAAGGCTTGGTTGGAGGGTGAAGGTGGAGTGGTTGACCATGGGGTGGAGACACTCGGTGAAGAAAGAGATGGCGAAGTGGTGGGGATTGGGGATAGAGGGGATGCTGCAGTAGAGGGGGCGAAGGTGGGGATGATGGATAAGGGAGAGAGGGTTGGGGAATGGTGAGGAGGTGGGGATGGAGAAGAGACAACGGGTGAAGAAAGGAGAGATGAGATAGTAGCTGGGCTTAGAGGGGAGGGAGAAGTGGAAGGGTCAAAGGTGGGGATGATGGATGGGGGCGAGAGAGTTGGGGAATGAGGGGGAGGAGGAGGAAGGGGATCGTGGCAGGGAGCAATTGGGGGGATCGAGATGTTCGAACAAGGAGGAGAGAAGACCAGGCGACGAAGAATGGATGGAGTGGAGGAAGCAGAGGAGGAGTCAGTGGGGGTGAGGGAGGGAAAAGTGGATAAAGATGTAGGGGAAGGGGGAGTTGTGAGGGGGGATGTGTGGGAGGAGGTAGGGATGGGTTCAGCAGGTGGAGGAGGACAGGCAAATAGGTGGACAGGATGGGGAGAGGGAGAGTCACCGGTGGTGGGAAGAAGAGTGGCGTGGGGAGAGGTGGCGTGGGAAGAGGTGGGAGGTACAGGAGTGGGGGAGGAAGAGGTAGGGGGCACAGGTAGTGTAGGAGAGGGGGTAGTAGCTATAGGGGGGGCAGAAGTGACGGGATCAGGGGGTGGAGGGTAGGGGGCAGAGGTGGGGGGGACAGAGGGTGGAGGGGAAGTGGGTGGGGTGGCTTTGGATCCGACAAACATTCTCTTCTTTGATCACAGAGCTCGACACAACACAGGTGTCCACAGGTGTGCCCAGGTGCGGTGATAATGGTGCAGCCCAGGTCACAATTCCGCAAAACAATCAACACTGCTTCAAACACTAAATAATAATCCTCCAAACACTTATTGCAAATTACCCCCAGTCTGAACGATGCAACAACCAACTGTGTTCGAACAAATGCAGGCTAGATTCAGGTCAGGGCTCTGGAAAACATCGATTCCAACACTTAAAACTGTGCACACTGTTTGGAACACCCATCATAAGTAATTTCAGGTCATATCTCAGTACAGCACCGGAATACTAAAATCAAATAACACTGCCTCGAACACCAAAGTTACTCCCAGACAAAGTGAAATGAAACAATGAACACTATACTCCTCTCAGGTCAGTCCCGGTCACAGGCGATGCAAAACAGTCAACACCTGGGACACTATTGAACGAACCAGCTCCAGCGATACCTCAGTTAACTGGCTCGATCACACAAAGTAGCAGCCTCAGATAGCACGGGAGTCTGACACAACCTGGAGGCAATGAACTCCTTTTGTGACTATGAATGTGCTCGCTGTTCCTGAAACTCTCGCGCCAAAATCTGTATAAGCGAAATCCTCTTACGTCGACTTTAATCCAGCGCTCTCTCTTCACAGTCAGACTTCGGAAATTCAGCAGCGACTTTTTTCTTATATATGTAAATCTTGCGAAGTTATCTGAAAAAAAAAAAAAAAAAATCAGTCTGGAGGCCGGAAGTGCAGCGATGGCTTTCTTCTGGTCTGATATGTATAAATTTTACGCTTTTTTCTAAATATTTAAATCACTTGGTCATCCCCTACCAATGCAACTGGTTCACTTCAGATTTAATCCACTAATCCTTTAACGATCAAAGATTTTGTTTTAATCCTCGCCTCTTCACTCCACAAATTGAGCAATAGCACGGAACTTTTCGCGTCGGTAATCTGTAACTATGTGAATAAGTCCAGGCGAAACTTCAGAATTTCCTTCGCTGAATAAAGGCCTTAGACCCCTAGAAACAGCATGATGCCTGGGAATTCCTTTGCATCCTTAAGTCGTAAATCCACGTCGATCTTACACAAATCTATCAGGAACTCTTACACTTGTCATGGTCCCAAAAATATTTAAATCCTTGCTTGTGGTCGCTCCATAACTCGCGCAGCAAAGAAATAAACATAGTAGAACAGGCAGGCGAGAGGCAGTGGCAGGAACTAAACATGCTGTCACTGGAGTCACTCTGATCTCTACTTCTGCTTAGTTTCTCATTAACTTGTGAACGTAGACAAGCGCTGGCGAAAACCCATAGATCCTCCACTTCAGCGTCACAAATCGCAGCAAGATCCGACGTTTCCTGCAGTTCTATAAATCCTAAGTCCACGCTGATCTTTCATCCACAAATTCTGGACAGATTCCGTACACTCTTCGATTCCAAATATCTTCATATCATGGTTTGTGGCAGCTTCAAAACTCGTGTAGGCGTAGAACAGTAAAAAAGAGTCAAGTGTGCGGTGGTGTGGAGTGCTGAATTAGCGACCACTGGATTCAGTCTAACCTAGGCTTTTGTTTCTTAGTTCCTCATTAACTTCGGTGCATAACTCCGAACACTGGTTTCTCTTTGACCTCGACTCCTGCTTCTTAGTTCCTCATTTGGTAGAGAACTTAAACAAAACACCGGGAAAAACGAGCTCAGAATTTTACCAACTTACAGCCATTTGCCAAAACGACAATTTTGGAGGTTCATATTGCAGGAAACGAAACGAAACGGAACTATTAGCAATGAGGGAAAATACACATTCATTCAAGCATTTCCCCCACGTTTGCCTTAGTTTCACATTATTTGTTGGATTCTGAGTTCCCACACATTTCGGACCAACCAAGCATACGACTGTTAACCTCTACACTGACGTCTTGTTTTAGCCCCTTGAATCTGGTGTGTTACTCTTGCCATCTCCAGACGATTTATACAACTCAGCAAGGGCCTCGAGCAGTGAAGGGGTTAATGAAGGCTGCATCTAACCCCTACTGCTCGAAAACACTCTCCGAAGCTAGATAAAATCGCCCGTTGTAGTTGTAGCCCCAGGTTCATCTGAAACATAATCCCAGTGGACTGTAGGCTGAATCTGTACACCTCCTGCAGTGCACCATCCTCCTTTTGGTGGATAGGGAGGGAGTTGAGGGACGTTTGTATAGCCAGGCATTAGAACTGCATAGTTATATCGCTGCCACCAAAGCTAGATAAATATAATCTCGTCATACGAAATCTACAGGCGCTTATTCCACACGAAACCTCAACTCACAAAACAAAAAACGCTTCATATAATTAGCGCTTAATAATAATAATAATAAGAGCCGGTATTGGCTAAGCTTTTATTTAATCACTTTTTGCAATGGCTGTGAGAGGAAGCCGTATGATTCCCACGCCAGGAGTCTAAAGCTAATTAGTCTGTTATTATTTATCGAGGCTTGGCGGGAGAAAACTTTGCTGGTGAATTCGGTAGAGCACGAAAAAAAAATATTTTTAAAAATCAAAATACACGTCCAGGGAAAAATCACATAAACATAGAGAGCGGAAAGAATTTTTTGTATATATATACGGATGATTTTAAAATGCAAATGGCGGATTTGGGAGGGAAAAATGCGAGATTAACTTTGAGGGAAGGGGTATAAAACTAACGCGCTAATTCGAATGCTCCCGACGCCGTTTTTATTTCGCATCAAAACATTGGCAATTTTCATTTTTGCCGGTAGGCGGCATTAGGGTATATTGTGCAGTTAGGGAACACACTGGACATGCGTGCAGCTTCGGGCTATTATTATAAACGTCGGGAAAAATGGGAAAAGTAGCTAAAAATATACCTAGTTGGTTTGTGGACGTACTGTGTAGTATTTAAGAGTTTTTTTGCATTTATATTGTCTGTATTGTTCCTGTAATCTTTATAATTGGTGTTTTAGATAATTGCTTTATTTTGAGAGGCCTCCATTAGCTGAATATAATCTTCTGACAATAGCAAGAGTAAAATAAACGACGTCATTGAACTGAAAGGATTAATAGCGATTGTTTCTAGCAATGATGGTGTTAGAGTAGTATAAATAAAGTTGTCTTTCAGTAGCATAAGTAATACATAATAGATAGATAGGTAGATAGATAGATGGATAGCACAATAAGCCCCACAGTACACCCAAGCCCATACAGTTCTCTCTACACCTCAGCCTACACCCAACTACCATTCCACCCTACACCCTTAGCCTACCCAATACACACACGCACACACACACACACAGCCAGAACTCACCCTAAACAAGCCAGTCACCTTGGAGTCATCAGTAATTACTCCCAGCACACCCAAGCCAGTCACCAGGCACAAGGGATGAAGGCGACGGGATAGGGCCGAGTTTGGAACAGGGATAGAGCTGAGTTTGGGATGGGAGAGAGCCGAGTTTGGGATGGGATAGGGCTGAGTTTGGGAAGGGATAAAGCTGAGTTTGGGACAGGATAGGGCCGAGTTTGGGACGGGGACTTTGGGATTCCTTGAGTCACTAGACATAGAAAGTGAAGGATTAGAAAATTTAGTGGAGGAAGTGTGGTGATGGTGATATGAAGGTAGATTTGGTGGATGAAGAGGGCGGAGTGATGATGATGATGATGAGGAGGAGGAGGAGGAGGAGGAGATGATGATGATGGTGATGGAATGTGTTGTGCAGATAGATGGGCTGGTGATAAGTGTAATTTTTGAAGTGTTTGGGTTAAGGCATGCAAGAGGTGATGGTTGTTGGCATTCCTCATTGATTTCCAATCTTCCTGTTTATGTATCCAGCCTACCACATATATAGGTGTAGAAATAAGATCTGGTTGATGATGATGATGATGGTGATGAGAATGATCTTCAAACTCACAAGCTCCCCAACAGGACCTCCCTCTTTCCACGTCCACTTATAGTCCAATTGTGGGTTCACTCATTACCTATTTCTCCTCCATCCCTACCCCATCCAAATCCCTCATCTCACTCCCACAGGACTCCCCCTTCCTCCCATGGGTCCCACGCACCTCTCTTTCGGCTCCCCACGCCCCTCCACACCTCTCCCCTCCCCCATCACCCCTCCACACTCCTCGTCCTTCTCCCCCACACCACCCCACACCGCAGTCTATGGAGGCACACCCCACACGGAGCAAATTGAATTCCTTCCCATCCACCTGAGTCTCCCCTACCATATCCTGCCTACCTCCTTACCTAACCTCTCTCTCTCTCTCTCTCTCTCTCTCTCTCTCTCTCTCTCTCTCTCTCTCTCTCTCTCTCTCTCTCTCTCTCTCTCTCACTGTATCCACATGACTATCAACAGTTCGCTTTCTCCATTTTCGCCTCGTCTTCTCTCTCTGTTGTCCTTTCTCCCTCTCTTTCTCCTTTCCTCTCTCCCTCCTTCCCTCCCTTCTCCCTCTTCTTGTGTTTCGTTCCCTCACCAGATTTTTTCCTCACTCTCCCTTGCTTCACTTTCTCCCCCTCTTTCTCTCCCCTCTTTCACTTCAAGCTGAGGTTTTTGTAATGTCCTGTACAACCTAAGCTCGCTCTCTCTCTCTCTCTCTCTCTCTCTCTCTCTCTCTCTCTCTCTCTCTCTCTCTCTCTCTCTCTACGGAATTACAGTTTATGATGCTCTTACAGGTGAATTGTGGGGCAAACCATTTCCACCCATAAGGACGTCAGTACTTGTGGCTCCGTAGCGGGTGAGAAGAGGACCCTTGTTTCTATAGCACTTTTTTAACTCAAATTTCCCGCCAAAATATCCTGAAATTAAATATACCAAATCTTGGGACGTTGATAAAAGATGATAATTATTTCATTTATTTATTTATTTTTTTATTAGTCTGTTTATTCATCTGTTTAAATGTCAGTCTTTATGTATATCAATTTTTATATCTATATATCTACAGCTGTCTATATCTGTCAGTCTATTTGTCTGTCTGTCTATCTGTCTATCTATCTGTCTATCTATCAGTCTATTTATTTATCTGTCTAGGTTTGTCCATCCCTTCTACCTTCCTCTGTATCTCCCCTTCCCTTCAATCCAACCTGGGACCTCGCCCATACCTCCTGCTTCTCTCTCTCTCTCTCTCTCTCTCTCTCTCTCTCTCTCTCTCTCTCTCTCTCTCTCTCTCTCTCTCTCTAATGATGATACTAGGGGTCTGACTGTAGTTTTGTAGGTTTGTGACAGGTGAATGTGTTGTGCTCATTAGTGTACAGGTAGAAAGCACACTACGGGGGCTCTGATAATGAGAGAGAGAGAGAGAGAGAGAGAGAGAGAGAGCGGGGGGTGGGAGGGAGGGGGAGGATGTAGAAAGCACACCTGCTGCTTGGTACCAGAAGTTGTTAATGAGAGAGAGAGAGAGAGAGAGAGAGAGAGAGAGAGAGAGAGAGAGAGATGGACAGGCAAAAGGCGGAGTGAGAGAGGGAGAGAGAGGCTGGTGAGAGAATGTGAGCGAGAGAAAAAGAAAGTGAGGAGAGGGGAGAGGTAAAGTTGAAACAGAGAGAAAGAAAGAGGGACAGAGGAAACAGAAATTGAGGGGAGGGAGGTAGGAAGGTACGACAGAGAGAAGTGGGAGGAAGGGATGGAAGACAGACAGAGACAGACGCAGACAGACGCAGACAGACAGAAACGAAAGAGAAAAGACAGAGAGCGAAAGAAAATATTAATAACGGGAGAGAGAAGATATAACTCAACAAAAGATATAGAAAACGAGAGAACGGGCGAGTTAAAAAGAGAAAACGGACTTAAAAGAAAACAGGGAAGGTGGCAGGGGAAACTGCAGAAAGAAACAAGGCGGGGGACAGTCTGAACTTTGGGCATTCGAAGTAATTCCGATATCTGCTTCTCCTCCCCAGAGCTTCGTATTCATAGACTTTCTTCAGCTCTACGTTGGGCAGAAGATTGTTAGTGTATAGTTTTATTTTCACTCACACAGCTGCCGAAGACTCCACAAGAAAACCAGAGTGAGGTGCTGCAGAGCGACGCCTTCATGTGATGGCACTGATAGATCCTGGAAGTCATCTGCCCTGTTGAGCAGATATTCCGCAGCTCACTCCCTATCCCCCCAAAAGGAGAATGGTGGACTGCAGGATGATGTTGCTTCAGCAGACTAAAGCTGCCCTCTCCTGCAGGCCACTATCCTCCTTTCGAGGAATAGGGAGGGAGATACGGGACATTATTATAACCGGGCAGCTCCGCCATCCGATTATATATGTACCATCGCGTGAAGTGTTCCCCTCTAGCACCCAGGCAGTGTAAATAAAATACTAATATGCGCCATCGGATTGCATTTCCTAAGATGTTCTGTGAATACACCCGTGGCTGCCTGGTCTTGGTTCAACTTCATTTTTGGGGTGCAAGTTACAATGGGCCATCCCGGGAATCAATAGCAAAGTTTACCGATATCTGTCCCTTCATTAAGACCACCCACCGTTACTTACTATTATTCTTACCTACCAGCGGATTAGGAGATGGTTGAGGGACGCCTTCACGTGGTGGCGTTGATACTGCCAGGCAACTCCACTGCCAGGTTATACAAATGCCCTTCAGCTTCATTACTTCCCCCTGAATGGAGGACTGTGGAGTGCAGAAGGGCAGTTTAAGCCTGTAGTCCACTGAGTCACGTCTCAGATGAGCCTGGGGCTGCTACTACTACCATTACCGACGCTGAGCTGTAGCAAAGATATCATTAAAATGTGGCACTAGTCACGAAGAAGTGTAATGGAAAAGATGTAGAACTATAGCATCGTGTCTTCCTGCCGCCGAGCTACGTGAAATAATGCGCAAAATGACGAAAATCTGGGCCAAGATGGGATGAAAGGAGTGTAGGTTGTGTTGGTACCAGAGGAGTTTATATAAGATAGTTAAGCGTTCTTGTACTGAAAAGGTTAGTGAAGGCTAAATCGTCATCATTATTATCATCATCCTTCTCCTTCTTCTTCTCTTCTTCCTTCTCCTCCTCCTCCTCCTCCTCCTCCTCCTCCTCAGTTTCCCATATATTACAAAAATGAAAGTGAATGAGAAGAGATTGAAGGCGACATAGTAAAAAGCGGGATGCTGATGATTGGAGAGAGAGAGAGAGAGAGAGAGAGAGAGAGAGAGAGAGAGAGAGGCAGGTGGGGTAAAATTGAAAAGGCAGGGTGATGTTCAGAAAGGGAGAGAGAGAAGAGATGGAAAGTTATGTGAGAGGTGTATGCATGTATGTAAATATGCATAGGTATATTTTTCTTCATCTATGTCTTTATTCATTTATTTATTTATTCATGTTATCTATGGCAATATGACTGAATGTCCGTCTGTCTATCTCGATGTTATATATTTATTAATTTCCTTTTATAAATGTCTTGGCTGTCGTGATGTGTTTTAAGAGACAGATCTATATAATGAACCTAAGTGCAATACATGCATCCATAAAACACACACACACACACACACACACACACACACACAACAACAGCTCATTACATGGTACTAATGAGGTAAAACGAGTACTTACTTGCATAATCTCTTGCCTCTAATTAACTTAACATGAAAACTGGGATTCCCTAATGACTCTCTTACCGGCCTGGATAAACAGACTTGTAATTAACCGGGTTTAGATAGATGTAAGTGGTGAAGTAGGTAGCAGGTTAGTACATAAATACTTACATACATTAATACACACATACATATATTTTTATACATTATATTAATAAGTGTATGGGTAGATTGACAAATATATAGGTAGGCAGGTACGTAGGTAGTAAGATGGATAGATAGATGAGTAGGTAGGTAGGTAAGAAGGCAAGGAGGAAAGCAGGTAGGAAGGCAGATTGTTAGATAGGCAGATGTACGAGCAGGCAGGTATAGGTAGGTAGGCAGGTTGGTAGGAAGAGGCAGAGAGGAAGGCAGCAGGGCACCAGGCAGGCAGGCAGACAGGCAAGCAGGGAGGCAGGCAGGCTGGGAGGCGAGTAAGTTAGACCCCGCCGGTAAGTTAAGAAATTTAGTTACCCAACAAGTCCTGGCAGTTAGTGTGGCTCCCCCCCCCTCCCACACCCACACCCGCACCCACACCCCCACACCCACAGCTACACACTCGCACCCACAGCTACACACTCGCACCCACATCGACGTCCATATTCACCTCCCACACACACCCCACACCCGCACCCACACCCACGCCCTACATCCACACACCCCACACCCTCACCCACACCCACATCCTATATCCACACCCACATCCTATATCCACACCCACACCTGCTCCCACACCCACGTCCTACACTCACACCCACACCACATTCCCACACTTCCTCTTCCTTACACATCAAAAATCTCCCTTTCACTCACTTTTTCCTGCTTCCTCCCTCCTCCTCCTCCTCCTCCTCCTCCTCATCCTGCTTCGTCCATGGAGGAAGGAAGAGAAAATTGAAGGAAGGTGGAGGAAGAGTAGGGAAGGGAAAAAGAGTGAGAGGAAGAAACTAAATAAAAACACATCTATCTTTCTGTGATTATATATATTAGTCTTTCTGTCTGTCTATCTATCCATCCAGCTATGTATGTATGTATGTATGTATGTATGTATTGTTTCCATCTATCCATCCATCCATCCATCCACTATCTGTGTCACTAATTCCTGATTCCTCTCCTCGTCCCCTCCTTCACCCTTCTTCCTACTTCCTTCCTCTCTCCTCTTCTTCCTTTCCTCTCTTCCTTCCGTTCCTTCCCTCCCTTTCCTCCCCTTCGTTCCCTTCCTCCCTTCTTACTCCCTCCCCTTCCGTTCCTACGTCTCTCTCTCTCTCTCTCTCTCTCTCTCCATCTCCATCTCCTCTTTTCTCCCACCTTTTTCCCCTCCCCTCCCTCCCTTTTCATCCCATCTACAGAATCCCCCCCCTGACTCCTTCCCCTCCCCACCCCTTCTTTCTCCCTTCACCCCTCCCTCTCTCTCCCCACTCTGATACCTAGGCCATTATCTCTCTAACAGCCACGTAACAGTGAGACGAGCCTGCCTGTCTGTCTCCCCATTACACCATTACCCTTTGAACATGTAATTGGTCAGTAAAGGGGTAAATGGGAGCGAGGGAGGGGAGAAAGGGGGGGAGAGAAGAGACAGGGGGGGAGGGAGGAGGGTTAGTAGAGGGGGAAGAGAGAGGAGAATGCTGGGGAGGGTAAGTTTGGGTGACTGGAGGGATAGATAGATAGATAGATAGATAGATAAATAGATAGAAGGATGGAGAGAGAGAGAGAGAGAGAGAGAGAGGGGGGGGTTGCAGAGGGGGGAGGTGAGATGGTCGATACATGATCATAGTCTCTACAGGTACACCAGACCTTGCAATCCATCTCTCTCTCTCTCTCTCTCTCTCTCTCTCTCTCTCTCTCTCTCTCTCTCTCTCTCTCTCTCTCTCTCTTTCACTTTCTTCTTCTTCTTCTTTTCTCTTCTCCCATATATTTCCCTCTCTTTCCTCTCTCCTTCCCTTTTCTTCCCCTCCCATATATTTCCCTCTCTTTCCTCTCTCCTTCCCTTTTCTTCCCCTCCTTTTCCCCCTGAGCTGTCCTCATCTCCTCAGTTTTCTCTTCCCCCTTTCATCTCCCTTTCTTTCCTCCCTCTTTCCCCCCTTCTTCTCTCCCTTTTCCCTCTCACCCTTCCTCATCTCCCCCTCCTCCTCACCTCCCAGCTCATCTCCTAAAGCAGCCTCCTCGACTTCTTCATTTCCGTTTCATCACAAAAGTTGGTGCCGCCTAAAGAAATGGAGAGAGTCATACCTTGCATAATACAGAGAGCAGAAACTAATTCGCAGGTTGTACGGCTCTACGGGATGAAATAAATGCTCTCTCTCTCTCTCTCTCTCTCTCTCTCTCTCTCTCTCTCTCTCTCTCCGTCAGGGGGATCCGGCGCCCCCTTGTTATAGCCAGCCCCCCCCCCCTAGGTTCAGACGAGGTTCCTTCCCCACGGCGAGGTGTTGGGGGATATAAGGTGGTTTGGCTCCGGGGTGGGTGCCGCAGCTGCCCCATTCAGGTTGCACAGAGCCAACACGCGCAGGCTCCCAGTCATCGTCGTGGTATGGGGTAGTGAAAAGTGTGAACGTGAAATAAGTAAAAAGTATCAGTGAAAGGGAGGTTTAGTGTGGGAGGTGGTGTGGGTGTCCGAAAGAAGCTTACTTAAATGTTACCTGTATTGCGGTGAAGTATACCTGAGCTGGCCTTAGTAAGTTGGACGGGGGCTTAGCTAGATCTTGAGGCGAAGGTATTGTCAGGTGTGGAAGGTGTTAAAGTCTGCAGTATGTTCGTGGGTGTTTGACTCTCTCTCTCTCTCTCTCTCTCTCTCTCTCTCTCTCTCTCTCTCATCATTTTCATCATCATCGTCATCATCATCATCATTATTATTTTCCTTGTTGTTCTTTTATCATTGTTGTTGTTATTCTTATTCTGATTCTTATTCTACTTTCAATTCTTCTTCCGTTCACTCAGTTCTTCTCTATCATTCCCTTCCATACACATACTCTCCTTCCCTTCCTCTCCAGTCCCTCCCTTCCTTCTTTTTTTTTTCCTCTCTCACTTTCTCCTCTCTCTCTCTCTCTTTCTTCCCCCATCAATTCTGTTCTTTTTATTACTGTTTTCCATTCAGTTATCTTTTATTCCTCCTCCCTTCCTTCATTTCCTCTCCTACTTCTCCCCTTTCTCTTTCTCTTCCTCCATCCCATCAATTAATTTGTATCCTTTTTTTCCATCCAAATATATTTCTCCCCCTCCATCTATCCATCCTCTCCCCTCCTTCCTCTTCCTCTTCCCCTTTCTATCACTCCTCTTTTTCTCTCCAGATGTCTTTTTCTTTCCCTCCTTCCTTCCGTCATTCCCCTCCCTCCTTTCCCTCTTTCTTTTCTCCATTCTCTTCATGAGCTTCCTCAGTATTTCTTCTGCTACTCCTCCCATCCCCTATACATATATTTTTCTCCTCTTCCTTCCATTCTTCCTTTCCCCTCCTTCCACCATCTTCTTCCCCTCCCTCCTTCCATCCTTTCCTATCCTTCCTCTTCCTCGCTTCATTCCCTTGTTCTTCCCCTTCTCATTTCTTTTAATATCACTCCTTCCCCATCCCCCTCTCATCCTTTTTCCCTTCCTCCCTCACCCTACCTCAACGGGAAGCTATTTAGGGTAAAAAGGGTGAGGTTCCCCTAAACGTGTAAGCGCTAGGGAGAAAAAATAGGGAATGGGCCATAATGAAGAGAACGGGCAGGGAGGGTGGCCGGGAATTTTCCCTATAAATCGGGGAAATAGTTGCTGTAGTGAAATTGGCTGAAAGGTGTTACTACCAATACTACTACTACTACTACTATTACTACTACTACTACTACTACTACTATTACCACCACCACCACCACCACCATCATCACCACCACCACCACCACCACCACCACCACCACCACCACCACCACCACCACTACTACTACTACTACTACTACTACTGCTGCTGCTGCTACTACTGCTACTACTACTACTACTACTACTATTACCACCATCACCACCACCACCACCACCACCACTACTACTACTACTACTACTATTACTACTATCTCTCTCTCTCTCTCTCTCTCTCTCTCTCTCTCTCTCTCTCTCTCTCTCTCTCTCTCTCTCTCTCTCTCATTCCCCAACACTCAACCATTTATTGATTCCGGAATAAATAAATATCTGATTAGCCTCTTTCCCTTTTCCCTCCCCCCCTTCCCTTCCCCTCTCCCTCCCCCTTTTTTCTTCCCCTTTCCTCTTCTCTTCCCCCTTCCCTCTGCCATTCTCCTTCCTTCTTTTCCTTCCATTTCTCCCCTTCTTCTCTTCTTCGTTCCCTCTCCTTCTCTCCTTCCCTTACCCCTCCCCTTCTCCTTTCCATTTCCCCTTCCTCATTCCATTCCCCCTTTCCCTTCCCTCTACTCCTTCCCGCTTCTCTTCCCTCTCCCGTTCCGTCCCCTCTTCCCTCGCCTCCCTCCCCCTCCGCCTTCCCCTCCCTCCTCTCCCTCCCCTTCCCCCTCCCCCTCCCCCTCCCCCTCTCTGCCACTAGCTGGTCTTAGGCTGTCATCCTTTAATGTATTCCTCGGATTTTCGATCAATATTGTCTTTCCCCCTGCATTTTTGGTGTGTGTGTGTGTGTGTGTGTGTGTGTGTGTGTGTGTGTGTGTGTGTGTGTGTATAGATATACGTGCATGTGTGTGTAGGGAGTGGATGGGTGGATGTGCATGTGTATGTGAGTGGAAAAGGGAGGGGTGTTGGTGTGTGTGTCGAGGGTGGATATGTGTGTGTGTGTGTGTGTGTGTGTGTGTGTGTGTGTGTGTGTGTGTGTATGCATAAAATCGTCTGTCCATATCAAGACAAACAGTAAATATTTCTCCCATCAAGTAAGGGTGAGCCAGGCGAAGATTGTGTTTAATTCTTACAAGACGAGAGGCCACTTAGGAGCTTCATAAAATTCTCTCTCTCTCTCTCTCTCTCTCTCTCTCTCTCTCTCTCTCTCTCTCTTTCCCCTCCCTTTCCCCCAAAAGACAATTTTTATTATAATCTGTCGAAGCAATTTCCACCCAGGCAGCTTATACAGGGGGAGGGAGAGAGAGAGAGAGAGAGAGAGAGAGATTTACAAGGATGGAGAAAATTAGGCCTATGTCGTTAATATCTAGCACTATTATTTTTTTTTGCTGCTCCTTTGTTTTTGTTTTTCACCTGAGGGAACTGGGTCACTCAAAAAATTACATCCTAAGTCCTGGTGGCGTGAAATTAGATGAACCATATTTATAGAGGAAAAAAATGTGTCTCTTTGGTTACTATACATTGTTCATTTTTACTTGGCCCAGGTTGTCGTCCTCTCGTAGCTCACTTCACGTAGCTCAGAGGCAGGAAAAGACAATGCTACAGCTCTACACCCCCTCCATGGAACTTCTTCGTGACTAGCATCATATCCAGGTGTTTATTTATTGCACCTGCCCAGCATTCAAGACGGAGATGGCAATTTTAGGTCAAGTGAAATGACCAGAGTATAGTTCAATCGACCCTCCAATCTGACTACACCTGGCCGTCACCTGAACTGAAAGGGATTAGGTGTAAATAAGTCGACTATACGTAAGGCTGAGTTTTGTAATAAAGCTCTTGTAATAACTCCCAAGAAAATAGTCTCACCTCAGTATATAATTATTGAAACCGCGATGTGATTCCGTGACCTGTGGGACCGTAATGTCTGTGTGGTCTGTGTATCAGTGTAGCTTGATGTATTCTGTCCTATTTCTTTCCCTCTTTCATCATCATTGTCTCACTTCATCATTTTCCAACATCCTTTCTTCTTCTTTTTTTTTTTCTACTTGTCTTTTTCATTCACACTCTTGTCTCCCTCCCTCCCATCCCTGTCTCCTCTCCACCCCACCACCCTCCCTTCCGCTCTCCCCCACCCCTCCCCTTCGTCTGGTTTCCCTCTTTCCCACTCCTGTCCCCCTTCCCTCTCACCCCTGCCTTTCCCTCTCCACCCTGCCTCATCCCCACTCCCACCCTTTCCTCTCTCCTCATTCCCACTCCTGCCTTCCATGCTCCACTCTGCCATCCCACATCCTCATCCCTCCCTCCCATCCTTCCATCCCTGCCTCCCCCTCACCACCCTGCCATCCTCCCTATCCCTTTACACCCCATTCTTCTTCCACTTCTTTCAGATTTGTAGGTTAGAGCCCATAATATAGTGCACATTATTTCCTCTCCAGTCTTTTTCTGTAATAATCCATGTCTTTCTAACAATTACGGTGTGTGTGTGTGTGTGTGTGTGTGTGTGTGTGTGTGTGTGTGTGTGTGTGTGTTCGATCTTTGTTCATATCATTTTGCCCGACGGTGAGGTAAATTGGGGAGAGCATCTTTTCTGTCTTCCACTCATACACGTCAGTCAAATATTTGGTAGAATTTGTTTTATCCCCAACAGATAATAGTGTTTTGGGTGGCTTGGCCTCCTGTTGTCTTCACTCCCTTTTTACTCATGCTTGTACTGATGAGGAAGATTTTGCGACACTTCTCTGCCTTCTGTGGCGATGGAAGGTGTCACTTGAACCTGTTTTTTTTAAGTAGCAGCCATATGATATACTAAACAGAAGAAGGTGTGAAGGAAGGCTACTCTCTGTCGTTCAGTGAGGAATGAGGTGTATGGAGTGCAGGAGAGAAACGTGGTAGAAGATTGTCGATATATTTTTGATCATGGTTGTACC
Source organism: Coenobita brevimanus (assembly GCF_032717465.1). Taxonomy (NCBI): domain Eukaryota; kingdom Metazoa; phylum Arthropoda; class Malacostraca; order Decapoda; family Coenobitidae; genus Coenobita; species Coenobita brevimanus. Next base: position 1,686,074 of record NC_137021.1, read on the forward strand.
GCTTGCCCTCTCCATCTTTGTTCATAATCCTCTCCTTCCCCTTTCCCTTTCCATTCATGCCCATTTCCCCCCCTTTCCTCTATTTCCCCCTTTTCCTCCCCCTCCTATTCCCTCCCCTCCCCTCCCATCCCCTCCTCCTCTCCCTCCATCTTCCCCTCTTTCTCCCTGCCTCTTCCATTCATGCCCATTTTTCCTTCCTTCCCCTACCTCCCCCTCATCTTTCCCTCCCCTCCCGTCTCCCCTCTCTTCCCCCTAACCTTCTCCACCCCTCCCCTCCCATTCCCATTCCCCTCCTCTTCCCCCTTGCCTTTTCCATTCATGCCCATTTTTCCTCCCTTTCTCTCCCCTCCCTTACCCAACCATACCCTATCCTACCCTTCTCTTCTCCCCCTCACACAGCCATACCCTACCCTACCCTTCTCCCCTCTCCCTTCCCTTCTCCCCTCCCCCTCCCCTTGACAGAGCAGGCCAATAACTGCTGCGTGTGTCGCCTCTTGCTAAGTCAATTGACAAGAAAATGAAATCCTGACGAGTTTATTGCAAAAGCGTCGACACGAGGGGAGAGAGGGGGAGGAAAGGGGAGAGAGAAGGAGCAAGGGGAGGGAGGGAGGCGAATGGAGAGAAGGGAGAGAGAAGAGGGAAGGTGGGGAAGGGAGAGAGGAGGGAAAGAGAGGGAGGAAGTATGGAGGGGAGAGCCTGGTTAGGTGGGAAGGATAGAGAAGAAAAGGGAGAGAGTGGGAAGGCAGAGAGGGGAGAGGGGACAGGAGAGAGGGTAGGACGGAAGGGGAGAAAAAATGTTTGGGGAAGGAGGGAGAGGGGGGTAGCAGGTAGGGAGGGGAGAGAGGAAGAGATGGAGGGGAGAGGGAGAGGGGAGAGATTGGATGTAGGGAGGGAGGGGAAAGAGAGAAGAGGGGGGGAGTAGAGGGGTTTTTGAGTATGGGTGGATGGTGGTTGGTGGTGATGGCAATGACAGGAGAGAGAGAGAGAGAGAGATCGTTGAATTCTTGTAAAATTGGGGAAAGAAGAGTTGGTTGAGGGAGGTGGTTATGAGAAAGGGAACAGGGAGAGGGAGGGGAAGGGGGTGGGGGAGAGGGAGGGGGACGGGGAGGAGGTGGGGGAGGGGGAGGGGAGGGGTAAGGGGAGGAGGGGAGGTGAATAAGAGAGTTTAAGGTAGAAGAGGAAGGGATGAAGGGGGAGGGAAAGGAGGGGAGAGGGGGAGGAGAGGAAAGGTGGAGGCAAGGGGAGAAAAGAAGGATGGGGCGAGAAGGGGAAAACGGAGGAGAGAAAGGGGGAGGGAAAGGGGGAGAGGAAGAGAGAGGAAAGGATGAGGGGGAGAGAAAAGGAGGAGAGAAAGAAGAAACCAGGAGGAAACTGGTGAGGGTGAGAGGAAAGGGGAAAGGAAAAGGAATAGGGGTGAGGAAGAGGAAAGGGGAGAGAGAGGAAGGCGAGAAAGAGAAGAGGGAAGGGAGAGAAGGCATAGAAGGGGAGGACGGGAAGAAAGGGAAGGGAGGGGGGGAAGGGAAGAGAGAGGGAAGGAGGTATAATTATATAAATGAGGGTTTGAAGAAGGAGACGAGGGAAAGGCAGAGAAATATGTACGAGAGGCAGACAGACAGACAGACATAAAAACTAACAGTCAGACAGAGAAACAGACAGACAAACAAACAGCAAAAACAGACAAACAGACAGACTGACTGACTGACTGGCAGACAGAGGCTGATTAAGTAATGAGAGGACAAAGCAGAATGATCATTGTGTGTGTGTGTGTGTGTGTGTGTGAGAGAGAGAGAGAGAGAGAAAGAGAGAGAGGGGGGTACTGCCACCCTTGATTTGATTACTACTGTACTGCAAGCCCAGAGGACGAGGGAGTGAGTTGAGAGAGAGAGAGAGAGAGAGGGGGGGGGCAACAAACAAACGAGTGGGTGAGTTTATCGATGTATCTGAACATTTCAATACAGTCAGGGAGCCCAATACTGTTTTGATTGTGTGTGTGTGTGTGTGTGTGTGTGTGTGTGTGTGTGTGTGTGTGTGTGTGTGTGTGTGTGCCCTTTCTTGCTCTGTCCTGATACATTTTGTCCTGCCTTGCCCATCCCTTCCCTGTCCTTTCCTGTCTTTCCCTTCTCTGTTTTTCCCTTCCCTATGCTGTCCTGTCCTCCAGCCTTCCCTACCCTGCCCTTCTTTTTCCTAATTTTCCTTTACTACACCTGTCCTACCTTGCCTTACTTTTTTTTTCATTTTCTTTCAAGCCTACACTGCCCTGCCTTTCGTTTTCCTGTTTTCACTTTACGATATCTTGCCTTTCCTGCCTATCCCTCCCCTGCTTTTTCCCATTTTTCCCTTACCAAGCCTGCCCTGCCGTGCCCTGCTTTGACCTACCTTTTTTCCTATTTTCCCTTTACCAAACCTGTCCTGCCCTGCCCTGCCCTGCCCTGCTTTGTCCTACTTTTTCCTATTTTTCCTTTACCAAACCTGCCCTGACCCAATCTGATCACGTTCATAACCTCAGCCTCCAGATTATCCTGTCAGCATTTTGGCCACAAACTTACCTCTCTCACTCCTTCCCTTTTTCTCTCCTTCCTTTCTCTCTCCCTCCTCCTCTCCTCCCTCCCTCCCTTCCTCCCTTTTCCCCTTTCATTCAATCACTCATTTCACTGTCTCTTTTCTCTCCTCAGCAACACTAGGTCACATCGATAGCAAAAAAAGCATAGGCAGAACAAAATCAACCCTTCCCCGAACCGCTGTTATCATCCCCTTGTCGGTGTTTTAACAGGCTCCTCCCTCTGACCCTCTCTCACCTGGGGTATGACTTTCTGATCCGCCTCCTTCTACACACACACACACACACACACACACGCACACACACACACGACGAGAGAGAGAGAGAGAGTGAGAGAGAGAAATAATCGAGAGTCTTCAGTCAAAACCATTACCGCGAGAGACAGCGCAAGGGAGCCAGAGGAATAGGGAAGACCAAATTGTATCGTCACACATCAGCAGCATATGGCAGCACTTTCTGATAATGTTACGCTAAGCAGGGCCGAGATTCATGCCTTCCCTCCTGATGTTCGACCGGCGGAGGAGAGAAGGGGAGCTGGGAAGGGAGCAAAAAAGGGCGTGGAAGGCCGTGTGTTCACCCTTATGGCGTGGCCTGGTGAGGTCGGATTTGGTGGTATCGTTACCTCGCATCTCGGCCCCCTTGTCTCAGATCAGTAATCGCCCTCTATATTTCATCTGTTGAGTGTGATTTTATTGAATACAAGGACCGGTGGAGGAGAGTGAGTGAGATGAAGGAGAGAGAGAGGCGAGTGAAGGAATGAGCGAGGGAGAGAAAAGAATGAAAGGGAGAGAAATGCGTAGGAGAGAGAACGGGAAAGGGAAAGTGGCTATATATATATATATATATATATATATATATATACTATCGAGAGAGAGAGAGAGAGAGAGAGAGAGAAGGGACACCAGTGTTATCGTTGAGAAAATAGGAGAGGGTTTCTCTCTCTCTCTCTCTCTCTCTCTCTCTCTCTCTCAACACCCTGTCGCAATATACTGAACTGCAGAAGTCATCTTTTTTCACCCTAGGCCTATATTATTTTCTCAGGCCTATAAAAGAGAGGAGGGAGGGGAGGGGAGAGGAGAGGAGAGGGCAGAAGGGGAGGGGAGGGGAGGGTGGGACAGGGGAAAGAAGAGAGAGGATAGTGAGAGAGGAATCTGGGGAGACGTAAGAGGGAAATGGAGAAGATATTAATATGTGAAGGGTAAGAGAGGGAAGGAAATAAGAAAAGGAGGGTGGATAGAAATGGAGAGAAGAGAAGAGGAGAGGAGGGAGTAGGAAGAGAATAATTTGAGAGGAGAAAGAAAGATGACAAGAAACGAAAGCTAGAAATATAGGAAGGGGAAGAGAGGGATGGAAAGAAGAGGGAGGAGAGGGGATGGGGAGAGCTGGGGAAGTGTAGAGGGGGGGATGGGGAGGTAATATGAAGAGAAGGGGAGGAGTGTCGGGGGGAGAGGAGGGGGAAGATAAGAGTAAGAGGAAAGGTTGATAAGAAAGAAGAGAAGGGAGGATATTAGAGACAAGAGGAAGGAGTGAAAGAGGAAGAAAAGAAGGAATGAGAGAGAAAAGAAGGAAGGAAGGAGACAAAGGAAGAAGGAAGGAGAGAGGAAGGGATGAAGGAATGAATGAGAGAAAGGGGAGGAGGGAGGGAAAGAAGGAATGAAGGAGAGAGGAAGGGATAAAGGAATGAGTGACAAGGGAAAGAATTAATATAAGTAGAAATAAGAAACACAAAAGAGAAATCAAGAGGAGTGACAGAAGGAAAGTGGAAGGAAGAAATGTTAAAGAAAAAAGAGAAAGGAGAAAAAGGAGAACATAAACGTAGATAGAGAGGAGTAAGAGAGAGAGGTGGGGGGGAGGGAATAGGAGGAGAGAGAGAGAGAGAGGTGTAGTGCAAGGCATCGGCAGCAAAGTCAACCTGTTGGTAAATGACGCATCAGCATAACAATGGCTGGTCTTCCCTGCACCACAGCACAGCGGTAGTGACGCAGGAAATGGGCGGACATGGGTAAGGAAATGGGTGGAGAAATGGGTAAGGAAATGGGTGGAGAAATGGGTAAGGAAATGGGTGGAGAAATGGGTAAGGAAATTGGTGGAGAAATTGGTAAGGATATGGGTGGAGAAATGGGTAGGGGAATGGCTGGAGAAATGGGTTGAAGTGTGAGGAAATGGGTGGAAATAGGTATGGATACTAGACGTAGGTGGATGTCGAGAGAATGGGCTGTGAACGAAATTGGAAGGGAAATGGCTGAGGAAGAGGGTGTAGAAATTGGTTTGAAAATGGGTGGAAATGGGTGAAAATTAGAGAAAATTTGTTAATATGGCCATGAAAACAGATGAAAATTGATTAAAATAGGAAAAAATGGTCAAAATTGATATGGAAGTAATTAGGGTGCGGACATGAGTGGAGGTGTGAGAAATGTGTGAGGAATGGATGTAGATGAGAGGGAGAATTGTGAAGAAAAGGGAGTGGAAGTTGGTGTGTTTGTGTGTGTGTGTGTGTGTGTGTGTGTGTGTGTGTGTGTGTGTGTGTGTGAGGAGAGGAGGGAGAGAGAGATGGGTGTTAATGATGATAATGATAATAATAATAATAATGTGGATAATTATTTTCTTTTTTACAGGTTAGTGGGTGTTCTGCCTCCTTCCAAATACTTCAGTACACAATCGTAAGTTTCGTACCACTTCACTAAATTAAGGTAAAACTATCAGCCACAAAATCTTCCATACTCTTGCTGTATTGTAATTATGGGGAGGCGATGGTGGTCGAGTGCTTAAACTTAAAGAGTCTGTATTACCTTGTGTGTGTGTGTGTGTGTGTGTGTGTGTGTGTGTGTGAGAGAGAGAGAGAGAGAGAGAGAGAGAGAGAGAGAGTATAATAATGATAATGATGTAGAAAGACCGAGAGAAGACAGAAATGCAATATACATAATTAACATCTTGTCAATCTAATTATCGAAATACAGAAATTCTAAATCCTCGAGTCCTGCTTCTAAATTAGTGAAGATTCCGACCTTCTGATTGGTGCTAATCAAATTCCATCAGCCAATCACCGCCCGCCTCGCATCCCTTTTGTTTATCGTCCGCCTCATGTACAGTTGGGTGCAAAAGGTCTAAAATTCCACCTCGTCTACATCCAGTGTCCTCTGCTGACTGATATTAGTAAACTGAGAGAGGAATGCTGTTTCGCCTATTCTGCTTCACACTTTCCTTTGCCGGGCTAGTATTAACCAACCTGGGAGAGGCTTAGTTTCATTATCCTCCGCCGTTCTGTCCTAATATTTCACTTCTTCTGTGTCTCATTTTTCTCAGCCGGATAATATTAATAAGCTGATATGTTTCTCTGTTCATATGTACAAAATTTCGCCTCCGACTTTTTCTCCTGTGTTGTCTAGTATTACTAAGCTGAGAGAGGCTTTGTGTTTTTCTCTGCAACAGATAAAAAGTTCGCCTAATATTTCACCTCTTCGGCGTCGCACTTTCCTATGCTGACGTATATTCCTAAGCAGAGAGAAACTTGAAGTGTTTCTCTGCCCTAATATATCACCTCTTGTGCTTCTCACCCCTCGAGATTTGGCATGTTTTTCTGACCATAAGATAAAAATGTTCGCTTTATGTTTCACCTTTTTCTGCCATGCATTTTCCACGGCTGGCTGATATTTGATAGCTGATAAGGGTTTGGAATGTTTCGCTGCCTATAGATACAAAAATTCCCCGTATATTTCACCTCTTCTACATCTCGCATTCATCTGCTTGCTAATTTTCCCAAGTTAAGGTAGACTTTGTATATTTATCTGCCTGTTAAATTCCTCTAGCTTGTCACCTTCCCCTGCTGGCTAATATTCCTAAGTGAGAGGTGTTTGACATGTTTTTCTACTCACAGGTGATTTTCTTTGATATGCGTCAGGGAGGAAAGTGACGGACATAACCTGAGAATGAAGTAGACGCAGTGGGGCAGTTGGCGGAATTTTGTCCCTGACTGTGCCTGTAACTCCATCATCTTAATTGCATTTTCGTCGTAATGTATGCAAGGAAATAATTAGTCTGGGCCTTCATTAGCGAGACCGAACAATATTAAGTTAATGAATCTGTAGCTGAATTAAAGGGACATGAAAGGCCCACCTGGACTTCATTAAATGCGATATCTGGAGGGGCCCCGTGGATATTATTTTAGCTCACCCTTAAAAAAAAAAAAAAAGTCCCAATATTTACGTTTTCTTTGGCTGAAACTAATGAGGCGCGGGACCCTCAAAAAAAATATTGCACCGATTCTTGTACTTTTTATATAATTTTTTAATGATTTCTCGTTAAGCAATGGGAAAAATACAGGCCTTAATTACGAGTTTGTTATTTGAAACTGTGTGTGTGTGTCTGTATGTGTGTTTGTGATGTTTGATGGGACCTGGTAATGATGTTGATGCTGCACAAATTAACGCAACCTGATCCACATCACCATGTAAACAAATATCAGTGGCTTTCTCATTCCGGAATTTATATATTTCGGTATTTAGCATCCAATCCTCCAATCATAGAATTTATATAAGACGATCGTGACAAACTGCTGATTTCTCGAAGGCCGAATTTGCGATGCGCCTCTTCTTTTGCGATTTGTTTATGAAAAGAGAATACACACACACAGACAGACACACACACACACACACACACACACACACACACACACACACACACACACACACACACACACACACACACACACACACACACACACACACACACACACACACACACACACACACACACACACACACACACTGAAAAACTGCAAAAAAGTTACCTTGTGTTGAGATCCCTTTACAAACACCGGGCATAAAACACTGAAGGTCATAGGCAGTGGGAAAAACATACATCTACCAGCATCTTCACCACCAACATTATCACCACCACCATCACCACACTGCAGTACCCGTTTTCACCACATCGCTTCTTCGCTAGCATCACCATCTTGTCCACCTCACTCATTATCATCACATCAGGTTCAACTTTCACCATCACCATTAACCCTCTTCCTTCACCACATCACCACCACATCACCATCTGCACCACCACCGTCACCACACACCCTTACCCTGCCCTCAAGGTAACTTCTGACTTCTCTCTTGACCACACCACATCACCACCACATTACCCTCATCACCACATCACCAGCTTATCATCACCAATGCATCAGCACCACCATCCCTACCACTGGCCCTCCCCATCACTCCATCATCACCAACACATCACCATTTTGGCCACATCACCACTACATCATCGTCACCTCCAAATCACCACCATTCACCACCAAACTGACCGTCTCTCTCTACATCACCACAACATCACCATCACCTCCACATCATCACCATATCACCACCATTCACCACCGAACTGACCGTCTCCCTCCACATCACCATATCACCACCATTCACCACCGAACTGACCGTCTCCCTCCACATCATCACCTCCACATCGTCATCATCGTTCATCACCAAACGGACCCTCTCCCTCCGGATCACCACAACATCACCACCACATCTCCCCTGATCTGCCCACCCACATGTTAACTCACTTCTGAAAATGCTAATTGGGTTTAAGACGAGAAAAACCTGGCTAATTGTGTCAAGGGGTAGCACACACACACACACACACACACACACACACACACACACACTTACTGTACATAGGCTGATAAGTTCATGGGAAGCGTGCACATGGACTTACACAGAAATATAAAAAGTATGCGGTACTCTGGTTGCACACACACACACACACACACACACACACACACACACACACACACACACGTATTCATGAATGCAAAAATATTCACACAGAAGCTAATTGAACTGTTCAGGCAAATACCCCGACTCCATTTGATGCGGGGATGGTTGGTGATTTTACCTGTTTGTAGATAAATAAACAGATAGATTAGCTGATTGTTTGATGGATTGATGTAGCCATGAGATTAGTTTATTTTTTCCGGATTTTAACCAAACTTGGTGGAGCGGTTTAGGGGCCTCCTATGCCAAAGCTTTTTATTTTTTGAACAATTGGATTAAGGCTAAGGTCAGAGCAACGATCCGGCCCTTGTGTGTGTGTGTGTGTGTGTGTGTGTGTGTGTGTGTGTGTGTGTGTGTGTGTGTGTGTGTGTTCCCTTTTGAGCTTTGTCTTATGTGTTGTTAGTATCGCTGACTGCAAGGCTGGCGGCTGTTAGCGCCTGGGTCCTAATCCTGATGCGGGTACCTGGCGTTACTCTCCTCAGGTGTGTTTCCAGTCTATATGAGTTGGTAGGTAAAATGAGCATCCAGAGTAACACCTAGGGGAGGAAACCTGAATGATACAGTGGTCTTGTAGCCCAGGATGTTGGGTGAATTTCCGCCACATACTCGAAAGCCTTTGTGACAGAGATGAGCACTGCGGCCAAGTCTGACTACGTAATATCAGTGTTGCTTACCTGTTGAATACAATTGTTAACCTTTCCGTAAGAAGAGAGAAAGTGTACTGTTAAGTGAAATGAGAAAACGAGGAATCTTGGGCGAACTATGTTAAGTAAAGATCGTTCCCCAGTGTAGAAAGCTTAGGCAGAGGCACTAAATGAATGCAGAAAATGTTACCTGTGAATGCCTTAGTCCCTTTACTACTCTTTTTTTTTTTTTTTTTGTCATATGCTCATGGGCTTATTTCTCTCACCACTTTCATCTATGTTGTGTATTTGGTGGAAGATCTGATAATACAATTTTCACAAAATACATATCACCAAACTGCACCATGCCCACCCATTTTAAAACTGAATCAATGATTTCATAGATATTAACTAAAAAAAATAAAAATAATCATACATCTGAACATGGGATTTACCATACGATGACCAGGGGTGGCTGTTTATCTGTCTGTAGTCAGACGCCATCGGTGGCCGTTTGTCTGAGTTAGTTATTTTACGGGGAGGGGCACTAACCCTACCCCAACCCACTTGTTAACACGTAAAGAACGCGTATGTTTTGGTTACATGGTTACCATCCTCCGTTGTAAATAGTTTCTTGGCGTACAGGAAACATGACTTTTCACTTAACGTGAAAGGAAAGAAGAGTAATAAAAAGCGATAGGACAGATGGGAGAAACAGAGAGGAGGGCAGACACAGAAAAAGAATGATAAGGGTGAAGGAAGGGGTTGCGTCTCACTCTAATCATAACGTCTTTGTGTCGTCGTGGAGTGCAGTGGCGAAGCTACTGTACGTGGGCCCTGAGGGGTCCCGGGCTGTCCCAGTCAGACCCTTGGCCCCTCACTGCCTCCCATTTGAAAATTCGGATTATATATGTGTGAACAGTGTGCAGGATTGTGTCCTCCAACCTCACCCCAAAAAATTAGGTTTAACTGGCTCCACACTGGCCTCCATCCATCGAGACTTGGCCACGCCACTGCACGGAGCCTACCTACACCACTACACCAATGTTAATTATTTTAATCATCTTAAGGCAGACCTCTTGTGGCGAAAGGGTTAATGATGGTTATATCTAGGTTCTGTTCACAATCTGTCACCTTGGCTGGAGACAGTAAGAATGAAATAAAACAAAAACTAGCATTCAGAGAGTGCAACACCTGCGACCGCCAACTGGTCCACGGGCCGAATATCAGACTTTGTCCTGTGACCTTGGTCTTCGACACATGACTCTTAACATCTGATTTCTTCACTCTTCTCCAAGACTCAGCATTACCACCATGCTTGTGTAATATCAGATCAACAGTGGCGTCACCAGGGGGGGGGCTAGGGGGGGCTTAGCCCCCCAAAATCAAGGACTCAACCCCCCCAAAATTGCAGCCCCCCCAAATAACAATAATAAAAAATCACCAGCTTACATAGTATGCTTGCAGCTCGGCATTGACCCACCTAGCTTTCCCCCAACCCCCTACCGCCAATCCACTTTTATTCGTGCATCCATATTAGTTTAATACAATGTTATTTATAGCTATATAATGTGATTAGTTATTCACAATATACGTAAACCTATGACTCAAATCATAATAGCTAGTTTCCCATATACTTTTTCCAAGCTTGGTTTTCTTTGAAATATATTTATTGCACAAAGAATGCAAGATTGTATTACATTTATCAGACTTATTATATATTTACAATATATAATATGGTATATATATTAATCACGGAGCTTTAAAATTGGATTATGCAGTCTAAAATATCTGATCCATGCAATTTTTCACAAATTCGAATGTTCAGATTATCGGAACTCGGAATGTTTGTTTACATTGAGAAGTGTCTGTGAACTGTGGCTAAATCCTGTGTTGTTTTCGGTTTTATTTGAATTTATTGGTTTCAGTGGCTGTTTAGACGTTACTACGTTCCGGTATATTGCTAGCCACCTCACTTTACCTGTTCATTTTTGTTTTTACAGATATGAGATCTAGCCTATACTCTATACAAAGAGTCAGCAGTACTTGGTTCAGTCGACACTCGACTGTCAGAACTGAATGTCATTTCCCTTTTATAGGCTATTCTACATTAATACATTTGCGGATATCAGCCAGCAGCCACTCAAGTGATGAAAAGGTCATGTAAAAATCCTCAGGGACAGGGTGACATAAGGAAATTCTCACCCGCACCTCCAAAGATGACTCAGATGAATGCCAAGAAAAAGTGGCTGTTATTGGGAATGAGGTGCCAGAAGCAACCCCAGATAACCCCAAAGCTGAACCCATTCAGACATGTGTAAGTAGCCCTATATCAAACTATTTCAGTAGTCATTTTATGAAGCTTAGGCCAGGATTTTTTTTATTGATTTATTTTTAAATTGACTAGGCCTAGGCTATTTCTCATTGTTGCAAATATATTGTCCTAAACGTACAGAGTGGGAAAGTAGACTAAAATTCTCTCTCTCTCTCTCTCTCTCTCTCTCTCTCTCTCTCTCTCTCTCTCTCTAATATATATTATATTTTCTCATTATTTTTTTAGCCACCGCCCAGCACAAGTGATAACCTTGATATACCTGCTGAAGAACCGGCACGAGATCTATTTTATAATTTTTGTTTTTTTGTGAATGGCTTTGTTTTCCTATCACAGTACCGGTAATGGAAGATAAATCTTGGCAATTATCTATATACATTGAATAAAGAGCTTCTTTGAATTATCAAATTTAATATGGTAAGACTAAGAAACCGGTATGATACCACATAGTACTAGCAATTGAAGAAAAACTATTATCTGCAAAAAAGCTTTATTCAATTACCTTGTACACATTATATCAAAAGGCTTACTGATACCTGGTATTAGGCCCATCAATATTCATGTGTCCTATAAGTTTCTTATTAATAGCCTGTGAGACCTTATTTTACTTTTTCTTCATCTGTAGGCCTCAAAAATGCCCCTAAAACTGCTCAATTTCCGAAAAATTTTCCGGGGGGGCTTACAGCGCCCCCCCGTACCCCCCAGATGCATAGGCTCGCTTCGTTCGCCCCCCCCCCTTCTACCTACACCAGGGCTACAGCCCCCCAAAATCTGACCCCTGGTGACGCCACTGCAGATCAAAACCGCTGGAGTCGACTTTATCCATTGACCTTAATGAATGACCCTCCCGCGTGACCCTGACCCTCTGCTGGTTGTTCTCAAAGTCGACAATCTTTCTCCATGATGTAATCTGGACCCTTTGGCTAACCTTGTCTTGTGGCGTTTCCATTGACCTATTGTTCGTCTAGAAAAAAGTCAACCTCGTTATCCTCACCTCAACCACCAGATTTAACCCGAATCCGACCCAGACTGCTTTATTTTGTCCATACACACACGCATGGAAATATTACCATGCCCTGTGACCTTGAACTATGGCTGATTATTCCAAAGCTTGAATCCCTTTGTTTTGCCTGACTCTTAACTCTTCCATGTGAGGTGCTCATGTCTCTCACCTTGGCTTTTGACTTAGCCCTCTAACCTTGGTCTTTGATTGTTTTCAAAATCGAAACCTAGTATTGGTGCCTTGTCCTCAGTCCTCCTTCTTAGATTGGCCTAAATTAGTTAAAATTGCCTAAGCTGGCCCTGTAAAGTGAATTTGTCTTTAAATGTGTTGTTCTCAAATACATTTGGTTTACTTCTTGGCTAACTCTCAACCCTTCCACCAAGTTTGGCTGAAATCGTATCAAAATTGTTAAAACTATATTGGTAAGACACACATATTGCTGCTTCTGCTACTACTACTACTACTACTACTACTACCACCACCACTACTACTACTACTATTCTAACTAATTAAGTAACCAAATCAACAATTATCCTCTTTTTTCGATATTTTTTTTTCTAGGCCATGTGAGGGAAAGCGGAGGAGGGGAAAATGTTTGCGTTAGTCATTATTATTTCTGCTGGCACTTGTTGCAGGCGGCGTAGGCAAACACACGCTAGGAAAGGTTGGCAACAGAAACCCGGTATAGGCACACACTCTTAATTAACACACACACACACACACACACACACACACACACACACACACACACACACACACACGGAAAGATCAATTGTACTGTTTCGCTTTGGTGTCGTGTCTTATTAATCGTCTTGTAATTTCTCAGACGATCATACTTTACTTAGATGAGATTTCTCTTAGTAGTGATAATAATAATAATAATAATAATAATAATAATAATAACAAGAACAGTCTCCATCAACCCCTCCATGTCGAGGAGTCTTTTCTAAGCTGAATAAAATCGTCTGGAGGCAGCAAGATTCGAAATTTTGCATCGTCGTGCTGAAGGGCTTGTTGTTGTTGTTTTGTTGCTGTTCTTGTTGCTGCTGCTGCTCCTGTTGTTGCTTAACCCCAGTTTGTCTGCTCGAGCAAACCCGTCGACCACAAGTAAGTACTTCTGTGGGGTCGTCCTACAGGTACACTTTACACACATCATGTAGGGGAGCCTGCGCCCTCTTCTGGTAGACATCGCCTCAGTAGGGCCAGTCAAGAATCCTTCCCACGGCGAGGTGCTGGGAAATTTGGGGAAGTTTGGCTCCCTGGTGGGCGTGTAGGTGGTGAAGGGGTTAAAATATACCGTAAAGCAATCCCGGAGTTTACGACAAAGAGGGAGAAAACGGGAAGGGGAAATTGTAGGAGAGACCGTCAGATTTGCACAAGGTTAGGTAAACAGGGTAAGGGGGCTGGGACCTGTGTGTGTGTGTGTGTGTGTGTGTGTGTGTGTGTGTGTGTGTGTGTAGGGAATTAGGGAGATTTCTAGTGCCCCACATAATCCACGCCATGTTTTGTGTGTGTGTGTGTGTGTGTGTGTGTGTGTGTGTGTGTGTGTGTGTGTGTAGGGTGGTACCTAGTGCCCTATATTACCCATGCTTTGTTGACTAAGTGTAGGAAAGAGTAGGGTGGGGTAGGGACGCCTTTAAACACTGCAAGGGGGCCAGAGTTTGTGTGTTTGGGGTGAGGTGGGGGTGGGGGGGGGAATAGGGGAGATATCTACTGCCCTGCATTACCCACCCTTGCTGTGCTGACCCTTAACTGTAGGGCAGGTATGCAGGGTGAGGTTCTAGGATGTGGGTGAAGGGTGTTTTTAGGGTAAGGTGAAAGCGTAACAACTTGATATAAAAAAATTAAAAAGTCACTGTTTGTCTTGATTTAACATTAACTTCAATTCCTCGGGTGGATGAATTGTGTCCACTTATAGAAAACTTGTTATTTGAGAAACATATTACTTTTGCATAATTTTAATTAACATAATTCTCCCAGATGATGATGTGTTTGGGTAGGATGCAGTGCTATGGGTCTAGTGTAGGGTGATATAAAATAAGGGTGTAGTGTGAGGTGAGGGTGTAGAGTGAAGGTGTAGTGTGAGGCGAGTGTATTATTTAGGGAAGAGTGTGATCATGGAAACAAAGCATAGAAAGTTAGTGTGCATTGTTAGGATAAGATGAAGTGCTCTGACGTTCTGGTATGCAATAGGTTGAGTTTAAGTGAAGGTGTGGTATAGGCTGAGGGTGTGAGATGGGTGTACAGTAGGTGTGTTTTAGGGTGGAGTGAAAACCCTTTCCACAACAACTTTTACACCCACACGTACAGCACCACCTTCCCACCTCTCCCCTTTTACCCCCTCCCCTTCTTCCTCCCCGATACCCCCTGCCCATCCTCCAATATCCCTCCCCACTCCTTGCCTCCCACCCTTTATCCCTTATCCCCTTCCCCCTACACCCATACCCTTTACTCCCTCACCTTCCCCTTTTTATTCCACATTCTTTTCTCCTCCTTCCCTTTTTAATCCACAGCTGGAGAAATATGACCCTGGCAGTTGCACGTCCAGTTTTTTTTTGTTTTTTTTTCGTTTAATTAATCAATCAGCCTCCTTCCCCCTCCCCTCCTCCCCCTCCTCTCCCCCCTTTACCTCATACCCTACCTACCCTCTGCTCCCTTACCCTTCACCTCCCCCCTGTTCCCCCTCACCACTACTTTCCTACTCCCCCTCCTCTTCCCCCCTTTACCCCATACCCTACCTACCTTCTGCCCCCTTACCCTTCACCTCCCCCTTGTTCCCCCTCACCACTACTTTCCTACCTCCCTTACCCTCTGCTTTTCTAATGACACCCCTTTTTTGGGCCAGGTAACGGAGCCACCTTAATGACACTACTCATTAGCATCCCCCACACACCTGATTTCACCGCAAGCCATCATGTCATTTTTGTTTCACTTAAAAATATATCTCACCTCATCGTATTTCATCTCCACTAAACTTGACTCATCACAACTTGTATCAACTTTTCTCTGCTCACTACATCTCATCCCGATTTATCTCCTCTCATCTCAGCTCATCTTATCACACCTCCCCTAATCTCATCTCATCTCATCTCAGGTGTTCATCTCATTCCGACTAATATCCGCTCATCTCAACTTCACGTACTCTTCTCATCTCGATTTGTCTTCATTCATATTTGCTCATGATCTCACCTCACCTCATCTTATCTTGTCTCATTTCTTCACCTCATCTCGACTTAACTCATCACATTTCATCTCATTTCCACGCATCCCCATTCACCTCTCATCTCATCCCATCTGTGTCTCATCTCCATTCACCTCTCATAGTAACTCCCTCATCCCAATTGATCTATCATCTCATCTCCATCTCACATCCATTCACCCCTCCCCTCCCCTCCCCTCCCCTCCCCTCCCCTCATTGCCCCTCACCCCAGCTCACCTCACTTCACCTCACCTCACCTCACCTCACCTCACCTCCCCTCACCTCCCTTCACCTCAAATCAACCAGGTGAATCCAGTCTTAAGGTGAATCATAATCTGGAGGTGATCAGTATAATTATAAGAAAACAGCACGGGATGGAGGGGGTTATAGGAGCTAGTTTATCATCCTTACAGTGCGAAATTTATGCTACAAGCTGAGTAAAATCGTCTGAAGGCACCTGGATAAAGAGTACTAGAGGTTTGTTTAAGGATAAAAGTAAATGAAATTAGGTAGAGGTCTGGAACGAACAGAATAAAATCGTCTAATACCAGTTCGAGCAAATATACAGTACGAGAGGTCTGTCAGGCTGAATAAATCGTCTGGAACGAGGTAAAACAAAATACAAGATACGGTATAGAAAGTGTGTCTGAAGATGAATAAAATCGTCTTGAGGCAACTAGAATAACTTGAAATTCCGAAAAAAGGGGCTGAATTTAGCTGAAGGAAATCGTCTAGAGAAAGTTAGAATGATAGAAAAGATACAGTAAGTGAGGTTTGTATTAAGCTGGAAAAAAAATCGTCTCTAGAGAGGTGGAATAATGAGATTAGTTTTGTCGTAGTAAAGGGGCAAGGACAAGGAGACTCTCTTGTGTCCTCTTCTAACTTCACAAACAAATCTTGGTTACCAGGCGAAAATTACTTCAGGTTATAACTTCTTTCTAGAGGAGATCAAGGGACATGAGTGTAAAATCTTTCTGTGTCAAATTCTTCATCAAAACACATATTTGAGTTACGACGGGAAAATAGTACAGTTTCGGTACAATTGCTTCTACGAGATCTTTTAACTATCCGTCACAGTACATTTAACAAGATCGTAAATATTCAGGAAAAGAAGAGTTTTTTTTTGTGGTGTTTCTTAAAATACTCGGGAAGGTGGAAGTAATTAACGAATGAGGTAAGGGCAGTGACTGAGCCGGGACCATGAGCGCCGAACAGTCCCGCCGCCGTGTAAACAAACCCTGCCTCGGGATGGAGAGTTCGGGGAAGCCCGCTGGTGGCTGACTTGTAGAGTGTGTGTGTGTGTGTGTGTGTGTGTGTGTGTGTGTGTGTGTGAGAGAGAGAGAGAGAGAGAGAGAAAAGAGAGACCATGTCTACATGTGTGTGAATATGTGCGTGTGTGCATGCTCTGATGTGTGTGTGTGTGTGTGTGTGTGTGTGTAAGTCAACACCCGGCTTGGTCAAATACACTGCCTGGGTGCCGAGAGGGTAAACACGAGAGGGGGGAGAGGATGAGGGGGATGAGAAGGGAGGAGGGAAGGGGATGGAGGTAAATGAGGGGGAGGGAGGGAAATATGGGGGGAGGGAGAAGGAGTAGGGGAGTGAGAGGAGGGACAGGAGAAAGAGGGGTGATGAGAAAGGGGGGATGAAGGGGAGGGGAAAAAGGGGTAGGGGGGCCGAACTCAAGTTATAAGGTGCTCACGCTATTTCAGGAGGCAGGAGGGTGAGGAGGGGATGGGAAGGGGTGAGGTAGGGAGTGGGAGGGGGAGAGGTGAGGGAGGGAGATGAGAGGGAGGGAACGCAGGAGGGAGAAGGTGAGGAGAGGAGAGGAGAGGGGATGAGAGGGTGAGGAGGAGAGGAAAAGGGATGAAAGGGGAAGGAGGTGAAGAAAGGGGATGAGAGGAGGGGAGGGGGAGGGAAAGAGGGAGAAGAGAGAGAGATGAGGCGAAAGAGGGAGCGATAGAGGCAAAGGATGACGTGGAGGGTGGGTTGAGAGGGAGGCATGAGGGCGAAGGAGGGTGAGGCCAAAAATGGGTGAGGGTGGTCGAGGGGGTGATGCTGGAGTAAGGCTGTAATATGTATACGATTCATTAAGTTAGTCATTATGAGAGGTCTTTCCTAAAAATAAATAAAATCACCCGGTTATAGCAGGAATGAAAGATGATTAAACCGTCTTTGGGGTCGATGGTCATTGTACTGTACGGGATAATGTTTTTTATTTCCTTCACTGCGATAGGTAGCCCCGAAGTTGAATAAAATCGTCCGACAATGGGAGGAATAATGTAAAAATTACTGTGGTGTGATTTTGTAGGTGAGGTGAGGCGAGGTCAGGTGCACAGGTGAATGACTCCCTCTGACACAAGGTCTTCTCTACATGCTTTAACCCCCTCCCTCGTCCCCGTTTACTCTCTCACCTTTTAATTTTTTCTCCTCGACTTCTTCTCTTATCACTTCTCCTTTCTTTTTCTCTCTCTCTTTCTTCCTCCCTTGTTTCTTTTACTCCTCCCTACCCTCCTCCACTCCTCCTGTCCTTCTTTCCCCTCCCTCTTCTCTCCACGTCTCCATAATGCTTCCCTTCCTCCATCCTCTTGCATCCTCTGTCGCTCTTCCATTCCTATCCCCTCCCACTCCTTTTCTCCTTCCACTTACCCTTTCCTCACCCTGTTTCCCTCACTGTCTCCCTCTTTCTTCTTTTCACCTCACCATCCCTCACCTCTCTCATTTTTTTTCATCTATCCCTCCCTCCCTCTTCCTCATTTCTCTCTTTTCTTTCACCCGTTTCCCTCTCTTATCTCCTTCCCCTCACTCCCTCTTTTTTGTTTCATGCCCCTCCCTCTCTCACTTCCTTTCTCTCCTCCTTTCTCTCTTTTCTTTCATATTTCACTCATGTCCCTTCCTCACCTCTTTTTCATCCTTCTTTCATCCTGTCTCACCTCTCTTTCATTCTTCCCTCCCTCTCCCTCTCTCTCTCTCTCTCTCACACACTTTTTCCCTACCCCCTTCTCGTTCAGCCAACACTCCATCAGATGAACCAAGCATAGGTCAATACTGCCCATCATTATGCATTCATGTCCACTGCCCTCACCAACACCCTTGCTTCCCGTCCAGGCCCCTCTTGGCTATTTTTACACCTGCGCTTGCGAAGAGAGTGTTAGACCTCTCTCTCTCTCTCTGTGTGTGTGTGTGTGTGTGTGTGTGTGTGTGTGTGTGTGTGTGTGTGTGTGTGTGTGTGTGTTTGGAGAGGGGGAGTTCACCACATACACTACTTCTAAACAGTGTGGATCTAAAGCTCTTCCTCTCACCAACCCTCCTCCTCTCACGAACTCCCTTTTAGTCTCTTTCTCTTCGCCACAGTGTCACTTACAAGAGGCCCTGTCACATACAAAGGTCGTAGGAAGAAGACGTACAGATTGCAGTCTTTATTACAGTGACTTTAAAGCTTCCATGAATCAAAAAGATTACAGTAATTGGTAACTCAATCATGATAGTGGTCATTTATTTATCTTTTTTTAATATTCTTGTTACCCCCAAACGATTATTTTCATTTCTGGAGAGACTTTATTTAGGGATGTCGTTGTTAAAGTCTGTATCAAAAAGCTTCCCCAGAGCTTAGTAAAATCGTCTACCTGTAGCAAGATTTATGCATGTGGGAATGAAAGGGCTAATATTGATGAGACAAAGAGTATATGAGCTTATATCGTAAACACTGATGCTGAAGTTGATTGTGGTGGTGATGGTGGTGGTGGTGGTGGTGGTGATTTGTACTTGGTATGTTAAATGAGCTGAGAATATCGAAAGTTTCATCCCTTCAGCCCAGGAGCCTCTTTGTGTGTGTGTGTGTGTGTGTGTGTGTGTATGTGTGTGTGTGTGTGTGTGTGTGTATGTGTGTGTGTGTGTGTGTGTGTGTGTGTGTGTGTGTGATCTACTCAGTTTCTGCTCTGTTTATTTATGCATGTTCACCAGATACCTCGTAAATTCCTGCTCCGGTATACATAAAAATCCGTACATATATTTGTTTGTGTATCTTGGGAAAAGTGATTCAATTTTGATGCAGAACGAGCCAAGGTCAAGGTCATAGGTCAGGGTCATAATTTGGACGCGGTGTCACTGTGCTCTCCATGTATTTTTGATGTGATTATTTTTCTTCGTGTTTGAATCTTACCCATCCCTATACAGCCTGATAGTGGAAATAGGGCTGGGAATGATGATGATGATGATGATGATGATGGTGGTGGTGGTGATGATGATGATGATGATGGTGATGCTTAGGGAGAGGTCCTAGGAGGGTGTACAGACGGAGGAGACTTTCTGCGGGAAGATCAAGACCCACATAAGCTGCCAAAAGCTACATGTATATCTTGTCACTTTTTTCTTCATCCTCTGGCTACATGGGTCCGTCTTGGGCAGTTGTAGAGGATCAGCGCAACTTCTGAGGACGCGACTGTACACCTGGGAGCCTGGACAGAGGGATCGAACCTGAATCCATCCCTCACCGTCCTGCAGGCACGTGTAATACCACCTACATTTCCCTGGTATCGCGAAAACACCCGTAGCTACACACTTACTCGTCGAAGGCACAGGTATACACTTAGACGCTTCAGGATCGAACTGGTGACCTTCGGGACAGAATAGCAAGGTGGGTGGCAGGTTTGAGCTCCGGCAGTGAAGGTAAGCTCCGGGATTGTACGGGTCCGGGAGCGTCGTACCCGAACCGGCGCACGAGCACGCCTCCTGCGCCTCTTGGCTCCAGTTTGCAGGGTGACAGACGCCGCCCTCGAAGGCAGGGTGGTGTGGTGTGCAGTGTGTGGTGTGAGGGCAGGAGTGAAGGAAGGCCTCACCCCCTGCACATACCACCACCTGTAGGGGCAAATCCAGCATTTTTAAAAGGAGGGGGATTACTAAGCTTTTTTATTCATCATTTATTCTTGCATACACCACAAACTGAAGGGGCGAATCCAGTGTTTGTTTTTTTAAGGGGCTGGGGGGCAGGAATTCGTAAAACTTTTCCTTATACCGGTACCTCATTTTTTCAGAGGGGGAATCCAAATCTTGTTCATTTTCTTCAACATTTCTTAAGAGACGATGGAGAAAGAGTCCTACGCTTTATCATGTTCTTACCTATTGACGATAACCATTTATTTAGGTTGTAGAGTAAGGTATCTTGTTAATGTTCACTGATTATTGTGGTCAAGGAGTGAAAGAAACGAAGTATAACCGAGTGTTTGTGCAGCTGTGTGTGTGTGTGTGTGTGTGTGTGTGTGTGTGTGTGTGTGTGTGTGTGTGTGTGTGTGTGTGTGTGTGTGTGTGTGTGTGTGTGTGTGTGTGTGTGTGTGTGTGTGTGTGTGTGTGTGTGTGTGTGTGTAAGAAGGTGGATAAATTGCAATAGAAAAATAGTTACCGTGTGTGTGTGTGTGTGTGTGTGTGTGTGTGTGTGTGTGTGTGTGTGTGTGTGTCTGCCAGCTACCTGCATACACGACCCACAAGCAAACTTGACCCCGTCTCGGCATCTCCAGTCGTGCTCGGGCGCGCGCACGGGGGGCGGCGACCCCTCCTCGATTTCGGTCTCGTCGCGGTATCTCTTCGTCCCTGTCGTCGTCTTCTCACTCCCGCATTGCTGAGAGAGAGAGAGAGAGAGAGAGAGAGAGAGAGATTAGACATTTTAGTAATATCCACAGTTCTCACAAGGGACATTAATTGCAGTATCATCATCATCATCATCATCATCATCAAATCTACTCACCTCATCCTTCACACAGCCTCCATACCCCTCGTAGTATCTCCTCCTCGGACACAGGTAGAGGTGGAGGGTGAGGGTGGGGGTGTGGGGGTGTCCGTCTGCTCCCCCTCTCCCCTTCACACACTCCACATACCCCCCACACACCCCTTCCATCGCGAACCTTCCCTCATTCACACACGTCAAGCTTGAAGGGAAAGAGGGGAGATAAAAAAACAATAAACACTCTTAGACTCCTGTATTTCACCCCCAACTGAATAAAATCGTTTAGAATCGGCCGGAATAAGAGAAAGTTAATTTGTGACATGATTAACACTCAGGCTTCTGTGTCTCATCTAAAACAGAATATAATCGTCTGGTGTTAAGAGCAATTCAATATGTGACGTTACTCCTCATGACTGGAATTGCTGTTGCCCGGCGTGTGTGTTTATTTGTTCCATTGCTTGTGTGTTTACCTGTAATTAGCGGAGGGCCCCCTGGCTACCACCTGCAAAAGAGAGAGTGAGAGACAGGTGAGGGAGGCTGGGTAGACATGACTTATCTTTATATGCATAGTATTCGTATCTGTCAGTCTGTCTACCTATCCGTCGATCTATCTTTCTATCTGTCTATCTATCTATCTATCTGTCTATCTGCATGAAAATTAACATACAGATAGACAGATAGATGCATGTAAGTCTACACTTACATGCATACGTGCGTACGTACTTCTATCTGACTGTCTGTCAGTATATTTATGTACCTATCTGTTTATCTATCCGTCTGTCTGTATGTTTGTATGTCTGTCTAAAGATGGGTCTCTATACATCTAATCATCAACAGCATGTGTCTATATACCTACATCACACTGTTACACACACACACACACACACACACACACACACACACACACACACACACACACACACACACACACACACACACACACACACACACACAATACATTACCTGGCAGAAGCACAGTGGAAGGAGAATTATGTAGAATCGTAACATCTTCCTTATATTTCAACAAGAATCACTTTTCTCATGACACAGAGGGGACGGTGGTGCATTGGTTAGCAGGTCCAACTCGCAACTGAAAGATCCCTAGTTTGATTTTCGGAATAATCAGACTGTTAGACAAAATTCGTTTCCCTCTTGTCCCCCTCTTCACCTACAGAGAGAAAGAAAGAGAGAGAGAATCCCGTTTTGAGTCTGCACAAAACTCTGTTGACTTTTTTTTACAATCTTTTCTGGTGTCCAAGTATGTTTGAACTCTCACTCGACCCAATATTGTCTTATCCGGCACATCTTCTTTTTTTTTCGTTATTTGAGTTTTCTTGCTGTGCTGCGGCGCTTTCTGAAATTGCCAAGAGCCGAAGAAACACTTATTATGGAAAAGGAAACAATGTGTCAGTTTGTCATTTCGATCACGGTTGCCTCATGTGGATTTGGACGTGCAGCTGTAAGTTTCTTATGACGTTGGCCGAATTGCTCCCTGCAAATGCAAAGTGCTGGATAAACACTTAGATGTCGAAAAGAAAATTTATCAGTATATAAAATCGTTTACAGCCTCCTCGTGTGGATGTGGACGTATAGCTGTAAGATCCTCATGACCCAGACCTCGCTGAAGACCGTCGGTGCTATCTGGAAGTGCCAAGTGCTAGAAAAATACTTATTTGTAGAGAAAACAATCTGCCACTTTGTCACTTTGCTCATAACTTTCTCACTTCGTCCACAACTTCCTTGTGTTGATGTCGATGTGTTGCTGTAATTTCTTGATGATCCAGGTATCGCTTAAGTGCCAGTTTCGACCCATTTTCCTTGTTGAAAGTGTCAGGTGCTGGAGAAACACTTATTTGTAGAGAAAACACGGTGTCACGTTGTCCACAGCTTCCTCATGTGGATTTAGACATGTTTTTGTAAGTTCCTCATGAGCCTGGTCTCGATGACGTGCTAATTAGTGCCCTTTTTGCATGCTTGAAAGTGCTGCAAGTGTCGCCTAGTAAGAGTAGTGAGAGACTGGAAGGTGTGGCTTGGTGTGCGTGTGGTGGTGCTGGTGCTGGTGGTGGTGGGGTGTGGAGAGAAACCTACATCATTGACCTGTTTTCCGCATCTTGTCGCTTCATCGAACCGTGTACTGACTGGCATTAGGAGGCTCCGTAGCACTTCATCTTAAGCAGATTTTTTTTTTTTTCTTGGCACATTTTAGCTTCGAGATGTGGTATGTCTATATTTCGTGGTAGGAGATTTGAGGTGGATGGTTACAGTCGTCCTGGGAGTGTGGTGGAATCAAAAACCCGGTAGCTGGCTTTGTACAGCACTCCCAGCCAGGGAACTTGACCACATTTACACAGAGTCTGGGCTGAGACTTCGGTGGTGACTGACCTGCGAGAAGAAACACTCCGATTTCCCGAGGCCTAAGGTAGGGCTGGTGGCGGTAAGGGCATACGGCCAGTAGAAAAATTTTGACGAAGCAACTTGTATGTGGTTCACTGGTGGTACTGGAGCCACACGCCATCGACATGTTAGGGAAAAAAAAAATCATCCTTCTTTCCTGTTCTCTCACAATTACCTGTTCATTCCTTCCCTTCCTCCTCCATCTTTTTCCTCCCCTTTCTCCCCCCCTCTCACACTTTTCTCCCCTCCTCCTCCTCCTCCTCCTCCTCCTCCTCCTTGATCTCATTTCCTCATTTGAGCAACTTTCTTTTTCCCTTTCAAGAAAATTTAGGCAGTGACTTGTTTTGAGAGGAAGCAAAATTAGTGACTCTCTCTCTCTCTCTCTCTCTCTCTCTCTCTCTCTCTCTCTCTCTCTCTCTCTCTCTCTCTCTCACCTAATTCAACTTCACCTAACCAACCCAACCTAATCATGTCAAAGCTGATCTAATTTAACCCAGTCTCACCTAACCCATCCACACTAGGTCTTACTGAACCCCGCCTAACCTCGAATGACCTGACCACACCTAATTAACCCAACCTAACCTATCTTAACCTCACCTAACCCAGCCTAACTATATTTAACCTCACTGTCGCACCAAACCTCGCCATACCTAACCTAACCAAACCTGACGCAGCCTAACCATAACTAAACCGACCTAATATCACCCAGTCTCACTTGGCCTAATCCTGCCTAACCCAACCCAACCCAGCCAAGCCAAAAATGACCTAATCCAACCAAATCTAACCCAGCCTAACCTAACCTAATATAAACCAATCTAAACACATCTAAACAGACGTATTCTAACCCAATCTAACCTAATCCGTATATACCTAATGGAACTGAACCCAACCCGACCTAAAATGACCTAATCCGACCAATCCCTGCCTAAACTAACCTAACCTAGCTTCATATCGGCAATTCATTCTTTACGATTTACGCGTGGCCTGTGAAGGTCTGCGGATGTCACACTCAAAGTTTGGCCCAAGTGATTTTGTGTGTGTGTGTGTGTGTGTGTGTGTGTGTGTGTGTGTGTGTGTGTGTGTGTGTGTGTGTGTGTGTGTGTGTGTGTGTGTGTGTGTGTGTGTGTGTGTGTGTGTGTGTGTGTGTGTGTGTGTGTGTGTGTGTGTGTGTGTGTGTGTTTGTCGCCTGGCAACGTGCTGGTTCTTGCTGGTGCTGCTGCTGGGACATACTGCACTGGATATGTGGGCTGGTGATGATGGTTGGGTACGGGAATAACACGTTCACTGGTGTATAGGCCACGGAGAATATACGGTAGGTCTTGGTGGCAATAAGAAAGTCATCCCATGAAGAGGAAATAGGTCCATCATGGCAACATTTAAGTCCTGCCACAGGGGAAAGAGAGCTCCATGAAATATAAGGAAGGACCCTTGATGGGATAGTACGTGTGTAGAGGAATTGGTGTGTTTCCCACGAGCGATATGTACAGGTGATGGAGGAATAGGTATGTCCCGCCCCTCCACGGTAGCTGAATAGGTCCATGTAAAGCAGATCTCTGCCACATAAGGGGGAGTATATCCAGGAAGGAAAGTTTAGTTGCCCTTGTATGGGAAAACAGGGCAGCGAAGGACACAGCAGAGGCCCTCTCATAACTGAATAGGGATGCAGTGGCAGTGGGTGAATCCCTCTATGTGGCTAAAACAAACCCACTGAGTATTAAGGTGTGCCATTTACCTGCCCTCTGTTGGCACGCTGTTGGCATTCACTCTGTCCCTTGATTAGTGTTCGCCACTGTACCTTTTATTCTCTCGATAGATAGATAGATATTACCTCTTTTTCCTCCTCCTCCTCCTCCTCCTCCTCCCCTTTCTCCCGGTAGCCATGTCTGTCCGGGTGGTTAGGTTCGAATAAACACCTGGCGTGATTTTGCGTGTATGTTTACAAGGCTGTACACGCACATAAGCATACATACATACATACATACATACATGTACTCATCATCGCTTCTGTTCTCCATTAACCCCCTTCCCCCTCACTCTTCTTTTTTTCTCCTACACCTCTCCTCACCTTATCTCCTCTTCTCTTCTCTCCTCTCCTCTCCTATATTCCCATCACACTTGTTCTCTCTTGATCATTTCCTATAATTTCTTCATCTTCTTTAGTCCTCTCGTCTCTTTTCTTCTTGTACACCCTCCTACAAAAATTTCCACGTCAGCTTTTCTCTGTTCCTTGGTGTTCCTTCTCACTTTTTCCTGTCGGTTTCAGCTGGGGGGTTTGGTGGGCGGGGGAGATCCTCCTCCTTTGCTATCCTTGTCTCATTCTAGTAGTTTAGTTACACACTTGTAGGAACGGCCTAGCATGGATCACTTGCCCTACTGCAGTTCTCTCTTCTTTTCTCTCCACGCCTCTTGCTCGCCCCTTCCCCCTGGACCGCCACCCCCCTACTCTGGACCGCAACACCCTCCCCCCCCCTCTCAGTACCAATAGACCGTCTCACTCGAATTGCGGTCTCACAGTGGCAGACCAAACAGAGCGGCTGTCTGGGTCACCGAATTCAGCTCGCTCTGGTTCCTGCTCCCGTCCACATGGCAAACAGTTGTCGGTGTGTTTTCACGTGACGGAACTGGGCCACGGCTTTACCTTGAATACTAAGTCGTGGCTGCATGAAATCCGATGAGCCATAGTTGTCAGGAATGCGTCTCCTTGGTAACTAGTCAAATAAACCCTCCAGTCTTACTACACGGCCGTGAAGTGAGCTGAAAAAGGTTGGGATGAGATAGGAATGAATCTCCTTGGTCACTAGTCAAATCAACCCTCCAGTCTATTCACACTTGGCCATGTAGTGAAGGAAAAGGGTTGAGTTCTTTCCTGCATACGGTACAGGGGTAACCAAAAGTTCATTGACGCTCTTCTGCTAGCTGTGGCAATGGAAGGCTTGATAAGAAATATTTTTATGTGATGATATGAAGCGAACAAGAAAGGAATATGAGAATGAAGAGTATCGTTTCAGAAGGATTGTCTGGGATTTTTGGCTCGTGGCTGTTGTCAATGTGGTAATCTCCAGGCCTTGATTTAGCAAACAATAGAAGATTATATTCGGCTTTGAGTGAGTCCTGGATTAAGCTTAGCATGTCCGTGAAAAATCTAAATAAATTCCCTTTGAGCTCAGACGCCTTTTTTCAGCCGAGGATGAGTCTTAGGAACCAGAATGTTGATATCGTTTGTGTAAAAATAAAATTATTCTTTACATCCCTTCTGGCCGTCCTTGTGTTTGCCAAAGACACCTCGGAGTTGTGTGTGTGTGTGTGTGTGTGTGTGTGTGTGACATCGTGAGAGACAGGAGATAAAAACGACATAATGTGTGTGAGAAAAAATGCAAAAATCATATATGAGGTGCAGAAGCGTAAAGGTCACCCCGTTGCAGATCAAATAGGAGAAGACACTAGTATAAAAGTACGAGATGCGGGAGCTTCAGGACCCGTAAGTTAATGCCCTTTTTGCAGTGTGGTGAGGGAGAGGGATTTGTGCGGCATGGTGTGAGAGAGCGGCTTGGTGTGGTGTTACGTTGTGCTGTGTGGTGTGGTATGGTGTGGTATGATGTGGTATAGCTTGGTGTGATGCAGTATGGAATGATGTGGTATAGCGTGGTGTGGTGCTGTGTGCTGTGGTGTGGGGTGGGGTGATTTTTTATGGTTTGGTGTGGTGTTATGTGGTGTGGCTTGATGTGATGCTGGGTGGTATGGCGTGGTGTGGTTTTGTGTGGTGTGGTGTAGTTTGGTGTAATGTGGTGGGATGTAGCTTCACTAGACTCTGAAATTTTTGGGAATGAACCACCCCTCTAGTTCGAGAAGTCCAAAAAGAATAAAATACATCGGAAGGTGACAAGAATAAAATAAAGATTAATTTTTAGGGAAGAAAGGGCTGAGGCATTTTACACGAGAGGGCCTGCCTGAGATGTGTTAATGGGACCATCAATCTTTCTAGGGGATTATGGGTAGGAGAGAGAGAGAGAGAGAGGGGGGAGGGAGGGAGGGAGGGAGAGAGAGCGTAGAGAGTGTCTGTGTTTGAGAAAGTGTACGTGTAAGTATATATGTACTGTGTGTAAGTATGTGTGCCTCTGTGCCCACGGTGTACAAACAGAGAGGGTCAGCCGTGCCTTACATCCAAACACAACCCCCTTCCACTTACACGGCCCCCCTATCACCCCCGACCCCTCACAACCCACCCCCAATAACCCTTACCCCCATTCCTCACGCGACAAACCCCCACCCCTACCCCTACATAGCCACCCCTATCATTTCCACCCCCTCCTACTCCCATCTCACACACACACCCCATACCCCATCCCCACACAACACACCTCAGCTAACCCCATCCCCTACACCCTCCATCCCTCACACCCCCCATGCAGCACCCTCAACCCCCGCACGACCCCTTCCCCAACCACCCTCACTCCTCACCCCTTCACACTGACCCCGTCCTGCCCTACTCAGGTGATTGACCCTGATACTCACACTTCCTTATACTTCACTTCCTCATACTTTACCTCTTTCGCCATACGTCGCGCGAGTTTTCTTTTCTTTTAACTAAGTTTCACAGAACTTTAGACACAAGCTTGAATGGTGAGTAAATGAGACCTTTTTCTCATTTAATTAGGCAGACTTTCGGTTAGTTTCTCTTATCAGGACTTTTTGCACTTTCTGGACCCTACCCCTCTCCATTGTTTAGGCAGGCAAATAGATCTGGATTATGATATTGATAATGATGACACACGTAGCTTACATTAGCCCCATGGAAGTACTCCTGTCGTACATCCACACACTTGCTCCAACTTCCCTGCCACTGATAGAAGCATTGATGGAACTCTTCTTTCTCGGTGCTCTTCAGGACCCTCGTCGTTTCGGAGGGCATGTTTTTAGTCGTGTCAGTATGATGTCCATTTATCACATGATTCAGTCTGGGGAACGCAAGCAATGGCATGGTGCTAAAGCAGGTGAAGTATATGTGGGAGGATATTTTTCCACGACAGTATACGCAAAGGAGATCAAAGGATAGAAAACAGCAACTGACTTAATAGTCTCTCGAAGCAGTTTGTTACAGAGACTATGATTATGAGAGCTACTTTTGTAAGGTTAAAAGGACAGTGAAGCAAGAAGGCTGGTTAATGATCTTTGCGTGGCAGTGGTGGAAAAAAATAATAGAAAAAAATACTTCTGGGAGCGAAGGGGTTAATTTGAGGAGTCTGCAGGGAGTGTGTATTTCTTGAAGCCGAATAAGCATCTCTGTCTGACTCTCCTGGCAGTGGCGAGATTGAGACGTGACGAAGGTGTTGACTTGAGGGTTGTGCCGGGATATTCACCTCTCGCCGAACCGGTACCGGGTGTGTTTACATCTGGCTTACCCTACCCTGCCTTGACCTGGGTTCGTATTTATTAAGATTTTTATTTAATTTTCAACATAAGCTGGTATCGTATGAGTTAATATGAGATACTGCGTTGTGTTTTCGTATTTTCATTTGAACATTGACTCTGGTTTGGCTGTGAAGTATTAGGTAAGTGTATAAGTAAAGGCAAAAGTATATATAAAGATTTCATATACTATTTCATATTTAGGAAAGTTTATAGATACGAACCTTGGCCTGCCCTGCCTTGACCTGGTCTGGGTTCCTATTTATAGAAATATATGTACTGAGTTCACTGAGAGGGTAAAGAGTCTGTTATTAGAAATAGTAGTGCACACACCAAACAAGGAATTTTGTACACAACTTGAAATCAAGAGAGTTCATAACTATGGAACCTGCCTGCCCTGTCTTTGCCATTTCCTGCCGTGTCCTTCCCTGCCCTGCCCTGCCTTGCCTTGTCTAAGGTAGACTCGAGTACGGGAAGGTAGGGCAGGACCCTGTCCTGTCCTGTCCTGCCCTACCTTCCTCTACTCGAGTCTGCATTCAGTATCCTACCTTTTCCTTGCCTGCCTTACCCTGCCATGCCATGCCCTCCCCCAGTCTAGTTCACCTACATTACTCTACGTTACCCTACCTTTACCTTCCTGACCCTGCATTGCCCCACCATGCTGCCCTCTCATGTTCTATCCTTATCTGCCCTGCTTTCCCTTAATCATTCCTGCCTTCACTACCCTACCCATCCCTGCCCTGCCCTGCCATGCCATGCCCTGCCCGGCTTTCCCCTTCCTTACTCTCCCCAACGTTACCTATCATTACTTTGCCCTGTCTGTTTTGCCACGCCCCGCCTTCCCCTGCCATACCCTGCCACGACCTACTCATCACTGCTTTACCTTGTCCTCTGCTTTTATTTTGATGATTCACGCCTGGTATATTGCTCTCTTCGCGGCTCACGTAGAACACATCATTATCACCATGAGAGAGAGAGAGAGAGAGAGAGGCAGACAGACAGACAGACAGAATGTGAGAATGTGATAGTTTGTGTGTGTGTGTGTGTGTGTGTGTGTGTGTGTGTGTGCTTAAGTGCCCCCGTAGGAACTTTGTGGTGAGGGACAAACAGATCACAGACGGGGGACAAACTTGGGGAGGGGGGAGGGGCGAGGGGGAGGGGGGGGGCAGGGAGGAAGGGAGGCTAGCGGATTACAGGCTTACATAGTGGGATTTACGTGCAACAAAGAGAGTAGATGCTATAGAAGAGAAGTACTGGTTACTGATCATGGGAGGGATTAGCAGACTAGGGATAGATGATGATGAAATGATGATGAAGATAATGATGATGATGATGATGATGATGATGATGATGATGATGATGATGTGTTTCCCTGTATTAACTTTCTTTTAATATATTTAGCTTAAGGTAGATATATAAATTAAATAAGAAAGGGATCAACGGGAATTATCAAGCCTGTTACTCTGATATTCCTTTTTTTTTAAAAGATATAGAGAGTAAATAATAAGAGGTAAATAAACGAGAAATTTAAGACTCTTTATTCTGAGGTTCCATGTCGTTTAAAGATGAGGTTGCAAATTTAAACGATACTGATATTACTCCTAGGTCGCTTACCCATGCAGTCAGCTCCAAATTACCGAGATAGTCATTAGGAGTGAATAAAATCTTGTTCTAGTTTATGTTTAAGTCGCTTATTCATGCATTTCACATGAAGTATCGCTATTCTGCACTGAGAATGTACAATTTCCACGAAGTAATTCACGTACAGGTCGCTTACTCATACAACCCGCTCCTTTTAACCGAGAATTTAATTGGGAATGCATGATTGCTGGGTTTATTTACATTTAAGCTGCATACTCGTGAAATGCACTTAAGAGTTACTGTAATTTCATCGGGGGTGCAATACTTCCTTGCTTGGTTACGTTTAAGTCGGGCACTCGTACAGTCCGATGCTGGAGAGGAACGCCTTCATGTGGTGGCACTCATATAACCGGGCGGCTCAACTGCCTGGTTATACAGACGCCTTTCAACTACTTCTCCGTAGCCCGGAAGAAAGGTAGTGGACTTCAGGAGATGGACAGTTTAAGCCTTCAGTCCATTGAGTCCACGTTTCGGATAACCTTGGAGCCACAACAACAACAATCCGTGCAGTCCACAAGGAGTAAACTAGATATGCTCTGGGAGTCTATGAAATCCCCCTCTTGATGTGGACAACTCTAGTCCTTAACTCCACCTAACGCCAGACGATTTTATTCAGCTGAGAGTGAGTCATAGGAGCCAGGGAGGGTTAATGGAGATGATAGATACAATAGATGTAAGTGAAGTGATTAAGCTTTTGTGCTGTTATAAAGAGCTCCAGGTTATATTGACTCTGATATGCTATATAACAACGTCTGTCTTGCTGTCTTACGCTTCACCGGAGAGAGACAGAGACAGACAGACAGACTCAGACAGACAGACATATGCAGAGAAAGAGAGAGAGGGAGAGAGAGAGGTCAGGCCAGTTTGCTCATCGTTATTACACCTGCCTACAATTTCGCCTTCTTTACTCACTCTCTTTCGGCCATTTCTCTCCTCGGCGCCGAATTCGTGTAGGGAACCGAACCGAACCGTTACCTGGGCGAATTTGCTCAGCGTCGGGGGAACTGAATAGGGTTTATTTAGAGAAAACGGGAGGAGGAAAGAGGGGGAGGAGGGGGGGTGGAGGAGTGGGAAGGGGGAGGTAGGAGGGGAGTAGGGATGGTAGGAGGGAAAGAGGAGATCAAGGTAGGGAAGAAGGGGGAAGAGAGGGAGGAAAGGAGGAGGGAAGGAGGAATGGGAGGGAGGAAAAGAAAGGAAGGAACAGGGTGGGAAGGAAGAAAGGAAGGAAAAGGGAGGAAGAGAAGGAAGGAACAGGAGGGAGAGAGGGAGGGAGGGAAGGAGCAGGGAGGGAGAGGGAGAAGGAGCAACGTGGGAGGGAGGGAGAGAGGGAGGGAAGCAGCCACCTCAGGAGTATATAAGGCCTGGGTTTGGATGTGGAGAATCAGTTGTCCCCGTCCCTCCATCAGTCTCACAGCAACATGGCGGCAGCAGGCATTAAGTTCCTCGCTCTGACCATCAGCGTGAGTTGTATTTTGTCACCAGTCCTCGTATCACCCATCTTTCTACTATTTCCAGACGATTTTACTCAGCCTGGGATAGACTCTGCCAGCTGGAGGGGTTAGGTAAAGCTTTATTGAACCCCTTCAGTACGAGAGGCCATTAAAAAGTTGAATTAAAGGAGGTCTGGTCACAACAATAAAAAAAAAAAAAAATAGTTACACATTTAGGCCTTCTTCCTCCACTACACCATGTTAGGCAGTCTCACACTTCATGCCTCCGTCTCATTCTTGATATATTTACTCGTCTCTCTCTCTCTCTCTCTCTCTCTCTCTCTCTCTCTCTCTCTCTCTCTCTCTCCATCAATCTGGCCTTTGTTTCCTTCTTCCTAGGATATAAAAAAAAATCTGTCAATCCGTCTATCTGTATCTGTATATCTATCCATTCATCTGTCTGTCTGTCTGTCAATCTTTCTGTCATTCTGACTTTCTGTGTATCTTTCTGTGTCAGTCTGTATGTCTGTCTTATATATTTATGTGTTTGTCTGCCTATCTGCCACTTTGTCTCTCCATCTGCATATCTATCTCTCAATCTGTCTATCTCTCTATCTATCTGTCTTTCTATCTATCTATCTATCTATCTATCTATCTGTCTATATCTATCTATCTAACTATCTATCTATCTATCTATCTATCTATCTGTCTATATCTATCTATCTATCTAACTATCTATCTATCTATCTATCTATCTATCTATATATATATATATATATATATATATATATATATATATATATATATATATATATATATCAGTTTAACTGCCACTCTTTCTGAGTACCTGCCTAATTAATCAGTCTCTCTGTTCCAGGTGTACTTGGCTGCAGCCCACGAAGATCAAGAACTAAGCGAAATCAGGTAAGTTAATCCACACATACGTTTTTACCGTTTCTATTAAGTATTTTTTTTTATACCCTTTTGAATTTTGGTTACATTCTCTCCAATACGTTCGTATTCCTTCCACACGGTTTGATAGACCTAATGACAACCCTCTGGTATTGATTTTTTTAAGGCAATAGCTAATCCCTCCAGTTTGAAAAGTCTGTTCCTTGTATTACAACAGTCAGGAGAATTAAGTGGGAGACCCATAGGTTTAATTAGTCATTGTTTTCATGTGTGCATATTATGGTTATATTCTGAGCCATCGTCAGGAACTCACGGATTGGCTCTGTGTTCTTGTGGTATTTGCTCACATGCCATTCGGGATGTTTTGTATCGGCGGCGACGCTTTTCTTACGTTGAAAAATGAAAAGTTTAAGTAAGTGAGTCATATAATTCCCACGAGAAAAAAAAAAGAAAAAAAGAAGCAAGTATAGGAGTAACAGTTACATATATTCCTTTCTTTAGATCTGTTTCATGATGCTTGAGAGAAGATTGATATGTAGCCTACGGAGGCACATTGCAGTACCTTGTACAATTACTTTTCTTACATTAAAATGCTCGCTAGAGACTGTGTAGGTGATGCAGTCCATATAATGCCTCTTAAAGCAATGCTCTTTAGTTTAATGTAACTCTTTATTTATTACTTAACTTAGATTAAAACTTATTACTTTGTATTGAGCTCAGCCTGGATCTAGAACGAATGGATCAGCTGAAGAGACATTTTTTTTTATGTAAAAACTAATGCTTGTGGGATACTTTATGAACAACGTATTTTGTTATATCAGCAGCGTTGTTCTGCGTGAGGCACAGTGTTAAAATTTCACCCTCTGAGGAATATATCAATAAATTCTGTAAAGCAGAAGGCTAGGATTTATGCCTTCACTTCCCGCCTGTCTCAGTATTTGGTGTGAGTGTGTGGAGAAGGATATGGTCTTCCAGTTTTGAGCTAAATAAACCTTCCATTTGCATAGTTCACCGCGAATCATTGCAAGATGTATTAACGCACTGTAATTCTGCTTCAAGTATGGGGTAGGTTAGAGGGCTGTATCTTGATTTGCCTCTTCTTCACCTTCCTTCCCCGCCCGTCTCAGCATGCGGTGTGTGTCCGAGGGTCGATTCCCACACCCCGAGGACTGTGGCAGCTTCGTGGACTGTATGTACCACCAGGACGAAGACCACGGCTTACACCTGCACGCCAGGGTGGGATCATGCAGGGGCAGAGCATTCCATCCCACCCTGAGGAAGTGCATTAGCCTGGAGAAGGTGAGGGACACGGAGGAAAGGTGAGGTAGGAGGCGGGAGGATAGTGTGAGTGGAGGAAGGTATGGGAGGATGGGAAGGCAAGTTCAGGAATTAAGTGTGAGGAAGGTAGAGGAAGATTGGGGTAAAGAGGAAGAGGAAGGGAATGTGAAAAGGGGTCATGTAGAAGCAGGGCTTTCCACCCCACCTATAAGAAGTGCATTGTCCTCGACAAGGTGAGCGGGAAGTGGGGGAAAGGTAAGATAGGAGGGTGGGAGGGAAGGTGAGATAGGTGGGAGAGGGAACGTGAGACAGGAGGGGAAGGAAAGGGAGGGAAGGTGAAATAGGAAGGGAGGTCAGTGTTCGTGAAGGAAAGTAAGGGAGGAGGGTAAAGGAAGGTGAGACAGGAGGGAAAGTGTAGTGTGAGTAAATGAAGGTGAGAAGTGCATTGACCCGGACAAGGCGAGGTAAGTAAAGATGTGACAGTAGAAACAGGAAAGAAAATAGAAGAGTGGAGAAGGAGGACTGCTGAAGGAGGGAGAGGAAATGAATGGTATTAGCAAGGAAGTGAGGGTTTGGACCTAAACAGGGAAGTGAAAGAATGGAGGAGGACTGAGACTGGAAGAGGGAGAGAAAGGAAGGGAGGTGAAGGAGGAGAGAGCGGAAAGTCAAGCGCCCTACCGTAAAGAAATGTCTGAAGAAGGACAAGGTGAGGAAAAACAGAGGAAAGGCGAGAGAGTAGGGTGGAGAAAGGTGAGGCAGGAGGGGGAGAAGGATAGTGAAGAGGAGAATAGAGGAGGAAAGGAAGGGAATGAAAGGAGGAGGAAGCGAGCATTCCTTCGTACCCTTGAAAGTGCCTGGGGATGGACAAGGTAAGTGGAAGAGTAAAGGGAAAGTGGGGGGAGGGGGAGGGAAGGTGAGGCAGAAGGGGATGGTGGTGGGAAATCGAGGCAGGAGGGGAAGAAAGGTCAGGGAAGTCGACAAGTGGAGGGTGACTGAGAGTGAGAGAATGAAGGAGGAGGAGGGAAAGTATGGTAAGGCAGGATGGGGAAGGAAAACAAAGTAGAGAAAGGGGAGGAGGTAAGATAAATTTATTTCCATTTATCAAAATATTCATTTTACGAATCTTTACTGACATGATTGTTTGTGACGTTTTTAGTTATATTTTTGATTAGCGACATTCCAACATTTTTTGCGAACTAATTTAACGAGTTAGGTATTTCGGAGTTATACTGTATTTAGAGTTGTGCATTCAAGATGGATAGATGGTGATTTTAGGCCAAGTTAGAATAAAAAGAGAATAGGATAAGCCCCATGGCCATCTGCTCCACAGATGCAGGGGTGTCTGCCCCGTGCTGCCAGGGCTCTTGTGGCCGACCCCAAGCTGGACTACGTGTGTGAGGGCGCCACCAGCGAGTTCGTGTGTGCCGACTGCAAGACTCTAGTGAACTGCGTCAATGGCACGGCATACCCAGATGTGTGCGGACAGGGAGACCTCTGTGCTACCAAGGTTGAAAAGTTTGGTGGTGGTGTGTGCTACCCCAGCCAGCCCCCAGAGTGCTACTGCGACCAGCCCAACCAGTTCAAAATTGATAACTATGATGAAACCCGCTTCTTGTTCTGCAAGGACAAGGGCTCAGACCCAACCATCTACCAGTGCCCTCACGACCATGTGTTCGACCCAGACTTGAGCCAGTGCAGGAACTACGAGGGACTTCCAGAGTGCACCAGTATCGGAGTGTTTGCCAACGCCAAGAACTGCTCCCAGTACTACAACTGCATCTTCACTACGAACGGCTGGGTACAGAAGGCCTTCTCATGTGAAAACGAGACGGAGATGTACAACGAAGCCACTGGACAATGCGAAGACCCCTGTGATTGGGACACGGGACGTTTCACCTGTACCAGCGAAGGCCGCTTCAGGGACCCCATCAACTGCAACGGATATTTCGAGTGTGTGAAGACCGAGGACTCCCAGAGCACACCCACGTTCCGCCAGACCCACCACCTTTGTCCCGAGGGCTACGAGTGGGATCCGTCAGCCAGGGATGCTTTCGGCCACTGTGTCTTGGAGGGCACAAGCAAGCTACCGTGTGCCCCGATCACAGCGAACAAGTGCACCGTCAACCGTGATCTGTGCCACAACAATTAAACGACATGATGGGCTGAGGGTCGCATGCATGACGGTTTCGGAGAATTCGTTAATGTCTCTTCTCGGTCATTCACATTTTGAAAAACATCTTTACATTCTCCTACTTGCTATTGACAAAAACCGTGCCAATATTTAAAAGATATAGCATATAAGAGGACACCAAGGCGTCATAAAGCAAAATAAGTCGCTAAGGAGAAGGTACTATGCAGTCATCTATGCCAATAAGAATATAAACCTAAGACTCGTATTCTCGTTGATATGATAGATTCCGTAGCACATTTTTCTCAGTGATTTATTATGCGTATTACATCTTGATATTCTCTTGCTTGTTAAATACATTGTTTTCATATCGACATGGTTTGTATCAGGACACAGGAGGATATTGAAATGCAACAGGCTGAATAAATCACCGCGAAAATTGTTACGAAATCTTCAAAGTCAGTTTAGAATACGGTCCCATCTCTCAGCCCACTCCTCGATCATCTTGGTCCTTGGTCTGGCCTAGATCATGCCTGGCTCATTATTTATCTTTCTAAAATTTGCTCTGAGCCTTCTTAGCTAACCCTGAACCCTTTTTTTTTTTTTTTTAGGGAAAGAGAGAGAAAGAGGGAGAACTTTGGCCTTTGTGAAAGCTAGGACACGTTTTAAGATAGCCATAACCCCTTTTGACATAGTACTGAGTCTTTTTTAGTTTGCCAGGAATATTGGAGATAGTTCTGACCCCCTTTAGACAGCGATGACCCCTTTTTAGGTTGCCGTGACCCCTTCTATATAGGTTTTGGTTCACTCTCATCCACCTTAGAAAACTCTTTGCTCCCTGATCCTCCCCACCCTCAGTAGATCTTGGTCCTTTCTAGACAGCTTCTAAATTCACCTTAGATAGTGCTGGTCCACCCAAGGTAGCCTATTCGAACCTAGATTTCCCTTGAACCACACTAGATAGCTCCTAATCACCTATAGATATCCCCTGGTCCACCTTAGCTAGTTCCTGACCCTTTCTAGATAGCCTTGGTCCATTCTTAGATAGCACTGGTCACCCTCTTTCCCTTAGTCACATTAGATAGCCTTTTGTTCACCCTAGGTAGTCCTTACTCCACTCGTGGTAGCTTGTATCACCCTAGATAGTCCCTGATTCCCTTTCCTCTAAAATAGCGCCAGTTCTACCTTACATTTCCACAGTCAGCCCGACACATGCTAGGATACTACACTGTAACACTTTCATGAACTAAATTCAACTGATAGATATTCAGATACTTAAATATTCATTGCGTCTATCGCACCCAGATGCCGTTTTATAATGTATCTGACAGCACAATAGATACGAGTGTTAATCACAGCTCACTTACATTTTAATTTAGCATTGTATCTCATAACAAGCATAAATAATTGTTATGTCAGGAAGATTTTTTTTGTTTCATAGAAGTATTAAAATAGCACTGAAAAATTTCCCTGTCACAGCATAATTAATCAACCATGTAATCCCTCATCACAAAAAAAAAATAGTAAACACATAATCCTCTCTATCACAGCCAGATTCTTGTTGCCTTGTGTGGACCAGTTTATTTATGAACACCAGTTATTAATGCTTTCGTTTTGATTGTTGTTGTTGTTATTGTTGTAATTGTTAATTTATTTGTTGCTAATTTAATAAATTATGAATTAATAGGATGGTGTGTTTGATTTATAACCAGTGTAGGAGCTTGAGCTTTTCCGTACAGTGACCTCGCTGTAGTCATTTTATTATTTTTTTTTTTAATTTTAAATGGCAGAAAGCCGCAGCCCCTTCCAGCTCGGTTGATGCCCAGACATAGCCTGACAGGAGGGTTAATATGACTTGTAACCAAGGAGATTCATTCTTACCTCTTAAGACATTTAAATTCGCACAACCACGAGCTAGTATTCAAGTTCCCAAATGCAGTCATACTGAAGAGCTGATTTGACTAATAACCAAGGAGACTTATTACTACCTCACAGCTAAGGCTTTTCGAATTTCATACAACCTCGAATTAGTATTCAAGTTGTGAAAATAGCCCAGCTTCCTCAGATGACGACGCATTGCCTAGGCCTATAGCACAGTCTTGCTGCTGCCTGGCGATATTATTGAGTTTAGGAAGGTACACCCACCCCAAAAAAAATATCATTACCTCTGGGTGCGATGAACTCTGAAATGATTTGTAAAAATGAAACTGAGTTCACTTGGTACTGATAGTAGTTCAGAATCCGTGTTCCTTATGTCATATTGTATCACACCACAAGGGTAACGAATATTTTTTGTGTGGGCGTACCTTACCAGTGGAGAGCTCTGTAGACACTGTATCTAACCCCTCCGGTTTTAAGGTCTCTCAAGGGCTGAATTAAATCGTTTGGAGACTGCATGATAAATAACAAAAAATGTTTTATTGAGAGGGTTATGCGTTTCAGTACGACCTGTATTTATCTGTCCATATTACTGTAGGCCCTGGTGCTGGAGGGGGACGCCTTCCCCTGGTGGCATCGATATAACCGGCGAGATTCACTACCCAGATATACAAACCCCCTTCATCTCCCTCCCTATCCCCCGTATGGAGGATGTATTTAAAATTATCTTTGATTTGGAGCCAGAATTTAAAGGGCTTGAATGACTGTGACCCATTCCTTTGAGCATCCTGTTCATACATCTTTTCTTTTCTTTTTATTTTTTCTGCATCCTATCCCACTTCATCTTTGCATGTTGGTTAAGAACTGGGATGATGGTGGTTCTGTGTGTATGTGTGTGTGTGTGTGTGTGTGTGTGTGTGTGTTTACAAAAAATATATTCATGTGTGCTGATGGTTTAGCCGGTGAGGTAGTCTGTAGACCTGAATGAATGTGTGACCTATTTCATTGGTGATGCTGCTGGTTAGTTCTCTCGCTATCACGTATTCCATTTTCTTTCCTCACCCCATCCCTAGGTGGGAATAAGAGGTCAGGTTGATAATGATGATGATGATGTAGCAGAGCTTGAAGTTAGACTAACATAATATACTGGTGTGCAGATTAACTGCTTTAAAGCTTTCCCTGTGATGCATTTTCTGTTCACTCATCCAACCACTATCTTAGGATAATTTGCTGTTATGGTGGTATCAATTTATAAGATGTTCTCAGTGATTCTGTTGTCTGCAGGGTGTGGTGGAGAGCGCCATCAACTAAGGTAAATAAAAAGGGGATTGGGAAGTTCGTTACATCAGAGCAGGCGCGGTATTGTGTATGGACCTCAGCCCTTGTGACGCCACCTGAGGGACCTGTTTGGTGCGTTATAATGTTGGTGGTAAGTGATTTGTCAAATCCTTATTGTTGTTGTTGTGGCCCCAGGCTTATTTTAAAGCGAACCCGGTGGACTGCAGGCTGAAGCTGGTCTTCCCCTGAATACATCATCTTTCATTTGAGGGACAGGGAGAAAGCCGAGGGAGTTTTGTGTAACTATAAGTAGTGGAGCAACCTGTTTATATCAGTACCACAACTTGAAGTCGTTCCTCTCCATCAACGGTTAATTTTTAGTCTACGGATAATACCACAGGAGGACCTCCTGTCAGGAAGGGGTTAATTCCTTCACCTTGTGGAATTTTTCATCAGCTGAATAAAATCATGTAGTGATAGCCACAATAAAAGACAGTACGAGTACATCTTTGTGGAGAATGCAGTCCCTCAGTCCATGCTAACTCGTTTCACCCTCCCGTTCACCTTATCCTGATTCACCATACCCAGTTCCTCTACTCAGCCTCATTCAATCCCATCTCCACCTCATCCTTGCCCATCAGCAGTGATGGTGGCTGAGAGGGTGCGGGTCTGCAGACATTTTCGGTGGTGCAGAGTATAGAACTTCAATCAACTAAACAAAATCTTCTGGTGTTACCCTCCTCAAAATACCTAAGTAGTGCCGGAGTGGGACGCCTTCATGTTTTGGCATTGAAATAGCCAGAAGGTCCCGTGCCCGGTTACCTAGTATATAGAAAATGTGTCCCTCAGCTCCCTCACTGCCCAGCAAAAGCAGAATGGTGGACTGCAGGGTAAGGTCAACTTCAGCCTTCAGTCCACCTGGTTCACGTTTCTAATGAACCTGAATCCACAACAACAAATACCCAAGAGTGCCAACAGCAATGAAAAGGTTAAAGCACCATTGCTAACTATGAATATGATTTGCCATTTACCTAACAACACAGCATCAATTGCATATATATTTTGGAACCCATCATTTACCGTATTGTCCATTTCATTTCTGCTTTCCCATGTTATTGGTGGTTTGTTTTTAAATTTACACTTTAATTTCAGGTGTTGCTCTTGTAGGACCAGGCTCGTCTGAATGTGAACCTGGTGGACTTCAGGCTGAATCTGTCCTTCTATCCACATTCCACCATCCTCCTTTCAGGGGAAAGGAAGTTGAGGAAACTTTGCATAACCAGGAAATGGAGCTGCCCGGTTACATCAGTGCCACCACATGAAGGTGTCTCTCTCGTGCACCATGGAGCAAGTTCAGATGATGATGACTGGAGGGAGTCAAGATGACAGGAGGAGAGAGATCTGCAGTGTAGCCGTGTCTTCTCACATCACCAAAGCACTCATGAACAGGTACTGAAGGGTTGCAATAAATTACCCCCTACTGAGGGTTAGACAGATGATTAATAGACACCATTAGCAGTCTGTGGACTGAAAATTTTTATTTTAATATTTTGACCGATTCTTTTACCTGTCATCTCAGGTATGAACAAAAAAAGAATGTTATGGCATTCAGCATAGTCACCAATTGATCTCCCTATAAGTAATACACAGTCGACCATCACCATCATCCTGACCTCTTTTTCTAAGATGAGATGGGGTGGAATTCAGAAAGCAAAGAAAGGGTAAGCACAGTAGAGAACTATCAACAGCATACTCGGTGAAATGGGCCACAAACTCATTCACAAGCCATTCAAGCCTCTTGAATCCTGAAAATCTCACAGATGTAACAATTTGCATATAGTCTGGAGTTTATATTTCTTTGATATAAAGTAACAATAGGTTTAATATTGGTTTGGATACCGTCAGTCTTGGGAGGAACCTCTGTTATACTGAAATACGGGTAGAGGCTTCTTAACCTGCTACTCAGTCATCACTCTTTGACATGAAGCTCTGCTACAAGTAAACAATGGTTAGAATGTCCCAGGCAGGGTGAAGGCCTTGCATAGGTTTGACCCCGAGAGATAAATGAGGGGTGTTTAATAACATAATGCCGTTGCGGATGTAGGT
This sequence comes from Coenobita brevimanus, assembly GCF_032717465.1. Taxonomy (NCBI): domain Eukaryota; kingdom Metazoa; phylum Arthropoda; class Malacostraca; order Decapoda; family Coenobitidae; genus Coenobita; species Coenobita brevimanus. The sequence goes on from NC_137021.1 coordinate 1,727,723, forward strand.
TGGTCATTTATAATGTGTATTTAGGCTTTGTTTCTTTTTTTTTTTTCCCTTGGAAGGAACAATCATGCAGATTTCTGGCCTTTGGCTCCTTCTTCCTTGCATTAAAAACAAAAATGTGGACTATCCTAGGGCTCCTGTAACTCAAAAGGGGTAATATGGGATTGGCTGTTATCTTTTTTCACCTTTGTTAATGTATCTTGTTTTCCACACAGGAGCTGCAGAGGGGCGACAGCCAGTACAGCGAGTACAGGAAAGGATGAAGAACAGGATGAAGAACGCTGAACAAGTTCCGAAGATGAAGAACATTTTGGAAACGGAATCAGATGGCTGTATTACAGTAGACTATCCTTCTCTCATTTTTCTTGTACCAGATGGTTCAGTTGATGACCTAGGTGAAAAGTTTGACTGTTGTGGGGTCTTGGGGGCGAAGCCCCCTGGTTAGCTTTGGCAGAGTTAGATTAGTTTACGTTAAGTTCGGTTAAGTCGCTAAGTTTTCCGCGGCTTTGACACTAATTATTGTTTTCTTTTGCGCATATTTGAGTATGTTTGATAACACTGACGCGTCCAGTCTGAGCGATGGTTGGTAAACAGTGCAGGCAGTCGGGGACATTTGTTGGTAAACAAATGACGTGGGTGACCTGGCCGCTTCCCTGACTATCAAAAAATAGGTAATTTTGTCTTATCCCAATCACGAACTGCAGTCACAACCCCGCAGTTAACTGCCTGTGTTGCTTGCATCAGTACCAAAATTACTTACCTCAAGTTAATGAGTTTATTACAATATAGGCGGAATATCAGTGTCCATACTATCAAATACAGATGGACGAATCTAAACTACCTAACTTGGTGGAATCGGGGTGCCGGTTTCGTAAATACGTACCAAATAATGCCTCGTTTGTTGTATGAATGATGCTGTATAAACCAAAACTAGGCATTGTGAATGTTAAAGATCATGTTTACCTACATCGGAGCCCCGCCTCCATCACAGTGTATGCCGCAGTGTACTAATGTGTTTGTTGTGTGGTTTGTGCTGTATGAACCATAAGTAATGTGTAAGGGGTAATGTGAGTTTAGAACATTTTTTTATTTTTATGAGCACATTTTTCTACTGCTACATTAATACAGTCCTTTTAAATTTTCACCAGTGATGTACCGTACTTTATTCTCTTCATAATCTGTAAAGGCCCTTATGGTTATAGCAGAGAGGTTAGATATATCATGATTATTTAGATGTAATCAGATTTGAAAATTGTAATATACAATTTGACTGGGACAGGGAAGGTTTGGAGCCAGCAGATCCAGTGTCTGGCCATTGGCCTTTGATTGATACTGCTACTGTGAGTGAGGCAATAGGCAGGATGAGGGTGGGGAAGGCAGCAGGTGTGTCTGGGTTGACTGCCGAAATGTTGAAGGCCTCAGGCGATATAGGGGTGAGTTTAGTCACTGACCTGATAAATAGGATTATTTATGAGTGTGTTGTCCCAGATGATTGGCTGAAGAGTGCAATTGTAAATGTGTATAAAGGGAAGGGTGATGCCCTGGAAAGAGGAAATTATAGAGGTATAAAGCTTTTAGATCAGATAATGAAGGTAATGGAGAGAGTTTTAGAAGGTATGATTAGAGAAAGAGTGAATATTGATGAGATGCAGTTTGGGTTTATGCCAGGTAGGGGGACCACTGATGCCATATTCATTGTTCGACAGCTTCAGGAAAAATATATTGGTTGGAGAAGGGATCTTTATTTTGTTTTTGTTGATTTGGAAAAGGCCTTTGACAGAGTTCCTAGAGAGGTGGTGAAGTGGGCAATGAGAAAGCTTGGCTTGGAGGAGTGGCTGGTTAGGGTGGTTATGGCCATGTATGTGGGTGCTCACACCCAGGTGAGAGTGAATGGAGATTTGAGTGATGAGTTTTCCGTGAATGTTGGTGTGCATCAGGGGTCAGTCTTGAGTCCCATGTTGTTTATCATGGTACTTGAAGCCCTTTCACGTGACTTTAGAAACGGACTCCCGTGGGAGTTGTTGTATGCTGATGTTTTGGTGTTGATTGCGGAGAATGAAAGGGAGGCGGAGGAAAGGTTTAGGAAGTGGAGAGATGGTATGGGGCAAAAGGGTTTAAGGGTAAATGCAGATAAAACAAAAGTGATGATATCTAGGGTTGGTGGCAGTACTGTCAAAGACGAGGGAGAGTGGCCATGTGCAGTTTGCCACAAGGGCGTGGGAAGTAATTCCATCTTGTGCAGTGTGTGTGATAAATGGGTGCATAAGAGATGTAGTGGTATCAGAGGTAGACTGCGAGATAATGCTGATTTTATGTGTACGGCGTGCCGGGGTGAGCAGGTGGAGATTGTCAAACGTGAAAGGATTGAACTTGCTGGTGAATCTCTTGAGTGTGTGGAAGAGTTTTGTTATTTGGGAGACATGTTGTGTGCTGGAGGTGGGGCTGGAGCTAGCTCTATGGCTAGGGTGAGAAGTGGTTGGAAGAAGTTCAGAGAGCTCTTGCTTCTCCTGACATTGAGAGGGCTCTTCCTATGTGCTAAGGGATCTTTGTATGCAGCATGTGTTAGGAGTGTAATGCTGTATGGCAATGAGACCTGGGCAGTGAAGGAGGAAGACATTCGCTGGCTCAGACGTACAGAAATGACAACGATTAGGTGGATGTGCAGTGCGTCCCTGCGTCCAAGGCCTGGAGGGGCTGGGTTTACAATGGAAGAGTTGAGAGGTAGGATGGGACTGGAGTGTATTGGTGTTGTGATGAGGAGAGGTAGATTGAGGTGGTTTGGACATGTGGAGAGGATGGGGGATGATAATTGGGTGAGAAGTGTTAACATTGGGGGTGGGGTTATGAGGGGTAGACCGAGAAAGACATGGGACGAGGTCATTAAGTGTGACCTTAGGGTTAAGGGACTGAACAGGGAGGCTGCAATGCATCGTGCAGCGTGGAGAACCGCCATTAGGTGACCAAGGGCGACACATGCAAGCATGTTGGAGCCTTTAAAAACGAAACGAAACGAAACAAATTAGCGATTATAGTAAATGGGCAGTATGCATGTAGAAGAAACCAAACCTGGTGTTTATCTTATCACCATCGAGGTTTTCATTATTTCCCTGAAATTACTGATACTTTTTACAAATTTTTCATTCATATTTTATAATGATTTCAATTACTGATTTTGAAGCAATTATCTATATGTTTTTTTGAGAAAACATGAAATTCGGGAAATCTGCTTCAGGATGACGGGCATATCTTGAGACAGTTGTTTATACAGTATATGCTGTTTATATACATTTTTTGTTTATATATGCTGTTTATGTATATTTATTTATTTGAGAGCCTGGGGCTAGGCAAGTTGGTCCTGACATTTAAGATGAGAGTGACCAGCCTCATTCATCTCTGAGTAGCATTAATGAGCAGTAAACCCCAACTACCCCTAGGATATAAACCTGCACCGGCTCAATCCGACTGGAGTGCCTTAATTGCCCACTAAACCAGCAGGCACCATACTTTAGTTACTGGTATATGGTTACCACCCAGTGTAGTAAATGGTTTCCTGGTGTACAGGAAACCAATCTGCTTGTCACTCAGTGTAGAGTCACCCGTAGACAGAAGGAAGAGGAAAGAAAGATATAAGAGGAAGGAAGGATGAGAGGAAAGGACAGGCAACTGAGAGCAGTACTATACTGAGTGAGTGGATGGTGAGCACCCCCACCAACTAGTAAAAAATCATTCATATCAAAAAATTTCTTTTGTACATTATTTAATTTGGGGGTATGATAGGACTTTGTAGAATTGCTCTTAATATTTTCTATGTTAAACCATTATCATCATCATTTGCATTGACATACTTCCTCCTGAAAACCAACAGACAAGGGATAGCCATGACAGTACTGCCTCCAGACAACTTTATCTTATTCCAGTACTCTACCTCTCTCAAGCATTCCTCTTCTTTCACAAATATGCTGCTCCACTCTTCTCCCTTTACAGATTGGCTTATTGTGAAGCACAGTGTATAAGTTGTTTGTGGCTGCCCCTTCAGGAATTTAGGCATCTAGCTTTAGATAAGTAGATAGAAGAGCATACTGTCAAATGTTACTGTTGCAGCAAAATGGAATTCAAGATATTAACTAAGTACTCAATAGCAAAAAAAGGATTTTGAAAACTTATAACAGGATCTAGCAATTCTGTATGTGGTAGGTGGGGGCGCTCATCATCCACTCACTCAATGTAGTGCGGCTTTGAATGTCTATCCTTTCCTTTCTTCCATCCTTCCTTCTCTGTCATTTTTTCCTTCATTCTTTCCTCTTCCTCCTGCCTATTGGAGGCTGTGCACTGAGTGACAAGCCAATTGGTTTCCTGTATACCAGGAAACCATTTACTACACTGGGTGGTAACCATATAACCAAATTATGGCATCTGGTGGTTTAGTAGGTAATTAAGGTGTTCCAATTGGATTGAGCCTGTGTAGGTTTATATCCAAGGGATGGTTGGGGTTTATTGTTCACGTAATGCCACTCAGGGATGAGTGAGGCTGGTAACTCTCATCTTAAATGTCAGGACCAACTTGTCTAGCCCTTGGTTCCTACGCTTCTTATGGGACGACATAGGATTGGATGATGAATGGATGGACTAGCAGTGCTATTAGGATTTATCTTGGCTTCACAAAATTGGGTTGTAGTAACTGCAACCCAAAGTTCATCAGAATGAACCCAGTAGTCTGCAGTCTGAAGTTGCTTTTCCGCAGTTTACCTGGAGGGAACTGAAAGGCATTTGTATAACCAGCTGCACTGCCCAGTCATACCAGTACCACCACATGATGGTGTCCCTCTCTAGCACCAGTATCTGGATGTATACCTGGATCAAATATATGACGAACTTGAACCTGAAGGTGTCATGTTTTATGTTACATGCATCCCTTGCTTAGTGATAGGATTGTGTTGCCAGAGTGTATTGCTGAGCAAATTATTGTTAAGTGAACACATTATGATTAAGTTCAGTTTCATATAATTCAAGGGGTTAATGTTAGTTGTTTTGTTCCAGAATTGTGGAGATGAGCACAAAGCGAAACATGCCATCCTCCATCAAGCCAACATCTATGGCAGGGAGTGATGATGGGATGTTGGGAGTGGAGTCCATGGTGTGGATGAAAGCAGCACCGAAAGCAGAGAACCTGGTGATACCATATTCCCATAGAATTAACATCCAACAATACTGTATCTTGATTCATCTCATCCCAATCTGTTTGCTGCTTTTTGGCAAAATCAGGTTAGTTGAATACAAAATGCCAAATATAGCGGTGTGCTGTAGCTATACAGTATTTCATTTATGGATCAACACTGGTAGTATACAGCAGTATGAATTTTAGTACTGTACAGAATTACAGAGTTCAGTGATACTTTGGTAATTCTGATCAGAGTTATTTATTTAACCCTAGGATGTATATGTAAGGATGTGAAAGTAGGGAAGAGCAAAGTTATGGTCTACAAGAGAAATGAAGCCAGTGAATGTACAGTGAGGTTGGATGAGGAGAAAATGGAAAATGTGATTGCATTTAAGTACTTGGGTAGTGTGATGAGTAAGGATGGAAGTTTAGAGGGTGAAGTGCTTGAAAGGGTGCAGCAAGGAAGAAAGGTTGCTGGTTCCTTGAAAGCAGTGATAAGACACAGGGAAGTGAGCATGGGAGTGAAAAAGTTACTACATGACAGTATTGTGATACCAACTCTAACATATGGAAGTGAAGCTTGAAAATTGCTGGAGGGACAGAAGTCAAGAGTGAGTGCAGTGGAAATGAGTTATTTGAGAGGAGCATGTGGAGTCACATGGAGAGACAGACTGACAAATGAGGAAGTGAAGCAGCATTGTGGTGTAAATGTGGTTGTGATAGGAAGCATTAGGAGAAGCACATTGAGGTGGTTTGGCCATGTGGAGAGGATGGAGGATGAGATACTGACAAGGAGAGTATATGTGAGTGAGAGGGAGGGGGAGGCCAAGGATGTGATGGAGGGATGGAGTGGAGAGGTATATGAGAGGGGGAGGGGGGAGCAGGGAGCAGGGCAGTGAAATGGGACAGAGCAACGTAGAGGCAATTTTTTTTTTGTGGCCATTCCTTACGGGATCAAGGCATCTGGCAGTAGATAGATAGATAGATAGATGTGTATGCTCCTCTCGCTGGGTGAAATGGGTCAGAAACAGTGGTAAAATTATAGTTTCAACCCAAAACACAGTTATGAGATTTTTATCCATTTTTTATGTAGCCTATTTTAGACAGTTCTAAGACTTTTCTTCTGTGGCATTTTTGACACAAATTATTTTTATTTAACTCTGGAAGATAAGCTGAACTAACCTTACCTGATCTAACCATCAAAAGTAAAATTAAAATAATTTGCAATAAAAATGCCATAAAATACCAGAAAAGTGGATCAAAATCTCGTAATTGTGTTTCTGGCAGAAGCGATAATACAACCGAAACAGTCTTGATTAAACCATTCAGCCTAATGATGTCTTGCACTTTATTCTGTCTATGACCAGTTAACTTTGTTGAGCTTAGGTCCATGTGCTGAATGGGTATTCTTAGGATTTCTTTCAGTTTCTTGTGGCTAATTCAATTATTCATTTTAGGAGAGATGTCCTGGGTAACATGGAATTGGATTGGCTGTTACCTCTACATTGTGAAGCTACATATTCTGTATTGAACTCTGAATTTAAAAATATGCTTCTTGCACCTTAATTACACCCAGATTTTTGTCCTTTTGCAGTTGTCTCATTCTGTAGATGATAATTCCTCCATCAAGGTGTAGAGCACTTTACAAAATTCTTTCAACAGGAGATGTGTTAGAGATGACCGCCAAGATGACGATGAAGAAGTGGCAGATGCAGCCCCACCATGTATCCAGTATGGTAATAGTGCCCTAGTGGTGACATGTGAAGATTTGTGACACGTAGGACTGCTGGGCTTCTGGGGAAAAAAGTCGCCACTGTTGCTGCCCCCGCTGCCATCAGGGGAAAAATTTTTGTTCATTACTCTGGCCTCCTTCAGATAATATTGTTACAATTGGATACAAGGAATTACCATTGTGTTTGTGACTTTGGACTTATCAGTGATTCTGGTAGACTGCAGGTTGGAGTTGCCATTCATCTACAGTCCCCCATCCTCCTTGCATGGGACTGGAAAGTAATTGATGGACATTAGTATAGCCAGGCAGTGAGCCACCCAGTTTTTTTGGTACCATCACGTGAAGGCATCCCTCTCTAGCATTGTGAAAGGAAAAATTGAAAAGTGTTGTGTTAGTGCCTGATACTTCAGACTAGAAAAGTAGGTTTTGTTAGAATAAATTATAGAATTTCCATGTTCCTTGCAGTGGTTCAGATTATGGTAATTTCAGTCAGTTCATTGGTGTTTCCAGTCACCCATTATCATTGTAAGTGGCAGCTTCAGCCACATCCTTCTCCTTGATATCCTTGTCCTCGCCCTCGTCATCCTCGTCCTCATTGTCCTTGTCGTCACCTTCCTCATCCTCATTTCACAGTCCTCGTCCTTTTCTTCATCGTCGTTACCTTTTGGACTGTATAATGAAAACTGAGAGTGCAAAGTTGTGGACAAAACCCCATTTTTTATTGGCAGTTACTGAAGCATGTTTTCATGATTGAACATATCTAACTTCTCTGTATTGTTATTTATTGCTCTCAGTAGTATGGAATGCAGGCTAATAACATCAATGTTGCATTTAATAATCAGAGATTAAGGGCATGCTTACACCCTCACACTCTCAAGTATACTATGATCCTTTGTTTCACCTAAGGATGGCGTGAGGTAGCATCCAGGAACAGGGAAAAAGTAGGAAAGTGTATAACTACCAGCTACATGCCCAGTGAGACTCCACACAAGGAATCATATATTTAAGCCCTTAGAATCCTGGCAGCACCTCACAAGCCAAACATTTTAATTTATCCATCCATCCATCATCCAATCCTGTGTCACCCCATGAGGAGCGTAGGAACCTGGGGCTAGGCAAGCTGGTCCTGACATTGAAGATGAGAGTGACCAGCCTCACTCACCTGTGAGTGGCATTACGTGAGCAGTAAACCCCAACCACCCCATGGATTTAAACCTACATAGGTACGATTGAAGCCCCTTAATTACCCACTAAACCACCAGGTGCCATGATTTGGTTGTATGGTTACCACCCAGTGTAGTAAATGGTATCCTGTTGTACAGGAAACCATTTGGTTTTTCACTCAGTGTAGAGTCACCCATAGGCAGAAGGAAGAGGAAAGAATGAAGGAATGAAAGACAGAAGATGGAGTGTAGTCACCTGTAGGCAGAAGGAAGAGGAGAGAATGAAGGAAAGACAGAAGAGGAAGAATGCAAAAGAGGAATTTTGATTTATACTTCTGAGTTTAGGCATGTGGTGGTCTGGTGGTTAAGTTCAGTCCCCAGACTGTGATTTGAGGTTTATCAGTCGTGTAATGCCACCAAGGGAAGTAGGTCTTTTATTTACCTTTAAATGTACTGATAGCCTAACCTTTGGCACCTACACACCTCAGGGGTAAAATGGGATTTGTTTTTGCTGTTTTTTTTTTTTTTTTTTTATCTGTAACCTGAGATATAGGATCAAGATGCGGAGATTTGATTGTAAACAAGCATTTAGCCAGACTCATCAAGGAATTTGTGGGGCAACATAAGATTGGATGATGGATGGATTATTATTATTATTATTATTATTATTATTATTATTATTATTCATCTTAAATGTCAGGACCAACTGCCTAGCCCCGGGCTTCTACGCTCCTAATGGGGCAACGTAAGATTGGATGATGGATGGATGGATGGATTATTATTATTACTGTATTATTATTATTATTATTATTATTATTTATTGACATGAATTGCACAAATGACACGAAGTGCATAAATAACGTGCAAGAGAATCTTAACCAGATTTCTTTGTTAATATTATTATTATACCATATAACCAAACCATGCGTGGTCCCTATGTGTCAACAAGTGGGTTGGTGGAGGGTTAGTGCCCCTCCCCATAAAACAAATAACTCAAAGTCAAATGGCCACCCCTTGTGGGATTGTGGCGTCTGGCAATAGATAGATAGATAGATAGATGTATTTATGGACTGATAGTTGTGCCCTGTCATAACACAGGTGATCCTTTTTGTATGTCAGGGATGTGTTGCAAAATATCATAACTTTTTGCATTCATGTAATGCTATAGTTGTTACTGTTTAGGTCCAAGGCTCATTGGAATGTGAACTAAGTGGACTACTTGCTGAAGTCCTTTTCCTGCAGTCCACCATCTTCCTTTTGGGGGATAAAGAGGGAGATGACATTTGTATAACCAGGCAGCGGATCTGTTCATACATGGCTGTATCACTTCCACCTTGCAAGAGTGCCCCTCTCCAGCTCCATTAAAAAGTGAAAGGCACAAAATACAGTAATTGTTTTCCTTTGGAAGTACTTTATAATGGATCATGACAACTTTCAGCATACGGTATAGTTCTTAATTCATCAACAACATAATAGTCTGTTGGAAAAGCTTTTGTTGAAACTTTATTGAATAGAGTAGGTTAAAATTCTCCATGCTTAACTTCATTTGAGCTAACTTCATCAGGTGTAACTTCTTTAGAGCTGGCTTTTTTGTGGTGGGTTAACTTCAGATGTAACTTTTGGGGAGCTAACATCATTAAGGTTAATTTCTTCGAGGTAGATCAACTTCTTCAGATGTATCTTTTGGGTAAAATTTAAGATAAATTAGCTAGCTTCTTCAGTGTAATCCTCAGAGGTGATCTGACATCTCTGTAGTGCAGTTTTTATTCCCTTTTGGCATTTATTATGTTATTTAATTTTTGTTGTAGTCACCCACTTTTCACATTCTTCTTTTATGTTCCTAATTCCCTTCCTCTTCCCCTCGTGCTCCTCTGCCTCTTATTATACTTCTTCCCTCATCTTTCTCATATCTGTTCCCCCTTTGTTCTTCTCCTCCCTCTGTATTTTTTTTCTTCATCACATTATGTTCGTCCTTCACTTCCCCACCTTCCACCTCCTCCTTTTCTCTATATTCTGCGTTTCTTTCCTTCTCTCATCCCTTGGTGCTCCTCCTCTTCCATTTATCCTTTTCTTCCTCCCATTGTCCTCCTCCCTCCTCCCTTTGAGCTCCTTCTCCTTCCGTCCTTTATAATTTTGTCCTTAGTTTTTGTTCTTCCTTTTCCCTTTGTGCACGTTTCCCTCCGGCTATGTTTATGCCTCTCCTCGTCCTCTCTTTGTGCCTCTTCTCCTCTTTCCATCTCCCTTTGTGTTCATTTTCTTCCTGCCTTGATGCTTCCCTTCCTTTTGTGCTCCTTCTTTTCCCTCTTTTCCTTTTACCCTTCCCCTCCCTCCTCCTCTCTTTTCCTCTTGTCCTCCATCTCCCTCCATTTCTTTTTGTCATGTGTGCCTTTTGTCTTCCCCACCTACTGCATCTCTTCCCCTATGCTCCCAGTTTTGCCTTTTTCTTCCCCTTTGCTCCTCCATTTGCCATTTACCTCTTCCCATTTGCTCCTCATTTTGCCTTATTCTTTTATCCTTTTGTCTCTTCATATGCTCTTCCTCCTTCCTTTCAACCCTTCTCTTCCTCCACCCTGGTTCCCCTTCCTCATTCAGCTCGTAGCTCCCCCTCGTCTATAGTGATTTTTTAAATTCCTCTTCATCTCCCTCCTTCCTCATCCTCATCTTCTCCCTCCTCTTCCTTGTTCTCCTCCTCATCCTCTTTGTTATTCCCCCATTCTTCATTTCATCCATATATTTTTCCTCTTTGTTCCCTCCTCATCCTCCTCGTGTTCCTCCTTTTCCTCTGTGTGTTCCTCCTCTTCTTGTTGCATGTCCATATTGTTCCTATTTGCGTTCCTCATCTTCTTCAAGATCTCCTCTCCCCTGCCATTTCTTCGTTCTTACTCTTTTTGTTCCTCTTCCTTCTCCTTTCCCCTTTTCAATCTTCTTCCCTCCTTCTCTTCCTCTTCTTCCTATATCTGTTCTGTTTCCTCCTCTGTTTTTCCTCTTCCCCACTTTTCCCTTCAGCACACATCCTCTTCCCCACTTTTCCCTTCAGCACACATCCTCTTCCTCCCCTCTTCTTTGTGCCCGTTATCTTCATTGTCCTCATTTTCTTCTTCTGCCTTCCCTTCCTCTTTGTACCCGTGTGTTCCTCCTCTCTCATTACCTTTTCCCCTTCTCTTCCTCTTTGTATTTCAGCTCTACCCTCCATTTTCCCTTTCCTTTTTTCCCCACCATTGTAACCCCCTCTCTCACCCTCAACCCCTTTTCAGTGTCCCTCTTACTTTTCATCTTCCTCCTGCTTCTACTCCTCGTACTTTTAATGCTTTCAGTGCTCTTCCTCTTCTTGCTCACATATTCCCTTCCTTTTCCTCATTCTGCCAGCCCCTTCTTTCTCCCCCTCTTCTCAGTTCTCATGTACTTTATTCTCCATTCAGCAGTATTGTAATTATATATTTTACCAGGAACTTGTTGTCTTGTAATTAGAAATTGTTACTGAGTAATAATTAAAATTCAGAGGTAGACAGTGTATTATTTTATCCACATTAATACTGAATTATGCTTCTTAGCACATCAAAACTGCCGTCAGTTCGTAGCGGGGTAAATATCAAGGTACTGGCTATCAAAACAGGTTATCATAAGACCCCTTCCCTGTGCAACGGAGTTTTAGTTCACATATTTTCTACCAGATGGCAGCACCAGTCTCCTCAGGAACAGCAAAACATAAGGCCCCTTCCCTGTGCAAGGGAACTTAGTTCCAAAATCTGCCATTAGATGGCAGCACTAGTAAGACCGGTGCTGCCATCTAGTGGCAGATTTTGGAACTAAGTTCCCTTGCACAGGGAAGGGGCCTTATGTTTTGCTGTTCCTGAGGAGACTGGTGCTGCCATCTGGTGGCAAATATGTGAACTAACTGTTTCATGTAGGTCTCCAAAGCAGGATAACATAAGACCCCTTCCATGTGCAATGCAGTTCTAGTTCACATATTTGCCACCAGGTGGCAGCACCAGTCTCCTCAGGAACAGCAAAACATAAGGCCCCTTCCCTGTGCAAGGGAACGTAGTTCCAAAATCTGCCACTAGATGGCAGCACCAGTCTTACTAGTGCTGCCATCTAGTGGCAGATTTTGGAACTAGGTTCCCTTGCACAGGGAAGGGTCCTTATGTTTTGCTGTTCCTGAGGAGACTGGTGCTGCCCTCTGGCGGAAAATGTGAACTAACAATGTCTTAAGTTGATCTCCAAAACATGGTAACGTAAGACCCCATCCCCGTGCAATGCAGCTTTAGTTCACATATTTGCCACCAGGTGGCAGCACCAGTCTTCTCAGGAACAGCAAAACATAAGGCCTCTTCCCTGTGCAATGGAACCTAGTTCAAAGATCTCCCACTAGATGGCAGCACCACTAACTTTCATAAGCTGGTGCTGCCACATAGTGGGCGACATTTGAACTACATTTCATCCACACAGGGAAGGGCTTATGATAACCTGTTTTGAGAACCCTATGATGAAAAGCCTCGTAGATGGCAGCACTAAAATGCTTCTCTCTCTAGATTGCATGAGCATCATTATTTGTATCCCCCTACTTTATTTTCATTCATTCCCTGACTATAGGGGGGGTTCTCCTTACATACCTAAAACTAAGACCGTATCAAAAGTAAATATTGTAATACAGTACATCATTTCACAAGGACTAAAAATATTCTGACTGCATGTACCTTTTACCGTTTTTAGGATACACAGAGGATACAAAAAAAAAAATTGTATATGCATAACTTTATTTTATAGTTTCTTATTGATGACGGAGTTAAATGGAATGCGAGAAGGACATAAGATCAATATGAGGAGAAAGAAAGGAGGATCTGGAGGAATGTGATTATGACAAGATCTGGAGGAACAGGGACATGAAAGGAGGACGAGGGGAAAGACAGAGAAGACTGAAAAGGACAAGTGGCATGGGGAAGGTATGAAGAGCAGGAGGAGCAAGGGAGGAATAAAGTCGGGAGGAATAAAGTCGGGAGGAATAAAGTCGGGAGGAATAAAGTCGGAAGGGAGCATACGGAGGAGGGGAAGATATGAAGGGAGGGGGTTATAAAAAGCAAGAGGAGTATTGAAGTAGTGGGAGGGAGGCATGACAGGAAAATAATGAGGAAGAGAGGACTGACCGACTAAATATTATATATCAAATTTCTCTTCCTCTTTATCTTCCTTGGGAGGAAGATGAGAAGAAGAAAGGTGTACTAGATGAAGATGATATTGCGATTGGATGGAGGGAAATGTGAGGAAGGAGGAGATGAAAGAGGGACATGAGAGAATGATAAGGAGGAAAAAAGGGCATAAGAGGAACAGCGGAACAAGAGATGAGGAGGAGGAGGAGAAGCCTAAGGGGAAGACGAAGAAAATTACAGAGAAGAGAAGGAAGGGAAGAAAGACAGAGGAGGAGGAGGAGGAGGTACACAGGGAGAAGGGAAGGGGACATGGGGATGATGAAAGAACAGGAGGAGGGATAAAGAGGAGGAAGAGGGAAAAGGAGGGGGTACAGGGAAGAGCGAAAAGGTGCACACAAGATGATGATGATGATGGGGGGACATAGGAGAAGAGGAGGAAGAGAAGGGGCACAGGAGAGGATGATGAGAGGCATGGGAGAGGAAGAGGAGGGGCATGGGAGAGGAAGAGGAGGGGCATGGGAGAGGAAGAGGAGGGGCACAGGAAAGGACGAGGAGGGGCACAGGAAAGGACGAGGAGGGGCACAGGAAAGGACGAGGAGGGGCACAGGAAAGGACGAGGAGGGGCACAGGAAAGGACGAGGAGAGGCACAGGAAAGGACGAGGAGAGGCACAGGAAAGGACGAGGAGGGGCACAAGAGAGGAAGAAGCGGGATACAAGAAAGGAAGAGGGAAACGGAGTGTGAGGCATACTTGAGGCAGAGGTAAGAGGAAGAGGGGCACAATGCTGCAAGGAGGAGCAGGAGGAGGAGGAGGAGGAGGAGGAGGAGGACGAGGAGGAGGAATGACAAGATAAAATAGGAAGAATATGAGCAAATGATGATGATGATGATGATGATGAGGAGGAGGAGGAGGAGGAGGAAAGGGGCATGAGTGGAAGACAGAGCCAAGGAAAAGAGGCACAAGAGTAGAAGGCAGAATAGGAAGAAGGGCAGCAAAAAGAGGAAGATACTGTATAGTGGGGAATCAGAGGAAGACAGGGACAATGAGGAGAAGGTGAGGAATGACAGCATGATATAAGCGCAGGAAGAGTATGAGTGAATGATGAGGAGGTGGGAGACTGGGGCATGAGAGGAAGACTGAGCCGATGAAGTAAGGCATGAGAGTCGAAGAAAGGGCAGCAAAAAAAAAGGCAGATATAGAGGGGAATGAGATGAAGACTGGGACGAGGAGGAGGAGGAAGGGTAGAATAAAAGGAAGATACTGAGGTGAATGTGAGGAAGAAGAGGACACTGAGGGGCATGCAGTCATCCACTAAAGTCATGTCCTTGATTCTAACCTGCTGTGAACTCCATCACGTAAACTATACTGGTAACAGCTAGTTCCATGTTATCCCTTTCCAGGTGCAGGGGTCGGAAGCTAGGATACCATAGTCTAGAAGTGTACTGTACATTTATGGATAAATGACCAGCCTACATCCCTCCGTAGGATTACATGATAAAAAATCCACCAGTCACCTCTTGGTATTGAACCCACGTCTGACCTTTACCCAGACACTTCAACCATCAGACCCTCCCAAGTGCCTAATCAACACAGGACAGTTAATTCAAAACAGCAAAGAGCAGCAATTCTCTGATACAGTGTAAGCAATTGTATGGCTCATATTCCAAGTGGCTTTGGAGATTTTACAACACCTCTACGTTGGTGATTTATTATCCTTATTACGCTTCAAAATCCTCTTCTTTGTTGTTCATGCAAACTACTGTATGTCCCTGTGGGAAGGAACCTGGTGAGGTGCTATCACAAGGGAGCACCAGTTCCCTGCACAGTATATGTGTACAATACTGTACCTTTAGGATAAGCCCACAGCAGTTGCTAGCCTGTAGTCAGCAAACAGGGTTAAGCAAAAGCAACATGAACAACTAAATTGATGCTCTAATGACAAAGATAAATGTATATGCCCTATACATTGTACCCATATATACAACAGTGTTAAGGTGTAATAAATCACTAAGAAGGGGCACCACAAAGCCTCATAAGCAACCTTTTTTTTTTTTTTTTTTTTTTTTTTTTTTTTTTTAAAGTGAGGGCCTGAGTGTGGAATTACAAGTTGGGATGTTATGACTTTTGTGGATGACTACTGCCCATGCTGTAAGAGGAAGTACTAAAGTTCATTCAACTTACCTTGGCCCAAATGATCTCTCTTGTAGCAAGTCACATAGATGTAAGACAAAATGAGACAAAACTACAACTCTACATACATTCCATAACAATTCTTCATTATTAAAAAATCACATTCTAATGCCAATCTATTGTTACAGCTCAGTATTCATGATGGAAAGATGGCAATTTACAGCCAAGTTAAATGAAAGGAGTACAGTATAGCCTACCTGTACATATTCTTTGTCTTCCATACTACCTTCATGCAACTATTCTGTAGCCTTTGTGCAGTCAGTTTTGTTTTTATCAGGGAGTCTTTGAGCCACTCTAAAATTTTTTTATAAGTTTACATGTCTTTTTAATCATCATCAAAATCATCATCACTGTGACCATATTCCTACTTATGGGGTTGGTCACAAACCTTACAGTTTGGAGCTATGGCACATTTTTCAGTATATTAAAGAAAGTTACAAATTATTATATAGGTCACCCTTGTGGAATGTGGAAAGTATTGAGAA
Organism: Coenobita brevimanus; assembly: GCF_032717465.1. Lineage (NCBI taxonomy): Eukaryota > Metazoa > Arthropoda > Malacostraca > Decapoda > Coenobitidae > Coenobita > Coenobita brevimanus. The sequence continues at coordinate 1,743,595 of NC_137021.1, forward strand.
TATACAGAGTAAATGGAAAGTTGTTGAATGCTGTGAAGAGTATGTATGAAGGGGCTACTGCTGCAGTGCATGTGGATAGTGAATTGAGTAAATTTGTTTATTTGAATGTTGGATTGAAACAGGAAAGTGTCATGTCTCCATGGTTGTTCAATCTGTATATGGATGGGGTTTTAAAAGAGGTACAAGGTGGGGCAGTGGATACTGGGGCGACCCTAATGACAGGGGGCAGTGTTTGGAAACTCCCTGTACTGTTGTTTGCAGATTAAACTGTATTGTTACGTGAAGACGAAGGGGAACTGCAGGGCTTTGTGAATGAGTTTGGGAGAGCGTGTAAGAAATGGAATCTCAAGGTGAATGTACAGAAGAGTAAAGTTATTGTCTCCAAGAGAAATGAAGGCACTGAAGGTACAGTGAGGCTGAATGAGAAGGCAATGAAAAATATGAGTGCATTTAAGTACTTGGGTAGTGTGATGAGTAAGGATGGAAGTTTAGAGGGTGAAGTGCTTGAAAGGGTACAACAGGGAAGAAAGGTTGCTGATTCTTTGAAAGCAGTGATAAGAAACAGGGAAGTGAGCATGAAAGCAAAAAAGTCACTGCATGACAGTATTGTGATACCAATCCTAACATATGGAAGCAAAGCTTAGACTTGCTGGAAGGACACAAGTCAGGAGTGAGAACAGTGGAAATAAGTTACCTGAGAGGAGTATGTGGAGTTACGTGGAGAGAAGACTGACAAATGAGGAAGTGAAAAAGCATTGAGGTGTGCATGTGGATGTGACAGAAAGCATTAGGAGAATTATATTGATATGGTTTGGTCACGTGGAGAGAATGGAGAGCGAGAGACTGACGAGGAGAGTGTATGAGAGTGAGGTGGACGGGGGAAGAGGGAGGGGAAGGCCGAGGATGAGACGGAGGGATGGAGTGGAAATGTATAAGAGAGAGGGGTGTGTGAGCTTGGCGAGATGAAAGATTTCTGAAAATCTCATTTAGTATTAAGACAGATGATGGAGAGGGACACTTTCAAACACTGGCACCAATATATCTAGTAAGTTTGGCAGCCCAGTTATAAAAACATCCCCGAAGTTCCTCCCAGTCCCCTGAACGGTGGATGGCGGACTGCAAGAGAAGGGTAACTTCAGCCCGCAGTTCACTGGGTTCACATCCCCATGAACCAGGGGAAGCACCAAGTATTCACAACCAAAGTGTACCGTACAGCAGATAGTGTGAATAAACTGCCACAGCCATTGACTTATAATAACTAAACAAATGCCATCCATCCAACCATCCATCATCAAATCCTACGTTGCCCCATAAGAAGCTTAGAAGCCCAGGGCTAGGCAAGCTGGTCCTGATATTTAAGATCAGAGTGACGAGCCTCACCCATCCCTGAGTGGCATTACGTGAGCAATAAATCCCAACCATCCCTTGGATATAAACCTTCACCGGCTCAATCTGATTGGAAAGCCAGAATTACCCACTAAACCACCAGGCACCACCTCTTACAAATAAATGCAACTGACGTCAATTAATTCTGCTTAATAAGAAATAAACTGAGATGTATATTACAAAATATAAAAGCAAAAACATAAGCTGTGCCATAATACAAACACAATACACTAAATAACTAACTAATAATTCTACACATCACAATGGATAAAACCAACCTAACAGAATACAGTAATGAATCATTTTAATACCATTCTAACCCTTTAACTCTGATGCCACATTTCCCCACTTTATTCAGGCTGCTTAGAGACAATTTTATTCATCAAAGGAAGGATGTCTTGTACTGAAGGAGTTAATAAAGGCTACCTCTAATCCTCCCAGCTGAAAAAATCTCACATAAACTGTATAAAATCATCTGGAGAAAAGCACAAAAACAATAACAATGCCACCAGCTTAAATACATTAACACTATCCATGTGTTCATAAACTACAGTACTGTATTAAAGTGAATCATCATCATCATCATCATCATCCAATCCTACACTGCCCCACGAAAAAAGCGAAACGACTCTAAATGAGTCCTACGCTTCCGTAATATTATACACTTGTACTGTTGTATTGTATCATTTATAAAGGCTCCAACACGCTTGCATGCATTGGCCCTGGTCACCTAATGGCAGCTCTCTATGCTGCTTGATCTCTGGCAGCCTTCCTATTCAACCCCTTATCCTTGAGGTTAATTATGCACTCAAATATTTTTTAAAAAATAAATTCTAGATTCCTAATATGCATTAAACTGCACCTGATGGAACTGGGTAAATCTGTATGTACTATGTTAAAAAAAAAAAAAAAAAAAGTCCATTAGCAACTAAGTGAAAAAAAAAAAAAAAAGTTACAGTACATATTACAATAAATGGGTGTGCAACTTGCATCATCCCTGACCCTTTTCAGCACATTCTAACTGCTTATTAATGACAGGTTCTGTAAAAAGTGTTCCATGTTGATTAACAGCTATATCATACAAATTTTTAAAATAAAAGTGCATTAACCCTCTGTCTGGAAACTACCTGTTTTTGCATTTTATTTTACCTGATGACAAACAATTTTATTATAATAAGAGAAAGCCGAGGCACCCAGTATGTTCAAAACTATACCTATACCATAATGATCAGTGCTTGGGCTGAGACAAAGGAATTCTGTAGCTACTACATTCCAATTTACAATGGGTGAGTTTATTTAGCTCAAACATATTAGTCACAGCCAGTCTTACAGAAAGAATTACTGTACTTTGTCTGGAGTCTGAACATTTCTTCAGTTAATTTTGCTGATGCACAAACGTACAGCATCTAATGGACCCTTATTTCCACCTAACAATGGTATGATAGGAGCCAGAGACAAAAATAAACTTAGTTAATGCAAAAAAAATGGTGGTATCAATGGTATGGTAGGATCCAGAGACAAATAAAGAGAAAGTGCATCATTCAAGCCTTCAAAATCCTGGCAACACATCATAAGGAAAAAAAATAAAGAAATAAATGAATAAATGAAATAAAAGTATCTTCACTATCATTAACCTGACCCATTTTTCCAATACCTAAATAAAATATATACAGTTTCACAAACATCCTATCACTTACCTCCATCTTTACCTGCAATGCACTTCACTAATCATTACATTACTCCCAAGTAAAGATATGTACAAGTAAAGATATGTACAATAAAATGGAAAATATTAACACCTGGGTTCCTAGGACTCATCCAAGTATAAACTGAGATTAAAAAATAAATAAATAAATAAAAGGTCAATGTTACCATGAGAGGGATAATGGTGACAGTATTAACACCTCTGGACTTCTATATTCACTCCCAGCTAAATAAAGTCACCTGGTGTTATTGGAACAGAATACCCAAGCTGTCTCAACCATAAATGAGTAAAATTACTAGCATCTAATAATAAGTACAATGATGAAAAAAAAATAATAATTAATAATTGGTCCCACTACCCCAGCACTCAAACTTTCTTAGTCTGTCAACAACTTCAATTCTTCTGTGGCAGTCTCTCAGGTTTGTGCATCATCAAGGACACTAGAACTTCCTGAATCCATCAACAACTCCCACTCGCCCACGGCAGTCTTGGGCCTGTGCATCACCATGGATACTCCCTGCATCCGCCAAAAACTCCCATTCCCCTGTGGCAGTCTTTGGTCTGTGCGTCACCATGGGCTTACCGGGTAATCGTGAAGAAGTCTCGGTTGCCTGGAAGCCTCAGGAATCCCACCAGTACCAGGGAGATGTTTGTGGACACCCAACTGCAGAGCACAGCCAGAGGGAGTAAGTAGAATAAATATATAACACTGAAACACCTAGTCTCACTTAACCTAAAGGCAGTTTTCATTTATATGGGATGAGTTTTAAAATTTAACAACTTTTTCCAAACAAGTGCTTTTGTAAACTGGGAAACTGGTACATCAACGTCATAGGTTGCAATGGGACTTTAATTTATATTCTTGCAAATGCCAATTTTTTACTTTATCCATCTATCTATATGCTTGCGTTCACAAGTGAGAAACCAGCCAAAGTATAACAGTTAAGAAACTACCTCAATTAACCCCTAAACCTCACCTGATGACTTATCTTTTTTTACCCAGGTCAACACCAGACGATCTTAATAAGTGAGAAACCTCCTGACATCTATGGGTTATTACCTAACTATTAAATACTATCTATTTACTTATCTATCATGCAATCCTTTACTGTTCCATCATGAGTATGGACCACACATTTTGAGCAGAAATGTCTAGTCACTTTCCTCTGAGTGACATTAAAAGTATGTGATCAATTAATTCCAACCAACCCTCAGATGTAATCCATTGTAGACCACACCTGGTCGAAGTGCCTTAAACCACTAGACTACCAGATGTCCATTTGGTTATACAGTACAGTATAATTCTAGCTATTTGTCTATCTATCTAACTCTATCTATCTATCTATAGCCAGACGACTTCAATCCCATGAGAGGTGGCCACAAACAAACTGCCTCCATTTCACCCTGTCCCCTGCCAATTCACTGCCCTCCCCCCAACTTACATCCCCTTCTCTCTTTTCTATCGCTACTTCAGTGGCCACTGCTCCTCTGAACTCTCTGCTTGCATCCCTCCACCTATACGACGGGCATGTAGCACCCGTCGCGCAACAAACTCTCATCTCTTTTCTGTCCAACTTTCTAATGCAAGAGTTAACTGTTACTCCCAGTCCTTAATTTATGCAACAGGTCAACTCTGGAACTGTCTCCCTGTTTGTATTTCCTACTTCCTATGATCTCCAGTCTTTCAAACGCAGTATGTCCAGGATCTCGAAATGAACAGATCATGAATTTGGCTCTCTTGTGTATTGTTTTTGTTTTTTCTTGGAAGGAACTGTTTTGTGGGCTCCTAGCCTTTGGCTCCTTCTTCCTCGCATAAAATATGTGTGTGTGGGTGTGGGTGTGTGTGTATATATATATATATATATATATCTATATATATATATATATATATATCTATATATATATATATACCTCTCCACTCCATCCCTCCATCTCATCCAGTTACTACACAATTTAGTAAATTGTGATGTGGTGTGTGGGATGAAGAGAAGATGGAGGTAGGTGCAAGGAACAGAATGGTGGAATGAAGAGGTGAGACAGGCTGTGGCACAAAAGAAGAAAGCATATGAATGGATGAGAAATAGGGGCGTGGAAGAAGTAGAGAGCCAGAAGAGAGAGTTATATGTAGAAAGGAAGAGAGTGGTGAAAAGATTAGTAAGAGAGAGTAAGAACAGAGTGGACGAGGAATTTGGAAGGAATTTGAGTGTAAAGTGGAGGGAATGTAAGAAAATGTTCTAGAAAGAGGTGAAGACAGTAAGACAGGGTGGATGTGAAGTTAGCAGGGGAGTGAAAGATAAAAATGGTAGATTACTAGTGGAGAAGGGAGAAAAAGTGAGCAGATGGAGAGAACACTTTAAGGAATTGTTGAACATAGAGGATGGAAGTAATGCAAATATAAGTGGCTGGGGAATGGCTGGGAGAAGGAGGGAGGTGAGAAGACAGGAAGAAATCAGTAGGATAGAAGTTGTGAAAGCAATGAAGAAAGTTAAATTGGGGAAAGCCTCAGGAATTGATGGAGTGTGTAGTGAAATGCTGAAGCAGGGGGGTGAGATAGTAGTAGAATGGATGTGGAAGATGTGCAGATTGGCCTGGAAGGAAGGTAGAGTCCTGGAGGACTGGAAGTCAGGTATAATTATTCCCTTGTACAAAGGAAAAGGGGAAAAAGAAGTGTGTGGTAATCATAGGGGCATTTGGCTTCTTAGGATAATAGGAAAAGTGTATGGTAGGATACTTATTGACAGAGTTAAAGAAAGTACTGAGCAGTTAGTTGGAGAAGAACAGGGAGGCTTTAGGAAAGGAAGAAGGTTATGTAGATCAGATATTCATTCTTAGATCTTTAGTGGAAAAGTTTCTAGAGAAGGGAAAGAAGTTGTATGTGGCTTTCATGGATTTGGAGAATGCATATGACAGGGTGGATAGACAAGGATTTAGGAAAGTATTCAGAATATATGGAGTAGGTGGGAAGTTGTTGAATGCTGTGAAGAGTATGTATGATGGTGCTAAGGCTGCAGTGCATGTGCATGGTGAACTGCGTGAATTTTTCTCTTTGAAGGTTGGGTTGAAACAGGGATGTGTCATGTCTCCATGGTTTTTCAATTTGTACATGGATGGGATAATAAAATAGGTACAAGGTAGGGTAGTGGATGTTGGAGTGGCCTGGGTAAGAGAGGGTAGTACAGTATTTGGAAACTCCCTGTACTGTTGGTTGCAGATGATACTGTGTTGTTGAGACAAGATGAAGTGGAGCTGCAAGGCTTGGTGGATGAGTTTGGGAGAGCGTGTAAGAAACGGAATCTAAAGGTGAATGTAGGGAAGAGTAAAGTGATGGTCTTTGAGAGAGGTGCAGTCAGTGAATGTACAGCAAGGTTGGATGGTGATGAATTGGAAAATGTGAGTACGTTTACGTACTTGGGTAGTGTGATAAGTAAGGATGGAGGTTTGGAGGGTGAAATGCTTGAAAGGGTACAGCAGGGAGGAAAGTTTGCTGGTTCTTTGAAAGCAGTGATAAGGAACAGGGAATTGAGCATGGACGTGAAAAAGTTACTACATGACATACCAACTCTAATGTATGGAAGTGAAGCTTGGTCGTTGTTGGAAGGACACAAGTCAAGAGTGACAGCAGTGGAAATGAGTTATTTAAGAGGAGCCTGTGGAGTCACATGGAGAGACAGGCTGACAAATGAGGATATAAAGGAGCGTTGTGGTGTGGATGTGGATGTGATAGGAAGCATTAGGAGGAATACACTGAGGTGGTTTGGCCATGTGGAGAGGATGGAGGATGAAAGACTGACGAAGAGAGTGTATGTGAGTGAGGTGGAGGGGGGGAGAGGGAGGAGGAGGCAGAGGATGAGATGGAGGGATGGGGTGGAGAGGTATATGAGACAGGGGGGTGTGAGTTGGGAGCAGGGCAGTGAAATGGAGGGGGACAGGGCGACGTGGAGGCGATTTGTTTGTGGCCACCCCGAACAGGATTGAGGCATCTGGCAATAGATAGACAGATTTTCTGAAGGCAGCACTACATCAAGTGCCTGGATGGAGGTTCGCCTACCACATAAATACATTTTCTATTACTGGATAAAGTATCAACAATTGGTAGCTATTAATTTTCTTACCCAATAATATTACAGAATCCTATGCCTGACTAAGTATGTAAACTGTATATCATTATTTTCATCTTTATCAAGCTCTTCCTAAATGACTTTCAGGATATGGAGAAGAAAAAAAAAAAAAAAAAGTTTAAATCACTCCTTTCATGTACTGGGAAATCTATAAGACTTCTTGATCTGTATGTAGTAGGCAAATAAGTCACAACACCCTTACAAGAACAATATAGAATTATACCAGTCTATCTACACCCAGATACATCAATACCAGAGGGGTAGCCACAAACATACTGCCTCATGTCATCCCGTCCCCTCACATGAGGCTGTCCTGACTTATATCACTCTCATTCATATACTTCACCCCATCCAGGGAGGCTGCCAGAGATCAAGCAGCATGGATACTTGCCATTAGGTGACCAAGGCAAATGCATGCAAGCTTGTTCAAGTTTTTATAAACAACAGATACACATGATACGATCCCTCCACCTCAATCACACACACTTTCCTAGTCAAGGTCTCATTCTTCACTCTCTACACACAGCCAAACTCTCTACAAGTACCGGTACTTTTCCTAATACCTTCCAGCACATCCACACCACCATCACAACTCTGCCAAACTTCCACTTCACAGAAAAATGAAAGAAAGACGAAGAAATGTAAAAAAAAAGGTAACAAATGGTAATAGCCAATTCCTATGCAAAGCTACAGTACCCCAGACAATTTATACCACAAGAAATCATACTACTTTCATGACAGAATTTAAAGACAGAAAAACCATAAGACCAAGTCTTGGATTTGAAACATAAGATAGCTATTAACACATCTCTGACCCAAGCCTTCCACTACCACCACTACAAGTGAATAAATAAATAATAAATACATTATGGCCTATTAGATCTCATCTGAGAAGAGGCAAGCTTTAAGCTTTTGAAAGCTAGCAGCTGACTGGTTGTCCATGTACATTCATTAGTCCATCCACCCATCATCCAATCCTACACTGCCCCACGAGGAGCATAGGACCCCGGGCTAGGCAGTTGGTGCCGACATTTAAGATGAAAGTAATGATGCATTTTAATTATTTTAATTATATGGGTTACAATAACCATTTGATGATAAGACTGCCCAAATTAAATATTATATACAGTTATCTGCATAGATTAATTTAAAAACAGGCCTTAACAAAGTTTACCAGATGGCCTAGATATGTGCAAAATTTTGAATTCTCGGGACAAATCAAAACACGTCCAAGTAAAGTTTTATGAGTACAGTACCATGATTTTTTTTTCTCATGTTCAGGCAAATTAAGATAAATTATGTCATTACAGCAACATTATTTAAAATCTAACCGAGTAAAACATTGTAATTCCAATGAAATATGACATTTTCCCTGAATTATGATGAATGGTAGACATGTGGGGATGTGGGAGGGGGTAGGCAGCTCATGGGATGTCCCACTTGACTAAGCTGACGAAAATTCAAATTTACCTGACAGCATTTTGCTGTTGTGGTAGGTGATGGCGACCATCATCCACTCACTTGATGTAGTGCTGCCTACTTCTTCCTTAGCCTTTATCATTCATTTTCTGTGCCTGCCCTCCTCTCTTCCTATTTTTCCCATCTTTCCTGTCACTTCTTATTGCTTTTCTTTCCTTTACAGGTGTCTTTACATTGAGTGACAAGCCAAATGGTTTCCTGTAAGCCAAGAAACCATTTACAACGCTGGGTGGTAACCTTATAACTAAACCATATGTACTCCCTACGTGTCAGCAAGTGGGTTGGTGGAGGGTTAGTGCCCCTCCCCATAAAACAAATAACTCAAAGTCAAATGGCCACCCCTTACAGGATTATGGCATTTGGCAAAAGATAGATAGATAGATTTTGCTGTTGCATCAATTTCCATTTTGCTTACTACTTTCACATCATCAGTAAGTTTTCTGTCTTTTTAGTTCTGAATATCAAGTTACAACTTCCAACAGAGCTGTGACAAGGTATGGGCTGCGGGATATTTAAGTAACGGTGACAAATAGCTTCTTCACGAGTGTCTACCTGTCATTTTTCACTGGAATTCCGATGTTTAATAGGGTTAGATTTTATGCAATGTCACAGTAATGACATACTTTACCTTATGGGGAGCAGACGGTTGTTACTTATGAAGGTACATTTGTTTTTATTATATTTGTCTGATTCTTTATATGTTTTGTTACTTTATATAAGCAATAACATCCCAAAGTTTGAGTAAATTTGACCGATTAGTTTTTACAGAAAAAAATAATATATGCATAAAATGCATTAAAAAAAAAAAAGAAAGAAAGACACGAGAAATGGGAAACCAGGGAATGTGTATTCATCTGATCTCTATGATATTTGATAGTTTTACTAATAAAACCCTCAATAATAAATTGCCCTAACAGTTTTTTAATATTCTTCACCATTGCTGAACAAAAAAATTCCCAAAATACCTATGTATTTATCTCAATTTTTACCCCCTTTTAGCCAAGTTCAAAAAATCATTACAGTCATGTTTGTCAGTCTCTGACAAAAATATACGCACACAATGTTCCGCTTTCATTCCTCTTTTTGTAGGTATTATGCTTTTTGTTCAAAACTAATGGAGTTATATCACTCCAAGGGACAACAAGTTTAGTTCCGAGATATCACTCATTTTCTGTTGACTTGCAGTGTCTGTAAGATTAGGAACAAATTAGGTACTTTTTTTATTTTTTGAGTTAGGATATAAAGGAGCGTTGTGGTGTGGATGTGGATGTGATAGGAAGCGTTATGAGGAACACACTGAGGTGGTTTGGCCATGTGAGGAGAATGGAGGGTGAAAGCCTGACGAAGAGAGTGTATGTGAGTGAGGTGGAGGGGGGAAGAGGGAGGGGAAGGCCGAGGATGAGATGGAGGGATGGGGTGGAGAGGTATATGTGAGAGGGGGGTGTGAGTTGGGAGCAGGGCAGTGAAATGGTGGGGGACAGGGCGACTTGGAGGCGATTTGTTTGTGGCCACCCCAAACGGGATTGAGGCGTCTTGCAATAGATAGATAGATAGATAGAGTTAGGATTAGGGATAGTTATGAAGAGGCAGAAGGTGTCGGCGAAGACGAAGTTGGAGAAAAAGATGTAGAAGGTTGGGGGTCATCAGGTGAGGTGGCACTGGGGGGGGGGGGGAGCAGGTGGCGATGGTAGAGAAAGAATTGCTACTTCCATCAAAATGGCATCAAATTCTTCTCTACCGCTTCCAGACACTTCAGTAGCTCTTAGATGGTCGCCCCATCTTCAAAAAGTGTGGAAAAACGATAAGAAATGGCCAAGATTAGCGCAGACTGAGAACTGGTTGAGATCAAGGCAGGCATGTCTCACCGACCCCAGTGTCATAGCATCTCTGGCCTTTCCCACCTCGCTCACATCCTCCACACACTCACACTCCCATTGCCAGACATATGACATAATTTTTGCAGAAAAAAAGTGGTCATATTATACATTACATAGAAAATGGAGATTTCTGCAGGGAAGTAACCTCAAAATTGGAATTACAAAATAATTTATTTGAAGGGGAAAGAATTGTCGTATGGCTGCCAAATTTTTACAGAGAACGAGTGATACTCGGAGATATTTTATGGGGTAACTTTCACAAAATGCCTTTGTCAGTCAAAAATCGGTCCCTGCTGGCGTCCTCCCCTCCCCTTAACTTGCCTGAACATGGGAAGAAAAATCAAGGTACAGTACTTGTAAAACTTTACCTGGATGTGTTTTGATTTGTCTCAAGAATTCAAAATTTTACATGGTAGGCCACCTGATAAACTTTGTAAGGCCCCACTTTTAAACCAATCTATGCAAATAACTACCGGTATATATTTAACTTGGGCAATTTACCATCAAATGATAACTGTAACCCTTATCCATCCATCCATCCTCCAATCATATGTTGTCCAATGAGAAGCGTAGGAGCCCAGGGCTAGGCAAGCTGGTCCTGACATTTAAGATGAGGGTGGTCAGCTTCACTCATTAAAGAAAATAATTCACAATGTATCATTAACAATGAATGTACTTAGACTACCAACCAGCTGCCAGCTTTCAAAAGCTTAAGGCTTGTCTCTTCTTGGATGGGACTGAATAGGCTATAGAACATACATACATAAATAAAATACTGTGTATGATAAAAAAAATAAAAATAAAAATAACCTATTACTGCACCATATGGCTACTTGGTACTCACTGCAGGTAAGTGGATGGTGATGGGAGAGATGAGAACTGGCAACATCTTAACACATACTTCATCAGGGGCATGTCTGGGTAATAAGGTATTCAGTCTGGCTCAATCATTTCCCACCTGTGGACAACAAAGGTAAGATAAGGCAAGCTCTGGCTACAATATAATCAGTCAACCTATTGGGGGAAGAGAGAGAGAGAGAGAGAGAGAGAGAGAGAGAGAGAGAGAGAACCAGTCAACCTATTGGGGAGAGAGAGAGAGAGAGAGAGCCAGTCAACCTATTGGTGTGTGTGTGTGTGTGTGTGTGTGTGTGTGTGTGTGTGTGTGTGTGTGTGTGTGTGTGTGTGTGTGTGTGTGTGTGTGTGTGTGTGTGTGTGTGTGTGTGTGTGTGTGTGTGTGTGTGTGTGTGTGTGTGTGTGTGTGTGTGTGTGTGTGTGTGTGTGTGTGTGACAGTAAATCCCTATTACCCCCTCCAGACCATGGAGAACTGAGTATAAACTACCATAGTGTTTTAAATTACAAAAACCTTCAGCCACCTATTGGAGATTAAACCTATTCCAGGCTAACACTCCTACTAAAGCTTTCTAATTACCAGTACTAGATCACCAGGTACCTACATGAACAAAAAGATTTCATAATACTGCACATGCAACAGCTCAATTCACAATAAAATGCTGCACCACACTTGAATGTACAGGCAGTCCTCATTATATAGAAATCGTTTTTTTTTCCATTAACACTGCCACTCATACTGAAGAACTTGTAATGTTTTTGACCATATCTGTTACTTGTACTGTAACTTGGATTGTTCAGTGTGTCAGGGATGTCTTCTGAGATAACACAACTTTTTCCATACATCTGGTGCCTGGAGTGGAACACTTTTATGTGGTGGCACCAATATAACTGGGTGGCTCAACTGCCTGACTATACACATAACCTTCAGTTATTTCTCTATACCCAGAAAGGAGGATGGTGGACTGCAAGAGATCAGCAACTTAAGCCTACAATCCACTGGGTTGACATTTAATTTTTTTTTTTTTTTAATGCAAGAAAGAGGGAACCAAAGTCCAGGAGCCTCCAAACCATTCCTTCCAAGAAAAAACAAAAACATTACACAAGAGAGCCAAATTTAAGATCCGTTTATTTCGGGATGCCTGGACACGCTGTGTTTGAAAGACTGGAGATCATAGGAAGTAGGAAATACTGACAGAGGGAGACAGTTCCAAAGTTGACCTGTTGCATAAATGAAGGACTGGGAGTAACGGTTAACTCTTGCATTAGAGAGTTGGACAGAAAAGGGATGAGAATTTGTTGCTAGACGGTTGCTAAACACCCGTCATGAAGGTGGAGGGATGCAAGCAGACAGTTCAAAGAAGCAGTGACCATTGAAGTTGCAATAGAAAAGAGATAAAGATGCAAAAGTGAGGCAAAGGGACAGAGGCTGAAGGGAGCCAGTAAGAGGAGGAGAGTTGATGAGACGAAAAGCCTTTGACTCCACCCTACTGAGAAGAGCTGTATGTGGGAAGCCTCCCCACACGTGAAAGTTGTACTCTAAACAGGGGCAAATAAAGGAGAAGTATAAATTCAACAACTGTGCAGGGATAAAGAAGGTACGGAGTCAGCTTAGCACACCTAATTTCTTGGAAGTGGATTTTACAAGAGATCCAATATGATTTTTCTAAGATAAGTCCCGAGTGAATGAAACCCCAAGCATGTTCAAGGATAATGCAGGATTGAGCTGGATATTATTTGACCTTAGTGGGTACTCCTGTGGAAGATTTTGTCAGGTTGATAGGTGTAAAAACTGAGTTTTTGATGCATTAAAAACAACAAGATTATTTTTACCCCAGTCAGAGATACGAGCCAAGTCAGACATTAGGTGTGCCATTGCCTCATCCCTTGTTTGTTGAAGCAACTGCTGAGATGATCATTGCTGAAACCGAATGGAAAGGTGAAGGGTGGAATCATCAGCGAACGAGTGGATAGGGTTAGATGTACAGCTTAGGTCATTGATGAATAAAAGAAAGAGTGTTGGTGATAGGATATAGCCCTGAGGAACACCACTGTTGATAGATCTAGGAGAAGAACGATGGCCATCTACAACAGCAGCTATAGAACGACCAGAAAGGATGAGCCAAGGGAGCAAACTACTACTATTCAATATAGCTGGTACTGTGCTATTAATTGGGAAAAATTAGCAGATCAACTTTCATGTATGAAATGGCCTTGAACAGGCAATCATTCTGGTATGTACTATGAACTCAACAGAAAAAAAAGTAAACACAATGAAGTACTGTGTACCATGTAGACGTACATTATTACCGGAATCTCTTTTTATACACTTCCACAGAAAACTTTTGTCTTCAAACATGCAATGACTGTGTGGGGGCAAGTGATATCAACACCCCCTTTTGCAAGAATGTCTTTCTGGAAAGTGGGGGTACTGTATTCTGAAACTGCACTTTCGGATTAGTCTATACAAAGAGTGATACTGTAATGCTCAGACTCTTATCATAAACTCCCTTTCAGCTGGACAAAATAAATTGGTGTTTGCTGAATATATTGACGGGTACAAGAGTTCTCATGATCTTGAAAGTGGTAATTTAACAAAGAGAACCATTTGCATTTAACAACTAAAAATCACTACAGTACCAAAGCCAGAATCACCCCAGCTGGCCACAGACACACATACACTAATTATAAGAGAGCCAACTGGGAGGCCTTCACAACTGAAACAGAACAACACTTTGAAACATTAAACAGTACACCCATCACAAACATCAACACTGCTGTGGACATTCAATACAATTATTCAAAATGCAGACAAAAGACACATCCCTAGAGGCAACAAAAAAAGACACAACCCCAACTTCACACCAGATTTCAAGGCCTCATCAGTCAACGGGACACACTACAATACTCCCCGACACCCCATACACAAGACACCATACAACAAATATACACAAGGCACCATACAACAAATACAAGAAATTAACACTCAAATAAACAATAAAATATCAGAACAGCAAACACTAAATTGGAATAATTATCTCCAAACACTTGATCACAAAACAAACACCAGCAAACTCTACAAAACACTAAACAGCATCACACTCTCCAAAAGCAACACTACACAATGACACACTGCCATCACAACAACAGACACCATACCTTCAAAAAAACAACAAGCAAACATTCTCATCAATCACTTTTCACATCAGCCATCTAAACTCCCATCGTGACGACCGATGTGTCATCTGATGCAAGAGACAGTTCCCCACAGACCCAGACTTCGCACCTTGCACTTACAACCAGACAAAGCACATTACTGGCAACCTTAGGCACTCATCTGCCTGTGGACCAAACAACATAAGCAACATACACCTTAAACACCTTGGACCACAGGGCATACAAGCACTCACCAACATATCAAACCGCAGCTACTCACACAACATAATACCCAACATCTGGAAGCATGGCACTATCATCACTATCCCCAAACCCAACAAAGACCCCACATTACCTTCCTCACACCGCCCCATCACACTGCTCTGCACCCCCTCCAAAGTCACTGAACGACTGGTATTACAACTAGTTACACCTCAAACCCCCTAGCCCCATCACAACATGGTTTTAAGCCACTAGATTCCACAAACACTCTTCTTACAGACCTTTGATGGCATAAACTCAGCTAGGCCACCACACAGGACACTCATAGTCACACTAGACATTAGCAAAGCATTTGATGCCATCCCCCGCCACAACCTCACAAACAAAATACTCAACACAAACCTCACAATAACACAAAAATATGGCTGGTAAACTATTTAGCAGGCAGATGTGCACACATAACATTGGCCAGTCAATCTTCAAACATCAGAAACTTCACAAATGGCATCCCCCAAGGATCTGTTTTGTCCCCTACTCTCTTTAACCTATACGGTACATAAACGACATACCCACACCCCACACACCACAAATATACGTAGCTTCCTATGCAAACAACTTAACACATGCACACACCAAAACGCAAACACAGCCACACACATCCTCTAACCTTACCTCAACTTCACAAATGGTTCACCACAACAGGCTCAAAATAGCCCCAGCCAAATCTACAGTGACCCTTCTCACAAACTGGACAGCAGAACATAATCACATTCCACACCTTACCATAAACAACACTCCCCTACCACACACACACAAACTCCATACATACATCAATGTCATTTAAACAACACATCACAAACATTAAAGATAAATTAACAACAAGACTCAATGCATTGAGCTCACTTGCCCATACAACATTTGGACACAACAAAGAAACCACCACCACAGTATACAAAACAATATATATGTTCCATGATCAATTATGCTAGCCCTGCTTGGGCTTCTAACCTCACTAAAACACACTACAACACTGTACAGACCATACAGAACAAGGCCCTAAAAATAATCACAAGTTGCACAACTGCTACACCCACAGACCACCTACACCAAGAAACCAAAGTCCTCAAAGTCAACGATCATCTAGACATGAGAGGCACCCGATCTCACTGCAGCCTCCACAAAACCACACCATCCACTACACTACATGGCAGCACATCCACACACACCAAGGGACATCAAAACAACACCCAGGATCATCTCACCCCCCTCAGACCAGCTTCCAGAAGCATATCCATAAGGCACCCAAATTCTCGCCACAGCCTCCACAAACCCACACCATCCACTGCACTACATGGCAGCACATCCACACACACCAAGGAACATCAAAACAACATCCAGTACATGATGTCATACACAAATACAGTACTGTCATCTCTCCCCCCTCAGATCAGCTTCCAGAAGCATATCCATACTCACCGCTCCATTCAGTCACTCAAAGACAACACACAGCTGCATGCACAGCCTCCTGATATCCACCCTTCTGAATCCTATCTCCCTCGTGAGGACAGGGTCCACCTGGCTGGGCTGAGATGTGGGCATCATCCAGCCCTCTTGATTTATCAGAAGAGGCTGATGACTCCGTTGCTGATGCCTGTCCAGGATGCAACACAGCACCCCATACTATTAAGCACATTATGGAAGACTGCATTGCACACAAGCACCTTCGCCAACAACACAACAAACACTCCTTGAGAGCTCTGTGAGAAAGCCCAATCCCAGCCGTGGCCTTCCTTAGGGACTTGGGGCTGTTCGGCCAGACTGCCTAGGAACAACTGCCTACAACTACTACAACTAAAATATACAAGGCTTCATCAATATGGTTAAATTTTTACAATACGGACATTTCAAACATGACAACATTTCCATTTACTGGTAATAATTCAGTGGTAATCTACGAAAGTTGCCATTCACACAAAGCAATAGCTAATTTATCATTTCCTTTGTAAAATATACTACCTATCTATAGCCAGACGTCTTACTCCCACAAGGGGTGGCCACAAATATACAACCCCCTGCTTATCAATGGACCAGGTTTTAAAGGATGCAGAAGAGCATAATTTTGAAGTTATTAATTATGGAACACTGTCGGTTATACATGCAAACCAAGCCTAGCAGGACCTAACCTAACCAAACTGTGAAAGCAATATACCGCAGTATCTTCATTCCTAACTTGATATGTTACGGTAAATATTGTACATGATTTCGTTTAAGCAGCAAAAAGACTTTCCCAACGGACTTCTTATTTTTCCAGCCTGTTTTCTACATTTTTCTGATAATTTTTATGGTTGCAGGCAACTGCTTCCAGGAGGTATAATTTCCCTGTTGCTTTTATATGTTTCACTCTCCTGATATGTGTTTCATTTCTTGGATGTAATGACAGACACTAAAACTTATTCAGACCTACTAAAATTCTTTACTTTTGCATCACAGCAGAGAAATTACAGTCAGTTTTCAAAGTTCACATCACTCGTTCCAGGAAATCTGAAGCAACCACGTTATTTTGAGTCTATTCCATTATTAACTTGTTTTCGGAAATGTGTATTTAACAAGAAAATCCTGAATTTAACTAACTCAGAGCTCTGCTGACATCTGCGAGTTGCTAGCCATATTAAATGTTCCTAGTGCACAGTTTTTAACTTTGAAAGCTTGCTGTCACACACAACTGAGGTTAGGTTGGATTGGATTGGTTTGGTTAAATCATTAAGTTTCCCACTGCTCTGATACGAGATACACTGACGCGTTGTCAGAGCAATGATTGGTAAACAACGCAGCCGTTCGGTAAACACTGTCGTGGGCAACCTGGCCCCTTCCTTAACTACCCAAATATAGGTATATTTTCCCTTCAGTAGGTCTAATCTCCAAAACGAGTGGTATCCAAAAAAAATGAAGCTCATATTCATCGTATCACACTAAAATCGACCAGAAAAAATATTTTTGGTTTCGAAATCAAGTGGTGTGAACTAGCAAAATCGACCAAAATTGCTTATGGGACAATACTGCAAACTCCACACAGATGCACTTTTTTATGGAAATGCCAAATGTCACAATTCATTCATTCATTGCCAGACGCCATGTATCCCAGACGGGGTGGCCAAGGGCTTAGAGTTAATTGTTTTACAGGGAGGGGCACTAATCCTCCACCAACCCCACTTGACACGTAGGGATGCTCACCGAAATATTGGTGCAACAAAGGAAAATTATACCCAAAACAAGGTGGTGGGTCTTGAAACACACCTTCAGCACACAAATATACTGTATAATGATACTAAGTTAAGGGGTATGCATGCAGTAAAATGAAAACTAGCACTTCAAGAGTACTGTCAGGATATTAATTTCCTCAAAAATGAGATTTTCCCGAGTATGTAAAAATCAGATTTAAACAATACCGGTACGTAAAATCTGATGGCTGCTACATAGCGAGTCAAGCTGTGACTAACAAAATGACAACAGAAGACTGTTTACCTGGCTTGCACTGAAGTGCTGGGTTCTCCTATCATGGTTTTCATTGCGTTCTTGGCCAGCTGGATGCTTACAATAGCTGTTCTTGCTTTCTTAGATCACCCTGAAATACTGTACTTCTGAGTGATCTGAGACATTGAAATATCCAAAATAGCAATGGAAGTTCTGGGAAACTGCACAAATATACAGAAAGACACGCGTCTCAAGCGACCGGCTTACAGTCAGCTGACGACAAATATTATGCAGCAGTGTGGACCAAGGCTTTGGTGTCCTGGCCGTGGACGACAAGCGAGAGTCTTATCGGGGTAACAAACCTACTTTCATTAGACGCCTCACACATCTGGGGTTTCTGGTGCGGCGTTAGTATTATGTAATGTGCAGGATGTTAGTGCTTTCTTGTACTGGAGATAAATGGACATAAATTTGTAAGGATGTTGTGTAATTCACCGGGTCGGTCAGAATCACTTGATGGTCGTGTTCGTCAGCTTTTACCCTCCCGGAAGAGAGCTGAGAGCTCATATAGTCCGATCTAAGGGCAAGGCTGTGACCTGCACACACACACACACACACACACACACACACACGTCCCCTTGCTCAAGGGGGACTGTAACCGTCCACTTCGTCAGTAAAACTTTTCGCAGCCTGAGCGAGGCGCGAACTCCCGTCTGCCAGATGGCAAGCGAGAACGCTACCACTGAGTGTGCGTGTGTGTGTGTGTGTGTGTATTTCACCGGGTCGGTCAGGATCACTTGATGGTCGTGATCGTCAGCTTTTACCCTCCCGGAAGAGAGCTGAGAGCTCATATAGTCCGATCTAAGGGCAAGGCTGTGACCGCGCGCGCGCGCACACACACACACACACACACACACACACACACACACACACACACACCCGTCCCCTTGCTCAAGGGGGACAGTAACCGCCCACTTCGTCGGTGAAACTTTTCGCAGCCTGAGCGAGGCGCGAACTCCCGTCAACCAGTTGGCAAGCGAGAACGTTACCACTGCACCAGCGAGCGGTGTGTGTGTGTGTGTGTGTGTGTGTGTGTGTGTGTGTGCGTGTGTGTGTGCCCTATTTCAATATTAATATATAACAGGGGTCTCAGAACAGCAACTGAAAACAAATGGGCAGCACTGGGCACAGCCAGAATGGTGGAGGGGGGGAGGGACATAGATATATCTATGGGGAGGGACAGGCTGACCAGCCCCCCCTTTTCATAGGGCATAAAGTCACCCATTAAAATGTTTATTTCTTTCCTCAATATTGATTCATGGGCAGTTTCCTTTACTACTGAAATATCTAAATATTATTTATTAATCTACATATCTCAAGAACAAGGACAACCATAATCAGCACCCCTCCCCTCATAACAACCCCTTAGCAGTGCCCATGCTGGCCTCCGAGCTTTGCCCTGTCCTATTTTTGTCACGTCCTGCCACGGTCTGTAGGTTATTAGTTTAGGTCTGGTTATTCCCCACTTGAATCAGGTGACATCTTTTATTAGTTTACTTCATTTTCTTCAGATAATTTTATTTAATTTAGAGATTTTCTGTGCTAAGATGTTAATGAAAGGTGATCTGTCCAGTTTGAAAAATCTCCCTAAAGCAGAGGAAGAGTGCCTGATGGTGGCAAGGTAGGCTACTCGTAAAGCAGAAAAGATGGTGACGGTGTTAGCGCTACTGAAGGTAAGGACCGTATCTTAGATGGCATATAGGAGACAGTGCACCATACCTCATCCTTAGCTATTTATATGTTGTATTGGGGTACAATACTGGGGTACAATCACAAAGAAAGAGTCCTTACCATATCTCCAAAGCCACTCAGAACGTAACGTGCCCCTAAGCGCAATCATCAAGGAGGGGAAAGTGCGGTGTTATCGTCCCCTTTCCTCGGTGTCCAACTAAAAAATGACGCGTTTCACATTTCCCCTGATAACTCTTACTTTGGTACAAAAGTGTGCCTAATAGGTTTTTAGAGTCATTTCAAGTAATATATGGCATAATAATAACAGGAATAGATAATTAAGTTGAGAGGCAATGAAGAAGAGACGAGTATAGAGGGACTTGGTCTCCTGAGCTACTCTCGCCAGCAGACACTAATGACGGTACGGTGGACTGAGGCAAGGACTGACATCACCACACTCACACTGGCTTTCCCTGACACGTGACCTGTCCTGCCTGGCCTTCCTTGACACATGACCTGTTCCCTGACACATGACCTGTCCTTCCTTGCCTGCCCTGACACATGACCTGTCCTTGGCCTACCTTGTTACATGATCTGTTGCCTTACACTTTACCTGTCCTGCCTGTTGTTTCGTTATACATGACCTTTCCTACCTGACATACCTTGATACATGACATGTCCTGGTTTGACACATAAGTTATTCTGCCATAACACATGACCTGCCTCAAAAGAAGACTCAGGGCAGGCCAAGACGGGCAGTGTGTCAAGGAAGGACAACTTAATTTGCCAGGCCAGGACAGGTCATGTGTCAAGACAGGACAGCTTGTATGCCAGGCAGGAACAGGTCATGTATCAGGGTATGTCAGGCAGAACAAGTCATGTGACAGGGCAGATCAGGTAGCAAGACATGTGATAGCGTAGGTCAGGAGCGAAAAGTCATTTGTCAGGGCAGGCAATGTAGGACAGGTCATGTATCAGGGCAGTCCCAGGAACAAGAGTTAATGTGTCATGGCAGGCTAAGTAAGGCATGTCATGTGTCAAGACAGAAAGTATCACACATACGTGTTGGCAGGCAAAGTACGGAAAATCAGATGTAATAACAGGCAAAGCAAGGCAGGCCATATGTCAGGAAAGAAAAAGTAGGACAGGTCATGTGTCAGGGTAGGCCACGTGGGTCACATCATGTCAGGGAATGCCCAGGTAGGACACGCCATGTGTTAGGGCAGGCAAGGTAGACAGGTCATTTGTCACTGTAGGTCAGGTATGGCTGGTCATGCTAGTGAATCGAGCAGTGTCAGTGTGGTGAAGTCAGTCCTTGCCTCAATCCACTTCACTACCACCACCAGCCCAGTAGTCCATCACGGCCATATAAAGTCACCTTTTCTTATACCAGTCAACCTAACAATACCGCTTTGGAGACATTTACCCAAGTGGGTAGGTGAGATACAGCCTTCATTCCCCCCTCCAGTACAAGAGATGACCCCTACGCTAAATATAATCGTCTGGAGGCAGCAAGAATGAACCCAAATAAAAGACGTCACGGGACTCCAGACGCTCCCAGCAAGACATGGCAGAACAGATGACAAGACATGACACGAGAAATGTCAGCAAAGTGTAGGACAATGTTTTGACACATTACCTGTCCTAGCCTGACATATTACCAGTCTTGTTGTCAGACAGGTCATGTGCCAAGGCAGGACAACTTATAAGTTAGGCCAGGACACGTCATGTCATGGCAGGACAACATAATTATCCTAGGCCAAGACAGGTCATGTTTCATGGCAGGACAACATTTATGCTAGGCCAGGACAAATCATGTGTCATGCCAGTGCAGCCCTGGTTTTGTGTCTTGGCAGGACAACTTATATGCCAAGCCTGGACAGGTCAGGTGTCATGGCCGGAAAAGTCTGATGCCAAATAGGACAATTCATGTGTCAAGGCAGGACAGGTAGGACATGTCATGTGTCAGGGTAGGTCAGGCAGGCTAAGTCATGTGACAGGGTAGACCTGGTAGGGCAAGTAATTTGTTGTGGAGGTCAAGTAGGGCAGGGCATATGTCAAGGCAGGCCATATGGGGCAGGTCTTATGACAGGAAGGCCAGATAGGAAATTTCTTGTCAGGCCAGGCCAGGTAGAACATGTCATGTGTCACCGCAGGACAGACTGGACAGGTCATGTGTCATTGCAGGTACGGAACGACAAGTCATGTGTCAGGCCAGGCGAGGTAGGACAGATCATGTATCAGGGAAGGCCAGGTAACTGTTAATGTGTCATGGCAGGCCAAGCAGGGCATGTCATGTGTCAGGAGAGGGAAGGTATCACAGGTCATATGTGTTGGCAGGCATAGTAGGAAAGATTACAGATAATAACAGGCAAGGCAGGACAGGTCATATGTCAGGACAGACAAGGTAGGACAGGTCATGTGTCGGGGCAGGCCAGGTAGGACACCTAATGTGTCATTAGGGGTAAAGTAGGACACGTCATGTTTCAGGACAGAGTAGGTCGGACAGGTCATGTGTCATGGGAGGCCAGGTAGGACACGTAATGTGTCAGAGCAGGCCAGGTACGACAAGTCATGTGTCAAGACAGGCCAGGTAGGACGCTTCGTGTGTCAGGACAGGCGAGGTAGGACAGGTCTTGTGTCAAGGCCGGTTAGGCAGGATACGTCATGTGTCAGAACAGGTCAGGTAGGACACATCATTGTTCAGGACAGACCAGGTCGGACAGGTCATGTATCAGGGTAGACCAGGTAAGACACGTAATGTGTCATGGAAGGTAGGTAGGACAGGTCTTGTGTCAGGGCAGGCTAGGTAGGATACGTCATGTGTCAGGACAGCTCAGGTAGGACACATCATGTTTCAGGGCTGGGTTGGATAGTCAGGTCACGTGTCAGAGCAGGCCAGGGATGACACGTCATGTGTCAGTGCGGGCCAGGTATCAGTAGGTCCTGTGTCATGGCAGACTAGGTAGAACAGGTCATATGTCAGTGTAGGCCAGGTAGGACACGTCATCTCTCAACACAGGCCACGTAGGACACATCATCTGTCAGGGCAGACCATGTAAGACAAGTTATGTGCCAGGGTAGGCTGGGCAGGGCACGTCATGTGTCAGTGCAGGCCAGGAATGGCACGTCATGTGAGCCAGTCATGCAGTGTGAGTAGTGGTGAAGTTAGCCCTTGCCTCAGTCCGCCTCACCACCACAGTCAGTGTCTGCTCCCGCCACCTCCCCGGTGGTAGATCACCACCATATAAATTCATCTCTTACACAATTCAATCAAAGAATACCGAAATATATTCTAGCATGTTTACTTGATAAGATTCCATTTTCATCAAATTATCTTATTAAAAGGCCAGAAAAATGCAAATTTTTCAATTGTTTCCAACGTGCGAATGAGTCTGCGTTGCCATGGAGACCATTGGTTTCCCACCCAACAGGACCAGCGACCCTCACCCCCTCTCTCCTCTATGGCCGACTTAAAAATGACGATAATTATGCAGACTTTTCCTCCTGAAGTTTATCATTGGTATGGACAGGTGTGAAATTGATAACTGCAGTATTTACATTACATGCAGATCACTTATTAACCTTTAGTACACTACATAAGGCAAAAATGTGTCCTTAGCAGTACTGCCAATTTAATTACGAATCAAATCACTCCAGTGGAGCCCAAAGGTGAGAATAATAATACGAGGTTTCCAGTTTCCTGTTACCTGATGTAATATATGGAATTAAAATTAGCACTAAATTATTATTCTTGTATCACAGGGTTAACTTTTCCCTCTACTCTTGTCATATAAATCTTCAACGCGCCATACACTGTGATCTGGGAACTGTGTTGGGCGCCCATGTTCTCAAGGCTTCAGATTTGGTTCAAACTGATATATTCTTGACACGAAATGTGTTCCTGAGGAGCCGTAACTATTGTTAGAACCTATATTTCATTCCCACGAAATATTACATCGGTTTCTGCATGAAACTGTCGCCTTTATTAATGTAGATTGGACCAAAGTAGGTCAAAAGAAATATCTCTTAAATCCAATTGTGCCAACCTCTGAGTAGTTTGAATCGTCTTTGATTCGAACTCCTTGGCATCACGGATGATAAGATGGTCGAGTGGTAAAATTAAAAAAGGGAAGGGATTGGAGGACACGACAGGACAATGTTATGCAATGACAATAGGAGTGCTTGGGTAGGACAACATAGGACAGGTATCAGGGAAAGAATTAAAGCAGAGATTACAGCATGCACGACGAAAGATCAAACGGGATGTTTCTTTTCTTCACTAAACACAGTTGATCGTCTTAACAAGAGTACAAATGCACCCATGCTTGTCATTTATATGACAATATTATTTTAGCGACGTTGGCCCAGTACTGACAATAATTTTCAAATCTGTGTCTAAAAAAGATGCAAATTTTTAAGTTGTGTCGTAGTGTAGTTAATACCGAAAACAAATGCACAGAAAGACCACATTAGGTGAGGCAGCTGAAATAGTTCGGGCAAACCTAGAGCCCTCACAGCCCCGGGGAACCCCAAACTGTTCCCAGATCATAGTGTCAACAGATATTTAGAGTTTATTTCTGTCTTTGGGAGAAGAAACATAACATATACGGTAATGGCTGGAGAGGTGACCATGTTGCAGCCAGACACACAACATGACGTCATAACACACGCCACACTTCAACAGTCCGACTCATTTTCTTGCCTCTCCTGCTGATGTCACAGCAGCATGTTGTCTGGGAACACTGACCTCTAATACGTTTTTCGCCTTACTTTAGCTATTCCTTCTATGTTTGGGAAATATAACATGAGGAGTTTCTCCAGAAATGCATTTCACATTATGCTGTACAGAAGAAAAAATTCTGAAACGTAATTTAACGACAAAATGGTCATTTTTATGTTGGACTGCGCCAGGATAGGACGACGGCACCGTGCGCTTTCACCTTCCAGGAGGGTAGCGCGCTGGGGTATATTACAAGTGACTTTTTATATACCCTAACATCTCTTCCATTGCGATTCATTCCGCATTTTGAGCCTTAAAATTATTGTGTGTTACTGATAGAAATAGTGCTAATAATTAGAACACTATGGATTACACATGATACAATGTGTATGTGTAATATGGCACATAAATCTGTAGCAAGAAGTGCCTGGAACTCCTTTGTCAACAACAATGAAACCATTACTTTGAACAACGCAAGCCTATCTCAGTCTTGGCCACTTGTATCAGAGAAAGTGCTTTGCACTTTATTCTTGCTGGTATCAGGCGGTTTTTGCACTTTATTCTTGCTGATATCAGGCGGTTTTACTCTTGGCTTTGGAGACATTTATCCAAGTGGGTAGGTGAGATACAGCCTTCATTCCCCCCTTCAGTACAAGAGATGACCCTTACGCTAAATATAATCGTCTGGAGGCAACAAGAATGAACCCAAATAAAAGACATCACGGGACTCTAGACCCTCCCAGCAAGACATGGCAGGACAGATGACAAGACATGACACGAGAAATGTCGGCACAGTGTAGGACAATGTTTTGACACATTACCTGTCCTAGCCTGACATATTACCAGTTTTGTTGTCAGACAGGTCATGTGCCAAGGCAGGACAACTTATATGCCAGGCCAGGCCAAGCCATGTGTTAAGGTAGGAGAAGTTTACCTCGCCAGGACAGGTCATGTGTCAAGTCGGGACAACTTATATGTCAGGCCAGGACAGGTCATGCATCATGGCAGGAACACTTATACGCCAGGCCAGGACAGGTAATATGTCATGGCAAGACAACTTGTATGCCAGGCCAGGACAGGTCATGTGTCATGGCAGGACAACTTATATATCAGACCAGGACAGGTCATGTGTCATGGCAGGACAACTTAAAAATCCAGGCCAAGAGAGGCCGTGTGTCATGACAAGACAACTTATATACGAAGCCTTCAAAGGCCATGTGTCAAGGCGAGACAACTTATATGTCAGGCCAGGACAGGTCATGTGTCATGGCAAGACAACTTATATGCCTAGGCCAGGACAGGTCATTTGTCATGCCAGGACAACTTATATGTCAGGCTAGGCCAGGTCGTGTGTTAAGGTAGGAGAAGTGTACCTCGCCAGGACAGGTCATGTGTCCAGGCGGGACAACTTATGTAACAATTGAAATGAAACTTGACAAACTGATCACAGTCCCGGCCGAGATTCGATCCCGGGTCATCGAGCTTGATACGCGCGCACGTTACCACAGAGCCAAGGAGAGGATCCCCACTTTGTCTCTAGGCAACGCAGGCTTTTATACACCCCATTACACCCCTCTTTTCTCCCCTTGGTGATTAATTTGGTGAGTTTCGGACACACAAGGTAGCGTAAGCATCGGAGGCCACCATTGGGAGGCTGCGGACCACACCGAAACAGCCCATCCCCGGGATGAGGGCAGGGACGCTGTCAGCAAACCAAGGACCAACATCAAATTGCCAACAAAGCCCCGCCTCACATCCCACACCGCTGCCAACCAATGTAACAACCCAAATGAAACTTAAATTAATCACAGTCATGGCCGACATTCGATCCCGGGTCCTTGCGCCTGATACGCGCGGACGTTACCACTGAGCCAAGGAGAGGATCTTCACTTTGTCTCTAGGCAACGCGGGCTTTTATACACCCAATTACACATATATGTAAGGCCAGGATAGGTCATGTGTCTTGGCAGAACAACTTATTTGTAAGGCGAGGACAGGTCATGTGTCATGGCAAGACAACTTATATGCTTAGGCCAGGACAGGTCAAGTCTCATGGCAGGACAACTTTTATGCTAGGCCAGGACAAATCATGTGTCATGCCAGGACAGCTTATATGCCAGTGCAGCCCTGGTTTTGTGTCTTGGCAGGACAACTTATATGCCAAGCCTGGACAGGTCAGGTGTCATGGCCGGAAATGTTT
Source organism: Coenobita brevimanus (assembly GCF_032717465.1). NCBI lineage: Eukaryota > Metazoa > Arthropoda > Malacostraca > Decapoda > Coenobitidae > Coenobita > Coenobita brevimanus. The sequence goes on from NC_137021.1 coordinate 1,770,513, forward strand.
GATGCCAAATAGGACATTTCATGTGTCAATGCAGGACACGTAGGACAGGTCAGATGTCAGGGTAGGTCAGGCAGGCTAAGTCATGTGACAGAGTAGACCTGGTAGGGCAGGTCATTTGTTGTGGAGGTCAAGAAGGACAGTTCATATGTCAAAGCAGGCCATTTGGGGCAGGTCTTATGGCAGGGAAGGCCAGATAGGAAATTTCTTGTGTCAGGCCAGGTCAGGTAGAACATGTCATGTGTCACCGCAGGACAGACTGGACAGGTCATGCGTCAGTGCAGGTACGGAACGACAAGTCATGTGTCAGGCCAGGCGAGGTAGGACAGGTCATGTATCAGGGAAGGCCAGGTAACTGTTATTGTGTCATGGCAGGCCAAGCAGGGCATGTCATGTGTCAGGACAGGAAAGGTATCACAGGTCATATGTGTTGGCAGGCAAAGTAGGAAAGGTTATACATATAATGACAGGCAAGGCAGGACAGGTCATATGTCAGGACAGACAAGGTAGGACAGGTCATGTGTCAGGGCAGGCCAGGTAGGACACCTGATGTATCATTAGAGGTCAAGTAGGACACGTCATGTTTCAGGACAAAGTAGGTCGGAAAGGTGAAGTGTCATGGTAGGCCAGGTAGGACACGTAATGTGTCAGGGCAGGCCAGGTAGGACACGTAATGTGTCAAGTCAGGCCAGGTAGGACGCGTCATGTGTCAGGGCAGGCCAGGTAGGACACGTAATGTATCAAGTCAGGCCAGGTAAGACACCTCATGTGTCAAGTCAGGCCAGCTAGGACGCGTCTTGTGTCAGGACAGGCTAGGTACGACAGGTATTGTGTCAAGGCCGGATAGGCAGGATACGTCATGTGTCAGGAGAGGTCAGGTAGGACACATCATTCTTCAGGACAGACTAGGTCGGACAGGTCATGTGACAGGGTAGGCCAGGTACGACACGTAATGTGTCAGGGCAGGTAGGTAGGACAAGTCTTGTGTCAGGGCAGGCTAGGTAGGATACATCATGTGCCAGGAGAGCTCAGGTAGGACACATCATGTTTCAGGGCTGGGTTGGTTGGACAGGTCACATGTCAGGGCAGGCCAGGAAGGACAAGTCATGTGTCAGTGCGGGACAGGTATCTGTAAGTCATGTGTCAGGGCGGGCTAAGTAGAACAGGTCATGTGTCAGGGAAGGCCAGGTACGACACGTCATTCGTCAACGCAGGCCACGTAGGACAAGTCATCTGTCGGGCCACTCCAGGTTAGACAAGTCGTGTGTCAGGGTAGACTGGGCAGGGCACGTCATGTGTCAGTGCAGGCCAGGTATCGCAGGTCATGTGAGTCAGTCATGCAGTGTGAGTGTGGTGAAGTTAGCCCTTGCCTCAGTCAGCCTCACCACCACCATCAGTGTCTGCTCCCGCCACTTCCCCAGTGGTAGATCACCACCATATAAATTCATATCTTACACCATTCAGTCAAAGAATACAGAAATATATTCTAGCATGTTTACTTGATAACATTCCATTTTCATCAAATTATCTTAATAAACGGACAGAATAATGCAAATTATTCAACTGTTTTCAACGTGTGAATGAGGCTGCGTTGCCATGGAGACCATTGGTTTCCAAGCTAACAGGACCAGCGACCCTCACACCCTCTCTCCTCGATGGCCGACTTAAAAATGACGATATTTAAGCAGACTTTTCCTCCTAAAGTTTATCATTGGTATGGACAGGTGTGAAATTGATAACTGCAGTATTTACATTACTTGTTGATCACTTATTAACCTTTAGTACACTACATAAGGCAAAAATGTGTCCTTAGCAGTTCTGCCAAGTTAAAGACGAATCATATCACTCCAGTGAAGCCCAAAGGTGAGAAGAATATTGAGAGGTTTCCAGGTTCCTGTTACCCAATGAAATATATGTATGAATAACATTAGAAATAAATTATTATTCTTGTATCACAGGATTAACTTTTCCCTCTACTCTTGTCATATAAACCTTCAACGCGCCATACACTGTGATCTGGGAACTGTGTTGGGCGCCCGTGTTCTCAAGGCTTCAGATTTGGTTCAAACTGATATATTCTTGACACGAAATCTGTTCCTGAGGAGCCGTAACTGTTCTTAGAACCTATATTTCATTCCCACAAAATATTACATTGGTTTCTGCATGAAACTGTCACCTTTATTAATGTAGATTGGACCAAAGTAGGTCAAAAGAAATATTTCTTAAATCCAACCGTGCCAACCTCTGAGTAGTTTGAACCATCTTTGATTCGAACTGCTTGACATTACGGATGATAAGATGGTCGACTGGTAAAATTAAAAAAGGGAAGGGATTGGAGGACATGACAGGGCAATGTTATGCAATGACAATAGGAGTGCTTGGGTAGGACAACATAGGACAGGTATCAGGGAAAGAATTAAAGCAGAGATTACAGCATGCGAGACGAAAGATCATACGGGATGTTTCTCTTCTTCACTAAACACAGTTGATCGTCTTAACAAAAGCACAAATGCACCCATGGGTGTCATTTAAATGACAATATTATTTTAGCGACGTTCGCCCAGTACTGACGATAATTTTCAAATCTGTATCTAAGAGAAATGCAAATTTTTAAGTTGTGTCGTAGTGTAGTTAATACACACAACAAATGCACAGAAAGACCACATTAGGTGAGGCAGCTGAAATAGTTCGGGCAAACCTAGAGCCCTCACAGCCCCGGGGAACCCCAAACTGTTCCCAGATCATAGTGTCAACAGATAATTAAGGTTTATTTCTGTCTTTGGGAGAAGAAACATAACATATACGGTAATGGCTGGAGAGGTAACCATTTTGCAGCCACCCAGACCACATGACGTCATAACACATGCCAAACTTCAACAGTCCGACTCATTTTCTTGCCTCTCCTGCTGATGTCACGGCAGCATGTTGTCTGGGAACACTGACCCGTAATACGTTTTTCGTCTTATTTTAGCTATTCCTACTATGTTTCGGAAATATAACATAAGGAGTTTCTCTAGAAACGCATTTCACATTATTCTGTACAGAAGAAAAAAGTTCTCAAACGTAATATAACGACAAAATGGCCATTTTTATGTTGGACAGCGCCAGGAGAGGATGACGGCACCATGCGCTTTCACCTTCCAGGATCGTAAGGCGCTGGGGTATATTACGAGTGACGTTTCATATACCCTAGCATCTCTTCCATTGCGATTCATACCGAATTTTAAGCTTTAAAATTACCCTATGTTACTGATAGAAATTGTGCTTATAATTAGAACGATATGCATTACATGTGATACAATGTGTATGTGTAATATGGCACATAAATCGGTAGCAAGAAGTGCCTGGAACTCCTTTGTCATCAACAATAAAACCATTACTTTGTACAACGCAAGCCTATCTCAGTCTTGGCCACTTGTATCAGAGAAAGTGCTTTGCACTTTATTCTTGCTGGTATCAGGCGGTTTTTGCACTTTGTTCTTTCTGGTATCAGGTGGTTTTACTCTTGGCTTTGGAGACATTTACCCAAGTGGGTAGGTGAGATACAGCCTTCATTCCCCCCTTCAGTACAAGAGATGACCCCTACGCTAAATATAATCGTCTGAAGGCAGCAAGAATGAACCCAAATAATAGACGTCACGGGACTCCAGACGCTCACAGCAAGACATGGCAGGACAGATGACAAGACATGACACGAGAAATGTCGGCGAAATGTAGGACAATGTTTTGACACATTACCTGTCCTAGCCTGACATATTAGCAGTCTTGTTGTCAGACAGGTTATGTACCAAGGCAGGACAACTTATATACCAGGCCAGACCAGGTCATGTGTTAAGGTAGGAGAAGTGTACCTCGCCAGGACAGGTCATGCGTCAAGCCGGGACAACTTATATGTCAGGCCAGGACAGGTCATGCGTCATGGCAGGAACACTTATACGCCAGGCCAGGACAGGTAATATGTCATAGCAAGACAACTTGCATGCCAGGCCAGGACAGGTCATATGTAATAGCAGGAACACTTATACGCCAGGCCAGGACAGGCAATATGTCATGGCAAGACAACTTATATGCCAGGCCAGGACAGGTCATGTGTCAGGGCGAGACAACTTATATGCCAGGCCAGGACAGGTCATGTGTAATGGTAGGAAAACTTATATGTCAGATCAGGACAGGTCATGTGTCATGGCATGACAACTTAAATGCCAGGGCAAGACAGGCCGTGCGTCATGGCAAGACAACTTATATGCTTAGGCCAGGATAGGTCATGTGTCATGGCAGGACAACTTTTATGCTAGGCCAGGACAAATCATGTGTCATGCCAGGACAGCTTATATGCCAGTGCAGCCCTGGTTTTGTGTCTTGGCAGGACAACTTATATGCCAAGCCTGGACAGGTCAGGTGTCATGGCCGGAAATGTTTGATGCCAAATAGGACATTTCATGTGTCAATGCAGGACAGGTAGGGCAGGTCAGATGTCAGGGTAGGTCAGGCAGGCTAAGTCATGTGACAGAGTAGACCTGGTAGGGCAGATCATTTGTTGTGGAGGTCAAGAAGGACAGGTCATATGTCAAGGCAGGCCATTTGGGGCAGGTCTTATGGCAGGGAAGGCCAGAAAGGAAATTTTTTGTGTCAGGCCAGGCCAGGTAGAACATGTCATGTGACACCGCAGGACAGACTGAACAGGTCATGCGTCAGTGCAGGTACGGAACGACAAGTCATGTGTCAGGCCAGGCGAGGTAGGACAGGTCATGTATCAGGGAAGGCCAGGTAACTGTTAATGTGTCATGGCAGGCCAAGCAGGGCATGTCATATGTCAGGACAGGGAAGGTATCACAGGTCATATGTGTTGGCAGGCAAAGTAGGAAAGGTTACATATAATGACAGGCAAGGCAGGACAGGTCATATGTCAGGACAGACAAGGTAGGACAGGTCATGTGTCAGGGCAGGCCAGGTAGGACACCTGATGTGTCATTAGAGGTCAAGTAGGACACGTCATGTTTCACGACAGAGTAGGTCGGAAAGGTGAAGTGTCATGGGAGGCCAGGCAGGACACGTAATGTGTCAGGGCAGGCCAGGTAGGACACGTCATGTGTCAAGTCAGGCCAGCTAGGACGCGTCTTGTGTCAGGACAGGCTAGGTACGAAAGGTATTGTGTCAAGGCCGGCTAGGCAGGATACGTCATTTGTCAGGAAAGGTCAGGTAGGACACATCATTCTTCAGGACAGACTAGGTCGGATAGGTCATGTGACAGGGTAGGCCAGGTACGACACGTAATGTGTCAGGGCAGGTACGTAGAAGAGGTCTTGTGTTGGGGCAGGCTAGGTAGGATACATCATGTGCCAGGAGAGCTCAGGTAGGACACATCATGTTTCAGGGCTGGGTTGGTTGGACAGGTCACATGTCAGGGCAGGCCAGGAAGGAAAAGTCATGTGTCAGTGCGTGACAGGTATCTGTAAGTCATGTGTCAGGGCGGGCTAAGTAGAACAGGTCATGTGCCAGGGAAGGCCAGGTAGGACACGTCATCCGTCAACGCAGGCCACGTAGGACAAGTCATCTGTCGGGCCACTCCAGGTTAGACAAGTCGTGTGCCAGGGTAGGCTGGGCAGGGCACGTCATGTGTCAGTGCAGGCCAGGTATCGCAGGTCATATGAGTCAGTCATGCAGTGTGAGTGTGGTGAAGTTAGCCCTTGCCTCAGTCAGCCTAACCACCACCATCAGTGTCTGCTCCCGCCACCTCCCCAGTGGTAATTCACCACCATATAAATTCATATCTTACACCATTCAATCAAAGAATATAGAAATATATTCTAGCATGTTTACTTCATAAGATTCCATTTTCATCAAATTATCTTAATAAACGGACAGAATAACGCAAATTATTCAACTGTTTTCAACGTGTGAATGAGGCTGCGTTGCCATGGAGACCATTGGTTTCCCACCCAACAGGACCAGCGACCCTCACACCCTCTCTCCTCGATGGCAGACTTAAAAATGACAATATTTATGCAAACTTTTCCTCCTGAAGTTTATCATTGGTGTGGACAGGTGTGAAATTGATAACTGCAGTATTTACATTACTTGTTGATCACTTATTAACCTTTAGTACACTACATAAGGCAAAAATGTGTCCTTAGCAGTTCTGCCAAGTTAAAGACGAATCATATCACTCCAGTGAAGCCCAAAGGTGAGAAGAATATTGAGAGGTTTCCAGGTTCCTGTTACCCAATGAAATATATGTATGAATAACATTAGAAATAAATTATTATTCTTGTATCACAGGGTTAACTTTTCCCTCTACTCTTGTCATATAAACCTTCAACGCGCCATACACTGTGATCTGGGAACTGTGTTGGGCGCCCGTGTTCTCAAGGCTTCAGATTTGGTTCAAACTGATATATTCTTGACACGAAATCTGTTCCTGAGGAGCCGTAACTCTTCTTAGAGCCTATATTTCATTCCCACAAAATATTACATTGGTTTCTGCATGAAACTGTCCCCTTTATTAATGTAGATTGGACCAAAGTAGGTCAAAAGAAATATTTCTTAAATCCAACTGTGCCAACCTCTGAGTAGTTTGAACCGTCTTTGATTCGAACTGCTTGGCATTACGGATGGTAAGATGGTCGACTGGTAAAATTAAAAAAGGGAAGGGAAAAGAGGACATGACAGGATAATGTTATGCAATGACAATAGGAGTGCTTGGGTAGGACAACATAGGACAGGTATCAGGGAAAGAATTAAAGCAGAGATTACAGCATGCGAGACGAAAGATCATACGGGATGTTTCTCTTCTTCACTGAACACAGTTGATCGTCTTAACAAAAGCACAAATGCACCCATGGGTGTCATTTATATGACAATATTATTTTAGCGACGTTCGCCCAGTACTGACGATAATTTTCAAATCTGTATCTAAGAGAAATGCAAATTTTTAAGTTGTGTCGTAGTGTAGTTAATACACACAACAAATGCACAGAAAGACCAAATTAGGTGAGGCAGCTGAAATAGTTCGGGCAAACCTAGAGCCCTCACAGCCCCGGGGAACCCCAAACTGTTCCCAGATCATAGTGTCAACAGATGATTAAGGTTTATTTCTGTCTTTGGGAGAAGAAACATAACATATACGGTAATGGCTGGAGAGGTAACCATTTTACCGCCACCCAGACCACATGACGTCATAACACACGCCAAACTTCAACAGTCCGACTCATTTTCTTGCCTCTCCTGCTGATGTCACGGCAGCATGTTGTCTGGGAACACTGACCCCTAATACGTTTTTCGCCTTATTTTAGCTATTCCTACTATGTTTCGGAAATATAACGTAAGGAGTTTCTCTAGAAACGCACTTCACATCATTCTGTACAGAAGAAAAAAGTTCTCAAACGTAATATAACGAAAAAATGGCCATTTCTATGTTGGACAGCGCCAGGAGAGGATGACGGCACCGTGCGCTTTCACCTTCCAGGATCGTAAGGCGCTGGGGTATATTACGAGTGACGTTTCATATACCCTAGCATCTCTTCCATGGCGATTCATTCCGCATTTTGAGCCTTAAAATTACTGTATGTTACTGATAGAAAGAGAGCTTATAATTAGAACGATATGCATTACATGTGATACAATGTGTATGTGTAATATGGCACATAAATCGGTAGCAAGAAGTGCCTGGAACTCCTTTGTCAACAATAAAACCATTACTTTGTACAACGCAAGCCTATCTCAGTCTTGGCCACTTGTATCAGAGAAAGTGCTTTGCACTTTGTTCTTGCTGGTATCAGGCGGTTTTTGCACTTTATTCTTGCTGGTATCAGGCGGTTTTACTCTTGGCTTTGGAGACATTTACCCAAGTGGGTAGGTGAGATACAGCCTTCATTCCCCCCTTCAGTACAAGAGATGACCCCTACGCTAAATATAATCGCCTGGAGGCAGCAAGATTGAACCCAAGTAAAAGACGTCACGGGACTCCAGACGCTCACAGCAAGACATGGCAAGACAGATGATAAGACATGGCACGAGAAATGTCGGCAAAGTGTAGGACAATGATTTGACACATTACCTGTCCTAGCCTGACATATTACCAGTCTTGTTGTCAGACAGGTCATGTACCAAGGCAGGACAACTTATATACCAGGAAAGACCAGGTCATGTGTTAAGGTAGGAGAAGTGTACCTCGCCAGGACAGGTCATGTGTCAAGTCGGGACAACTTATATGTCTGGCCAGGACAGGTCATGCGTCATGGCAGGAACACCTATACGCCAGGCCAGGACAGGTAATATGTCATGGCAAGACAACTTGCATGCCAGGCCAGGACAGGTCATGTGTCATAGCAGGAAAACTTATATGTCAGGCCAGGACAGATAATGTCATGGCAAGACAACTTATATGCCAGGCCAGGACAGGTCATGTGTAATAATAGGACAACTTCTATGTCAGACCAGGACAGGTCATGTGTCATGGCAGGACAACTTAAATCCCAGGGCAAGACAGGCCGTGTGTCATGGCAAGACAACTTATATGCTTAGGCCAGGATAGGTCATGTGTCATGGCAGGACAACTTTTATGCTAGGCCAGGACAAATCATGTATCATGCCAGGACAGCTTATATGCCAGTGCAGCCCTGGTTTTGTGTCTTGGCAGGACAACTTATATGCCAAGCCTGGACAGGTCAGGTGTCATGGCCGGAAATGTTTGATGAAAAATAGGAAATTTCATGTGTCAATGCAGGACAGGTAGGACATGTCATGTGTCAGGGTAGGTCAGGCAGGCTTAGTTATCTGACAGAGTAGACCTGGTAGGGCAGATCATTTGTTGTGGAGGTCAAGAAGGACAGTTCATATGTCAAGGCAGGCCATATGGGGCAGGTCTTATGGCAGGGAAGGCCAGACAGGAAATTTCTTGTGTCAGGCCAGGCCAGGTAGAACATGTCATGTGTCACCGCAGGACAGACTGGACAGGTCATGCGTCATTGCAGGTACGGAACGACAAGTCATGTGTCAGGCCAGGCGAGGTAGGACAGGTCATGTATCAGGGAAGGCCAGGTAACTGTTAATGTGTCATGGCAGGCCAAGCAGGACATGTCATGTGTCAGGACAGGGAAGGTATCACAGGTCATATGTGTTGGCAGGCAAAGTAGGAAAGGTTACATATAATGACAGGCAAGGTAGGACAGGTCATATGTCAGGACAGACAAGGTAGGACAGGTCATGTGTCAGGGCAGGCCAGGTAGGACACCTGATGTGTCATTAGAGGTCAAGTAGGACACGTCATGTTTCACGACAGAGTAGGTCGGAAAGGTGAAGTGTCATGGTAGGCAAGTTAGGACACGTAATGTGTCAGGGCAGGCCAGGTAGGACACGTCATGTGTCAAGTCAGGCCAGCTAGGACGCGTCTTGTGTCAGGACAGGCTAGGTACGACAGGTATTGTGTCAAGGCCGGATAGGCAGGATACGTCATGTGTCAGGAGAGGTCAGGTAGGACACATCATTCTTCAGGACAGACTAGGTCGGATAGGTCATGTGACAGGGTAGGCCAGGTACGACACGTAATGTGTCAGGGCAGGTACGTAGGACAGGTCTTGTGTTGGGGCAGGCTAGGTAGGATACATCATGTGCCAGGAGAGCTCAGGTAGGACACATCATGTTTCAGGGCTGGGTTGGTTGGACAGGTCACATGTCAGGGCAGGCCAGGAAGGAAAAGTCATGTGTCAGTGCGTGACAGGTATCTGTAAGTCATGTGTCAGGGCGGGCTAAGTAGAACAGGTCATGTGTCAGGGAAGGCCAGGTACGACACGTCATCCGTCAACGCAGGCCACGTAGGACAAGTCATCTGTCGGGCCACTCCAGGTAATACAAGTCTTGTGCCAGGGTAGGCTGGGCAGGGCACGTCATGTGTCAGTGCAGGCCAGGTATCGCAGGTCATGTGAGTCAGTCATGCAGTGTGAGTGTGGTGAAGTTAGCCCTTGCCTTAGTCAGCCTCACCACCACCATCAGTGTCTGCTCCCGCCACCTCCCCAGTGGTAGATCACCACCATATAAATTCATATCTTACGCCATTCAATCAAAGAATACAGAAATATATTCTAGCATGTTTACTTGATAAGATTCCATTTTCATCAAATTATCTTAATAAACGGACAGAATAACCCAAATTATTCGACTGTTTTCAACGTGTGAATGAGGCTGCGTTGCCATGGAGACCATTGGTTTCCCACCCAACAGAACCAGCGACCCTCACACCCTCTCTCCTCGATGGCCGACTTAAAAATGACGATATTTATGCAAACTTTTCCTAGTGAAGTTTATCATTGCTATGGACAGGTGTGAAATTGATAACTGCAGTATTTACATTACTTGTTGATCACTTATTAACCTTTAGTACACTACATAAGGCAAAAATGTGTCCTTACCAGTTCTGCCAAGTTAAAGACGAATCATATCACTCCAGTGAAGCCCAAAGGTGAGAAGAATATTGAGAGGTTTCCAGGTTCCTGTTACCCAATGAAATATATGTATGAATAACATTGGAAATAAATTATTATTCTTGTATCACAGGATTAACTTTTCCCTCTACTCTTGTCATATAAACCTTCAACGCGCCATCCACTGTGATATGGGAACTGTGTTGGGAGCCCGTGTTCTCAAGGCTTCAGATTTCGTTCAAACTGATATATTCTTGACACGAAATCTGTTCGTGAGGAGCCGTAACTGTTCTTAGAACCTATATTTCATTCCCACAAAATATTACATTCGTTTCTGCATGAAACTGTCACCTTTATTAATGTAGATTAGATCAAAGTAGGTCAAAAGAAATATTTCTTAAATCCAACCGTGCCAACCTCTGAGTAGTTTAAACCGTCTTTGATTCGAACTCCTTGGCATTACGGATGATAAGATGGTCGACTGGTAAAATTAAAAAAGGGAAGGGAGAAGAGGACATGACAGGACAATGTTATGCAATGACAATAGGAGTGCTTGGGTAGGACAACATAGGACAGGTATCAGGGAAAGAATTAAAGCAGAGATTACAGCATGCGAGACGAAAGATCATACGGGATGTTTCTCTTCTTCACTAAACACAGTTGATCGTCTTAACAAAAGCACAAATGCACCCATGGGTGTCATTTATATGATAATATTATTTTAGCGACGTTGGCCCAGTACTGACGATAATTTTCAGATCTGTATCTAAGAGAAATGCAAATTTTTAAGTTGTGTCCTAGTGTAATTAATACAGACAACAAATGCACAGAAAGACCAAATTAGGTGAGGCAGCTGAAATAGTTCGGGCAAACCTAGAGCCCTCACAGCCCCGGGGAACCCCAAACTGTTCCCATATCATAGTGTCAACAGATATTTAGAGTTTATTTCTGTCTTTGGGAGAAGAAACATAACATATACGGTAATGGCTGGAGAGGTAACCATTTTGCCGCCACCCAGACCACATGATGTCATAACACATGCCAAACTTCAACAGTCCGACTCATTTTCTTGCCTCTCCTGCTGATGTCACGACGGCATGTTGTCTGGGAACACTGACCCCTATTACGTTTTTCGCCTTATTTTAGCTATTCCTACTATGTTTTCGAAATATAACATAAGGAGTTTCTCTAGAAATGCATTTCACATTATTCTGTACAGAAGAAAAAAGTCCTCAAACGTAATATAACGACAAAATGGCCATTTTTATGCTGGACAGCGCCAGGAGAGGATGACGGCACCGCGCGCTTTCACCTTCCAGGATCGTAACGCGCTGGGGTATATTACGAGTGACGTTTCATATACCCTAGCATCTCTTCCATTGCGATTCATACCGCATTTTGAGCTTTAAAATTACTGTATGTTACTGATAGAAATAGTGCTTATAATTAGAACGATATGCATTACATGTGATACAATGTGTATGTGTAATATGGCACATAAATCGGTACCAAGAAGTGCCTGGAACTCCTTTGTCAGCAATATAACCATTACTTTGTACAACGCAAGCCTATCTCAGTCTTGGCCACTTGTATCAGAGAAAGTGCTTTGCACTTCATTCTTGCTGGTATCAGGCGGTTTTTGCACTTTGTTCTTGCTGCTATCAGGCGGTTTTACTCTTGGCTTTGGAGACATTTACCCAAGTGGGTAGGTGAGATACAGCCTTCACTCCCCCCTTCAGTACAAGAGATGACCCCTACGCTAAATATAATCGTCTTGAGGCAGCAAGAATGAACCCAAATAAAAGACGTCACGGGACTCCAGACGCTCACAGCAAGACATGGCAGGACAGATGACAAGACATGACACGAGAAATCTCGGCAAAGTGTAGGACAATGTTTTGACACATTACCCTTCCTAGCCTGACATATTACCAGTCTTGTTGTCAGACAGGTCATGCACCAAGGCAGGACAACTTATATACCAGGAAAGACCAGGTCATGTGTTAAGGTAGGTGAAGAGTACCTCGCCAGGACAGGTCATGTGTCAAGCCGGGACAACTTATATGTCAGGCCAGGACAGGTCATGCGTCATGGCAGGAACACTTATACGCCAGGCAAGGACAGGTAATATGTCATGGCAAGACAACTTGCATGCCAGGCCAGGACAGGTCATGTGTAATAGCAGGAAAACTTATATGTCAGGCCAGGACAGGCAATATGTCATGGCAAGACAACTTATATGCCAGGCCAGGACAGGTCATGTGTCAGGGCGAGACAACTTATATGCCAGGCCAGGACAGGTCATGTCTAATGGTAGGACAACTTATATGTCAGATCAGGACAGGTCATGTGTCATGGCAGGACAACTTAAATGCCAGGGCAAGACAGGCCGTGTGTCATGGCAAGACAGCTTATATGCTTAGGCCAGGATAGGTCATGTGTCATGGCAGGACAACTTTTATGCTAGGCCAGGACAAATCATGTGTCATGCCAGGACAGCTTATATGCCAGTGCAGCCCTGGTTTTGTGTCTTGGCAGGACAACTTATATGCCAAGCCTGGACAGGTCAGGTGTCATGGCCGGAAATGTTTGATGCCAAATAGGACATTTCATGTGTCAATGCAGGACACGTAGGATAGGTCAGATGTCAGGGTGGGTCAGGCAGGCTAAATCATGTGACAGAGTAGACCTGGTAGGGCAGGTCATTTGTTGTGGAGGTCAAGAAGGACAGTTCATATGACAAGGCAGGCCATTTGGGACAGGTCTTATGGCAGGGAAGGCCAAATAGGAAATTTCTTGTGTCAGGCCAGGCCAGGTAGAACATGTCATGTGTCACCGCAGGACAGACTGGACAGGTCATGCGTCATTGCAGGTACGGAACGACAAGTCATGTGTCAGGCCAGGCGAAGTAGGACAGGTCATGTATCAGGGAAGGCCAGGTAACTGTTATTGTGTCATGGCAGGCCAAGCAGGGCGTGTCATGTCTCAGGACAGGGAAGGTATCACAGGTCATATGTGTTGGCAGGCAAAGTAGGAAAGGTTATATATAATGACAGGCAAGGCAGGACAGGTCATATGTCAGGACAGACAAGGTAGGACAGGTCATGTGTCAGGGCAGGCCAGGTAGGACACCTGATGTGTCATTAGAGGTCAAGTAGGACACGTCATGTTTCACGACAGAGTAGGTCGGAAAGGTGAAGTGTCATGGGAGGCCAGGCAGGACACGTAATGTGTCAGGGCAGGCCAGGTAGGACACGTCATGTGTCAAGTCAGGCCAGCTAGGACGCGTCTTGTGTCAGGACAGGCTAGGTACGACAGGTATTGTGTCAAGGCCGGATAGGCAGGACACGTCATGTGTCAGGAGAGGTCAGGTAGGACACATCATTCTTCAGGACAGACTAGGTCGGATAGGTCATGTGACAGAGTAGGCCAGGTACGACACGTAATGTGTCAGGGCAGGTAGGTAGGACAGGTCTTGTGTCAGGGCAGGCTAGGTAGGATACATCATGTGCCAGGAGAGCTCAGGTAGGACACATCATGTTTCAGGGCTGGGTTGGTTGGACAGGTCACATGTCAGGGCAGGCCAGGAAGGACAAGTCATGTGTCAGTGCGGGACAGGTATCTGTAAGTCAAGTGTTAGGGCGGGCTAAGTAGAACAGGTCATGTGTCAGGGAAGGCCAGGTACGACACGTCATTCGTCAACGCAGGCCACGTAGGACAAGTCATCTGTCGGGACACTCCAGGTAAGACAAGTCGTGTGCCAGGGTAGGCTGGGCAGGGCACGTCATGTGTCAGTGCAGGCCAGGTATCGCAGGTCATGTGAGTCAGTCATGCAGTGTGAGTGTGGTGAAGTTAGCCCTTGCCTTAGTCAGCCTCACCACCACCATCAGTGTCTGCTCCCGCCACCTCCCCAGTGGTAGATCACCACCATATAAATTCATGTCTTACGCCATTCAATCAAAGAATACAGAAATATATTCTAGAATGTTTACTTGATAAGATTCCATTTTCATCAAATTATCTTAATAAACGGACAGAATAACGCAAATTATTCAACTGTTTTCAACGTGTGAATGAGGCTGCGTTGCCATGGAGACCATTGGTTTCCCACCCAACAGGACCAGCGACCCTCACACCCTCTCTCCTCGATGGCCGACTTAAAAATGACGATATTTATGCAAACTTTTCCTAGTGAAGTTTATCATTGGTATGGACAGGTGTGAAATTGATAACTGCAGTATTTACATTACTTGTTGATCACTTATTAACCTTTAGTACACTACATAAGGCAAAAATGTGTCCTTAGCAGTTCTGCCAAGTTAAAGACGAATCATATCACTCCAGTGAAGCCCAAAGGTGAGAAGAATATTGAGAGGTTTCCAGGTTCCTGTTACCCAATGAAATATATGTATGAATAACATTAGAAATAAATTATTATTCTTGTATCACAGGATTAACTTTTCCCTCTACTCTTGTCATATAAACCTTCAACGCGCCATCCACTGTGATATGGGAACTGTGTTGGGAGCCCGTGTTCTCAAGGCTTCAGATTTCGTTCAAACTGATATATTCTTGACACGAAATCTGTTCGTGAGGAGCCGTAACTGTTCTTAGAACCTATATTTCATTCCCACAAAATATTACATTCGTTTCTGCATGAAACTGTCACCTTTATTAATGTAGATTAGATCAAAGTAGGTCAAAAGAAATATTTCTTAATTCCAACCGTGCCAACCTCTGAGTAGTTTAAACCGTCTTTGATTCGAACTCCTTGGCATTACGGATGATAAGATGGTCGACTGGTAAAATTAAAAAAGGGAAGGGAGAAGAGGACATGACAGGACAATGTTATGCAATGACAATAGGAGTGCTTGGGTAGGACAACATAGGACAGGTATCAGGGAAAGAATTAAAGCAGAGATTACAGCATGCGAGACGAAAGATCATATGGGATGTTTCTCTTCTTCACTAAACACAGTTGATCGTCTTAACAAAAGCACAAATGCACCCATAGGTGTCATTTATATGACAATATTATTTTAGCGACGTTCTCCCAGTACTGACGATAATTTTCAAATCTGTATCTAAGAGAAATGCAAATTTTTAAGTTGTGTCGTAGTGTAGTTAATACAGACAACAAATGCACAGAAAGACCACATTAGGTGAGGCAGCTGAAATAGTTCGGGCAAACCTAGAGCCCTCACAGCCCCGGGGAACCCCAAACTGTTCCCAGATCATAGTGTCAACAGATATTTAGAGTTTATTTCTGTCTTTGGGAGAAGAAACATAACATATACGGTAATGGCTGGAGAGGTAACCATTTTGCCGCCACCCAGACCACATGACGTCATAACATATGCCAAACTTCAACAGTCCGACTCATTTTCTTGCCTCTCCTGCTGATGTCACGACGGCATGATGTCTGGGAACACTGACCCCTAATACGTTTTTCGCCTTATTTTAGCTATTCCTACTATGTTTCGGAAATATAACATAAGGAGTTTCTCTAGAAATGCATTTCACATTATTCTGTACAGAAGAAAAAAGTTCTCAAACGTAATATAACGACAAAATGGCCATTTTTATGCTGGACAGCGCCAGGAGAGGATGACGGCACCATGCGCTTTCACCTTCCAGGATCGTAACGCGCTGGGGTATATTACCAGTGACGTTTCATATACCCTAGCATCTCTTCCATTGCGATTCATACCGCATTTTGAGCTTTAAAATTACTGTATGTTACTGATAGAAATAGTGCTTATAATTAGAACGATATGCATTACATGTGATACAATGTGTATGTGTAATATGGCACATAAATCGGTACCAAGAAGTGCCTGGAACTCCTTTGTCAACAATAAAACCATTACTTTGTACAACGCAAGCCTATCTCAGTCTTGGCCACTTGTATCAGAGAAAGTGCTTTGCACTTCATTCTTGCTGGTATCAGGCGGTTTTTGCACTTTGTTCTTGCTGCTATCAGGCGGTTTTACCCTTGGCTTTGGAGACATTTACCCAAGTGGGTAGGTGAGATACAGCCTTCATTCCCCCCTTCAGTACAAGAGATGACCCCTACGCTAAATATAATCGTCTGGAGGCAGCAAGAATGAACCCAAATAAAAGACGTCACGGGACTCCAGACGCTCACAGCAAGACATGGCAGGACAGATGACAAGACATGACACGAGAAATGTCGGCGAAATGTAGGACAATGTTTTGACACATTACCTGTCCTAGCCTGACATATTAGCAGTCTTGTTGTCAGACAGGTCATGTACCAAGGCAGGACAACTTATATACCAGGAAAGACCAGGTCATGTCTTAAGGTAGGAGAAGTGTACCTCGCCAGGACAGGTCATGCGTCAAGCCGGGACAACTTATATGTCAGGCCAGGACAGGTCATGCGTCATGGCAGGAACACTTATACGCCAGGCAAGGACAGGTAATATGTCATGGCAAGACAACTTGCATGCCAGGCCAGGACAGGTCATGTGTCATAGCAGGAAAACTTATATGTCAGGCCAGGACAGGCAATATGTCATGGCAAGACAACTTATATGCCAGGCCAGGACAGGTCATGTGTCAGGGCGAGACAACTTATATTCCAGGCCAGGACAGGTCATGTGTAATGGTAGGACAACGTATATGTCAGATCAGGACAGGTCATGTGTCATGGCAGGACAACTTAAATGCCAGGGCAAGACAGGCCGTGTGTCATGGCAAGACAGCTTATATGCTTAGGCCAGGATAGGTCATGTGTCATGGCAGGACAACTTTTATGCTAGGCCAGGACAAATCATGTGTCATGCCAGGACAGCTTATATGCCAGTGCAGCCCTGGTTTTGTGTCTTGGCAGGACAACTTATATGCCAAGCCTGGACAGGTCTGGTGTCATGGCCGGAAATGTTTGATGCCAAATAGGACATTTCATGTGTCAATGCAGGACACGTAGGACAGGTCAGATGTCAGGGTAGGTCAGGCAGGCTAAGTCATGTGACAGAGTAGACCTGGTAGGGCAGGTCATTTGTTGTGGAGGTCAAGAAGGACAGTTCATATGACAAGGCAGGCCATTTGGGACAGGTCTTATGGCAGGGAAGGCCAAATAGGAAATTTCTTGTGTCAGGCCAGGCCAGGTAGAACATGTCATGTGTCACCGCAGGACAGACTGGACAGGTCATGCGTCATTGCAGGTACGGAACGACAAGTCATGTGTCAGGCCAGGCGAGGTAGGACAGGTCATGTATCAGGGAAGGCCAGGTAACTGTTATTGTGTCATGGCAGGCCAAGCAGGGCGTGTCATGTGTCAGGACAGGGAAGGTATTACAGGTCATATGTGTTGGCAGGCAAAGTAGGAAAGGTTATATATAATGACAGGCAAGGCAGGACAGGTCATATGTCAGGACAGACAAGGTAGGACAGGTCATGTGTCAGGGCAGGCCAGGTAGGACACCTGATGTGTCATTAGAGGTCAAGTAGGACACGTCATATTTCACGACAGAGTAGGTCGGAAAGGTGAAGTGTCATGGGAGGCCAGGCAGGACACGTAATGTGTCAGGGCAGGCCAGGTAGGACACGTCATGTGTCAAGTCAGGCCAGCTAGGACGCGTCTTGTGTCAGGACAGGCTAGGTACGACAGGTATTGTGTCAAGGCCGGATAGGCAGGATACGTCATGTGTCAGGAGAGGTCAGGTAGGACACATCATTCTTCAGGACAGACTAGGTCGGATAGGTCATGAGACAGAGTAGGCCAGGTACGACACGTAATGTGTCAGGGCAGGTAGGTAGGACAGGTCTTGTGTCAGGGCAGGCTAGGTAGGATACATCATGTGCCAAAAGAGCTCAGGTAGGACACATCATGTTTCAGGGCTGGGTTGGTTGGACAGGTCACATGTCAGGGCAGGCCAGGAAGGAAAAGTCATGTGTCAGTGCGGGACAGGTATCTGTAAGTCATGTGTCAGGGCGGGCTAAGTAGAACAGGTCATGTGTCAGGGAAGGCCAGGTACGACACGTCATTCGTCAACGCAGGCCACGTAGGACAAGTCATCTGTCGGGACACTCCAGGTAAGACAAGTCGTGTGCCAGGGTAGGCTGGGCAGGGCACGTCATGTGTCAGTGCAGGCCAGGTATCGCAGGTCATGTGAGTCAGTCATGCAGTGTGAGTGTGGTGAAGTTATCCCTTGCCTTAGTCAGCCTCACCACCACCATCAGTGTCTGCTCCCGCCACCTCCCCAGTGGTAGATCACCACCATATAAATTCATATCTTACGCCATTCAATCAAAGAATACAGAAATATATTCTAGAATGTTTACTTGATAAGATTCCATTTTCATCAAATTATCTTAATAAACGGACAGAATAATGCAAATTATTCAACTGTTTTCAACGTGTGAATGAGGCTGCGTTGCCATGGAGACCATTGGTTTCCCACCCAACAGAACCAGCGACCCTCACACCCTCTCTCCTCGATGGCCGACTTAAAAATGACGATATTTATGCAAACTTTTCCTCCTGAAGTTTATCATTGGTATGGACAGGTGTGAAATTGATAACTGCAGTATTTACATTACTTCTTGATCGCTTATTAACCTTTAGTACACTACATAAGGCAAAAATGTGTCCTAAGCAGTTCTGCCAAGTTAAAGACAAATCATATCACTCCAGTGAAGCCCAAAGGTGAGAAGAATATTGAAAGGTTTCCAGTTTCCTGTTACCCAATGAAATATATGTATGAATAACATTAGAAATAAATTATTATTCTTGTATCACAGGGTTAACTTTTCCCTCTACTCTTGTCATATAAACCTTCAACGCGCCATACACTGTGATCTGGGAACTGTGTTGGGCGCCCGTGTTCTCAAGGCTTCAGATTTGGTTCAAACTGATATATTCTCGACACGAAATCTGTTCCTGAGGAGCCGTAACTGTTCTTAGAACCTATATTTCATTCCCACAAAATATTACATTGGTTTCTGCATAAAACTGTCACCTTTATTAATGTAGATTGGACCAAAGTAGGTCAAAAGAAATATTTCTTAAATCCAACTGTGCCAACCTCTGAGTAGTTTGAACCGTCTTTGATTCGAACTGCTTGGCATTACGGATGATAAGATGGTCGACTGGTAAAATTAAAAAAGGGAAGGGAGAAGAGGACATGACAGGACAATGTTATGCAATGACAATAGGAGTGCTTGGGTAGGACAACATAGGACAGGTATCAGGGAAAAAATTAAAGCAGAGATTACAGCATGCGAGACGAAAGATCATACGGGATGTTTCTCTTCTTCACTGAACACAGTTGATCGTCTTAACAAAAGCACAAATGCACCCATGGGTGTCATTTATATGACAATATTATTTTAGCGACGTTCGCCCAGTACTGACGATAATTTTCAAATCTGTATCTAAGAGAAATGCAAATTTTTAAGTTGTGTCGTAGTGTACTTAATACAGACAACAAATGCACAGAAAGACCACATTAGGTGAGGCAGCTGAAATAGTTCGGGCAAACCTAGAGCCCTCACAGCCCCGGGGAACCCCAAACTGTTCCCATATCATAGTGTCAACAGATATTTAGAGTTTATTTCTGTCTTTGGGAGAAGAAACATAACATACACGGTAATGGCTGGAGAGGTAACCATTTTGCCGCCACCCAGACCACATGACGTCATAACAGACGCCAAACTTCAACAGTCCGACTCATTTTCTTGCCTCTCCTGCTGATGTCACGGCAGCATGTTGTCTGGGAACACTGACCCCTATTACGTTTTTCGCCTTATTTTAGCTATTCCTACTATGTTTCGGAAATATAACATAAGGAGTTTCTCTAGAAATGCATTTCACATTATTCTGTACAGAAGAAAAAAGTTCTCAAACGTAATATAACGACAAAATGGCCATTTTTATGTTGGACAGCACCAGGAGAGGATGACGGCACCGTGCGCTTTCACCTTCCAGGATCGTAACGCGCTGGGGTATATTACCAGTGACGTTTCATATACCCTAGCATCTCTTCCATGGCCATTCATTCCGCATTTTGAGCCTTAAAATTACTGTATGTTACTGATAGAAATAGAGCTTATAATTAGAACGATATGCATTACATGTGATACAATGTGTATGTGTAATATGGCACATAAATCGGTAGCAAGAAGTGCCTGGAACTCCTTGTCAGCAATAAAACCATTACTTTGTACAACGCCAGCCTATCTCAGTCTTGGCCACTTGTATCAGAGAAAGTGCTTTGCACTTCATTCTTGCTGGTATCAGGCGGTTTTTGCACTTTGTTCTTGCTGCTACCAGGCGGTTTTACTCTTGGCTTTGGAGACATTTACCCAAGTGGGTAGGTGAGATACAGCCTTCATTCCCCCCTTCAGTACAAGAGATGACCCCTACGCTAAATATAATCGTCTTGAGGCAGCAAGATTGAACCCAAATAAAAGACGTCACGGGACTCCAGACGCTCACAGCAAGACATGGCAGGACAGATGACAAGACATGACACGAGAAATGTCGGCACAGTGTAGGACAATGTTTTGACACATTACCCTTCCTAGCCTGACATATTACCAATCTTGTTGTCAGACAGGTCATGTGCCAAGGCAGAACAACTTATATGCCAAGCCAGACCAGGTCATGTGTTAAGGTAGGAGAAGTTTACCTCGCCAGGACAGGTCATGTGTCAAGCCGGGACAACTTATATGTCAGGCCAGGACAGGTCATGCGTCATGGCAGGAACACTTATACGCCAGGCCAGGACAGGTAATATGTCATGGCAAGACAACTTGTATGCCAGGCCAGGACAGGTCATGTGTCATAGCAGGAAAACTTATGTCAGGCCAGGACAGGTAATATGTCATGGCAAGAGAACTTATATGCCAGGCCAGGACAGGGCATGTGTCATGTCGAGACAACTTATATTCCAGGCCAGGACAGGTCATGTGTCATGGCAAGACAACTTATATGTCAGACCAGGACAGGTCATGTGTCATGGCAGGACAACTTAAATGCCAGGTCAAGAGAGACCGTGTATCATGGCAAGACAACTTATATACGAAACCTTTAAAGGCCATGTGTCAAGGCGGGACAACTTATATGTCAGGCCAGGACAGGTCATGTTTCATGACAATACAACTTATATGTCAAGCCTGGACAGGTCAGGTGGTACGGCCGGAAAAGTTTGATGCCAAATAGGACATTTAATGTGTCAATGAAGGACAGGTACGGCAGGTCAGGTGTCAGGGTAGGTCAGGCAGGCTAAGTCATGTGAAAGGGTAGACCTTGTAGGGCAGGTCATTTGTTGTGGAGATCAAGAAGGACAGGTCAAATGTCAGGGCTGGCCTTTTGGGACAGGTCTTATGACAGGAAGGCCAGACAGGAAATTTCTTGTGTCAGACCAGGCCAGGTAGAACATGTCATGTGTCACCGCAGGACAGATTGGACAGGTCATGCGTCATTGCTGGTAGGGAACGACAAGTCATGTGTCAGGCCAGGGGAGGTAGGACAGGTCATGTGTCAGGGAAGGCCAGGTAACTGTTAATGTGTCATGGCAGGCCAATTTATCATTCAAACTATATCAACATACATCTATATATATTTATTATGCATGTACTATATTAGGTATAAAAAGGCATACATACAAGCAGTAGTAGCTAAAGCCCTAGGTAAATCTGAACACAAAGCCAATGGACTGGATGCTGAAGCTACCCTTTTCCTACAACTCACCATCTTCCTTTCAGGATATGGGGAAGGAGCTAAGGAAACTTGTATAACTGGGTAGTGGAGCCACCTGGATATATCAGTGGCAATGCCTGAAGACATCCTTCATCAGTACCTGGCATATGATATATTTGAACCATGTCCTAGGATATGGGAAAAAAAAAAAAAAAATCCCAGGATATGAAAAACAACTATGTTTTATTACTACATGAGCCTGCTACTATTTGTTCGCATCAAACTATAAAATACAATTACACTACAGCATGAGAAAACTGCCTTACAACATAAGCTTTGGGTAGGCTGAAGTACAAATACTGTAACCTAACCAAATATTTTCATCAATCTGTGTTCTTACACAATCATGGAATCCAAGATTTCCTTTTGTCAGTCAATATATCATACATTATACTGTATTATTATTTTGTAAGAAATATACTTGTGAGTCTGTACAGTATGAACATACAGAATGAAGTCTGGTACAATCTGTCGTATACTGTATAAAACTGCAAAATGAACCCCCCTTAAATTCAACAATTGTGCAAAAGCACAAATTGACTAGTTAGGTTGGTTAAATCAGTTATTACTGATCTGCCAGGGAAATTTATAAGTAAAATTGAATTCTGTCAGTTACCAAGGTATCAGTTGTTAAAATGGGCAAAGTCCATTAATGTTGTCATACAAATTTATTATCTGTTACAGAAATATACAGCACACTGTAAGAACTACAAAATCCATGAAAGTAGTCAAAAAGTTTCTAAAATTTCACTATAGTAACATAAAGCAGTTTTGTCTGACACCTTCCCCGTGCCTTACTCTCCTATTTTCCCGCCTCCTCGCTCACTCATTCTTTCCCTTGGCCATAATGATAATACATTGGCTAATGAATATTAATTCTTCGTATCAGTGGTGCATATAGGTGCTGTCTGGCTAATGTTAATGTCGATGAATGCTCCTTCGAAGTTGTTGTTATGCGTGACATTCCTTCCTCCTGTTTCACACTGTTTTTATGACCTTAAAAACAATACTCCTGCATATAAATACCAAAATTTCTTACCTGTGGTTTGTATGAGGTGCTGCCCTGCTATCCTCGGAGTCACTAGCCCAAACACTTCGACAGTCCAACATCAACTGTGCTCTTATAGAGAGCTTATTTTCACCACCACGTTGAGTACACCGCTTCCCGTCCGATCAGCGAAGTTAAGCAACGTTGGGTCTGGTTAGTACTCGGATGGGTGACCGCCTGGGAACACCAGAAGCTGTTGGCGTAACGTTCTCCCTACGTGTCAAGTGGGGTTGGTGGAGGATTAGTGCCCCTCCCTGTAAATCAATTAACTCTAAGCTCTTGGCCACCCTGTTTGGGATACATGGCGTCTGGCAAGGAATGAATGAACATGCTTAGTTGCAGTCCATGAAGATCAATTCACTGATCATATTGGTTCTAAGTACATTCGCTGATGCTAGAAAGTTCACAGAATCCCAGAATTTCCTGGTAAACATCCGAGAAGACGGCCTGGGCGGTTGCCCATACTTACCCTGAGATCAAAGACGCCGCCATCGTCTAGCGTTGATTACACCCTCATAAAACGTTATTTTCACTGACAAAGCCGCAGTAGAACATCAAGAGGGTCAATTCCCTTATCTTTTTAACGTCAAACACTTCAAGGAACACCAAAAAACTCTCATAGTCCCAGGATCTGCTGGTAAATGTAGAAGGAAAAGGACTTAGCAGTCGACAGCCATATTGAGCCAGAGAAACACGAGGCAAAAGTACGAGGGATATATTTCGCGACTTTTTTTATTTGATGGCTAGTCTTGCTCATTCAGTGTAAACAAACAGGGCGAATTATATTTAATTCTTAGGTTGAATACTAGCATCCTCAATTACCTTTTAATATGACAAGACAACCAAGGTCGTTACGTTTCTTACCTGCAAGTTTCTCTTCACTTTACCACAAACATCGTGAAACATAAAGGCCAAAAATTAACATGACATTAGTAACATTTATCCAATGTAAGCTAATATTGTCAACTTTGTGACCGGGAATATGGCCAGCTTTTGAGTAGCTATTTAGTATAATTAACCTAGAAATCAAGCGCACTATAACAGCATACCAGATGACGTGATCGAATTAGTTCCACCAAATACTGGGTAATATTCATAAACTTCTTTATCTTAAGCTGTGTAGATCTCAATGGACCTTGTTTGGACCTACTTTCCCATCACGTTGTTCCCTGCCCTATCATAACCACGCTCAGACTTCCCCCCCTCCCCCCGACTGTTGTTTAGTAGTTTCCTTAGCCTTTGACTCCACGGCACCTATTGCTCAATGCTGATCGTTATTTCTATTTACTACTAGCCTACTCGTGTTGTGTACAGGGATTTTTTTCTCTTTTCAATGTACTCTTGACCAAGTACCTGTGTTTTAGGTTATATCTCGTCTTCCATTACTCTTTATTCCAGATTTTATTTTGTCTTATTATAGTAACTATGTTATGTAACGCTGCCACGTAACGGGTAAATTTGGATCATGTATAGTATGCAGGGCCGTTTCTTGCTATAGGCGAAGTATGCGGTTGCCTAGGGCCCCCGATGCCACTAGGGGGCCCCCAGGCTGCCAATATTAGCTTTTTAAGAAATTAAAATATGTGTAAAGTGACTCGAGGTTGTGGTGCTTGGCTATTTCTTGGCTGTCTTGGCTTTTGTTCGCGCCTTTTCGTCTGGCATCCCTGGTCTAAGATAGGGGCCCCCAAACAGCATTCTGCCTAGGGCCCCCAAAAGGCTAGAAACAGCCCTGATAGTATGTATGTGCAAATGTACCTCATTTTTACGTCTATACTAATAAAGCATCTCTCCATCTCTGTCTCACTCGTGTGTCTGTGTGAGTGCGTGTGTGTGTGTGTGTGTAGAGAGAGAGCCGCAAAGTCACATAGTGGTGGTCTAGGCTTGGTGGCCGGGTGGGTATGTGGGCGAAGTAGGTGATGAGGGCAAACTGGATGGGGAGAGAAGGCTAGGGTGAAGTGGTCGGGAGAGTTCGGCACGTGAGCGTGGGTTAGGTGGGCTTTTTGGGTGGGTGGGTGGATGTCCAGAGCCAAGCCACGACACAAGCTTTACTATGGTACATGTAACACTGGGAGAGTGAATGGGTATATGGGTGGGTAAGTGGGTGGATGGAGGAAAAATAGGTTCAATGGGAAGTTTTAGTAGTTAATAGGTTCACGTACGAAAACAGGACCATGGGAGATATGTCTTTGGAGAAAATGGGCCTAAATGAAACACAGATCCAATGAGTAAAAAAGGTCCATGAGAAAACAAGTCCATGTGGGGACTTCGTGTCCCCACGGGAAGGAAATAGACCCATGGATAAAACAGGTCCCTGGTGTGGAAAATAGGTAACTGGTGAAATCAGTCCACTGAGGAAAAATATGACCACGGTGCAAAACAGAGACCCAAAGGGGGAAGTGGGTTCACGGGGAACATACATAACGGGGGAAAATGGCTCCACGCAGGGAAATCATAACCATGGTGGAAATAAGTTAAAGGGGTAAAATATATCCACGGAGGAAAATAGGTCCAAGAGGAAAAATATTGGCCCATGATGAAATTCGGTCCAGAGGAGAAAGTAGGATAATGGGGAAATTCTCTGAGGATAAAATGGTCTATCTATTGCCAGACGCCTCAATCCCGTTTGGGGTGGCCACAAACAAATCGCCTCCAAGTCGCCCTGTCCCCCGCCATTTCACTGCCCTGCTCCCAACTCACACCCCCCTTTCTCATATACCTCTCCACCCCATCCCTCCACCTCATCCTCGGCTTCCCCCTCCCTCTTCCCCCCTCCACCTCACTCACATACACTCTCTTCGTCAGTCTTTCACCCTCCATCCTCTCCACATGGCCAAACCACCTCAGTGTGTTCCTCATAACGCTTCCTATCACATCCACATCCACACTACAACGCTCCTTTATATCCTCATTCGTCACCGTCTCTCCATGTGACTCCACAGGCTCCTCTTAAATAACTCATTTCCACTGCTCTCACTCTTGACTTGTGTCCTTCCAACAACGTCCAAGCTTCACTTCCATACGTTAGAGTTGGTATCACAATACTGTCATGTAGTAACTTTTTCACTTCCATGCTCACTTCCCTGTTTCTTACTGCTTTCAAAGAACCAGCAACCTTTCTTCCCTGCTGTACCCTTTCAAGCACTTCACCCTCCAAACCTTCATCCTTACTCATCACACTACCCAAGTACTTAAACGTACCGTACTCACATTTTCCAATTCCTCACCATCCAACCTCGTTGTACATTCACTGACTTCACCTCTCTTAAAGACCATCACTTTACTCTTCCCTACATTCACCTTTAGATTCCGTTTCTTACACACTCTCCCAAACTCATCCACCAAGCCTTGCAGCTCCCCTTCTTCATTCAACAACACAGTATCATCTGCAAACAACAGTATAGGGAGTTTCCAAACACTATCCTCTCTCACCAGGGCCACTCCAACTTCCACTACCCTACCTTGTACCTCTTTTATTACCCCATCCATGTACAGATTGAACAACCATGGAGACATGGCACATCCCTGTTTCAACCCAACTTTCAAAGAGAAAAATTCACTTAGTTCACCGTCCACACGCACTGCAACCTTCGCACCATCGTACATACTCTTCACAGCATTCAACAACTTCCCATCTACTCCATATATTCTTAACACTTTCCACAATCCTTGTCTATCCACCCTGTCATATGCTTTCTCCAAATCCATGAAAGCCACATAAAACTTCTTTCCCTTCTCTAGAAACGTTTCCACTAAAGATCTAAGAATGAATATCTGATCTACACAACCTCTTCCCCTCCTAAAGCCTCCCTGTTCTTCTCCAACTAATTTCTCTGTTCTTTCTCTAGCTCTGTCAATAAGTATCCTACCATACACTTTTCCTATTATACTAAGTCCTGAGGGAAATATTCAATGAAAAAAAAAAAAGCCCAAAGAAGGAAATGGATCCATGGGAACAAATGGGTCCAAGGGAGGAAAAGGTCAGTGCAGGAAAATAGGTCAATGAGATGAAAATGGATCCAAGGGAAAAATAGGAGAGTGGAGAGGTGACCCTTATGGACTCTAGTTGAGACAGGCATATGTGCTAGTTATATTCACATTTCTGGTTAGCCTTCAATGATGTTCTTGAGTGTTGGGGCTCGTACTAAACGTTGTATATTAGTTTTCCCGGTTCATCTCAAACTGGCGTTGCATAGAACAAATTACTTGCGCTGCCACAGCCATGACTTACACTCGATTAAAGTTGTCTGGCATATACTGGGATAGAATACTAAAGTTGTCCCAATCTGTAGTGGAACTGCATCTGTAGCAGTTCATAATCCTGCAGTACAAGTAAAACTTCAACATGCAGTCTAATGGATTCAGGTCCAGACATGCCTGCGGTCACAACAACATTGCAATGACATTTTTCATCCTAATCAAGCAACCGCAAAATGCATGGATTCAGCTTAAGATGCACCTCTAGCTGTGAAAGGGTTGTTAAGGCTATATCTAACCCCTTTGGTTTAGATGACCTCTCTCAAGCTAGAGTAAATAATGTTATGCCGGCAATAACCTGGTTTTTATCGGGGTTCTTCTAAACAGGAAAGAACGCACAAAATACACTTATGCAACACTCTAACAGTACAAGGTGAGAACACAAACTTAGGGTGGCGATACAAGTGGTTTATTACTATCCTTAAACTCTAATTACAACACTGGCAACAATAAGCCAAAGACATATATGGTCCATCTGGGGGAGGGGTCTAGTCTGAGGACACAAAGGGACCTCTACTCTGGGTGTGCCGGGGAAATAGCCTATACACAGGGAAAAGGGGGGAAATTCAGGAGGTGAGTTTACGTCTGTTAAAAGCGTATCTGAAAGCAAAGGCCAAATGGGAGAAACTGCGACTCAACAGTAGTTCTGAAAGAGGAAACCAGATATCTAGTTCTCACGAAGGACCTAGGGAACAGACGTTAGTATGGACTGTTCCCAAAGTGGGTACAGAGGGAGGTTATAAGGGACCCGAGAAAAGCGAGATGGCAAGGTCATACAGTTGGGCTACCAGGATCTTTTCCAGATGTAGGGGGGAGGGGAGGGACTGTTGGGGCATGGAAGGGGGAGCACAGGGAGAGGGGTCACTTCGAGGTTTGCAGTGTCTTGCAGTGGCCAGTCCAGGATAGGGAGACATTGTGGCTTCTTCGGTGCTGAACCCCATCAAGCCAGTTCAGTTGGTGAGGAGGGACGTTGTGGATCCTTCGGAGCAGAACCTCATCGAGCCAATTCAGTTGGTGAGGAGGGACGTTGTG
Source organism: Coenobita brevimanus (assembly GCF_032717465.1). Classification (NCBI taxonomy): domain Eukaryota; kingdom Metazoa; phylum Arthropoda; class Malacostraca; order Decapoda; family Coenobitidae; genus Coenobita; species Coenobita brevimanus. Next base: position 1,798,993 of record NC_137021.1, read on the forward strand.
GTTTTTGTGGAGATGAACTGTGTCGAGCTGGTTCTGCTAGGACGTCACAATGAGCCAACGTCAGCTGTTTGCGTCGTGCCAAACCGGGGTCCAAGAAACATCATGCCTTCTCTTTAGTATTGCATCATGCCAACACCTGACTGAAGAGCTCTGGCCATTTGCAGTGCCTGGGGCTCTGGCTGCGACGACGGGTGGGCTGCGACTTGGGACGAGAGGGGCGGCTAGTGGAGGTGTGTGCGCAGTTAACATGCTCCTCTTGCTTGGAAGCTCATGTGGTAGCTATCCTGGCGGTGGGGTGAGGCTACCTCCCATATCCTTGGCAGTGGTTATCTGTGGTAGTAGCCGGGGCAGGGACTGTGGTCCATGGCTTTGTCCTGTGTATTTTATTACCCTCGCCGTCTTTTAAGTCATGTCTTAGTGGCTAGAGGCTGAACATTTTCACTTCATTGGTCACTATGGTTGGTGTGAGGTCCTGCAAGGCGTAGTACCATGCTATGGACCTCTCGTCTGGTCCCCTGTTCGGGTCTCTGACAAGGATGAGGGAGCTTGACTGATGGTAAGTTTCGAGTAGGTGTAGTAGCTGTTGAGGCCTCTGAATTCTTTTCTTGTATCTGGCACTGAAGATCCAGAAGGTGTAACGGACAAACGTGGCAGCTAGGGCTGGGTATGGTTGGGGAGAGATGGCGCCACGTCAAGCCAATTCAGTTGGTGAGGTGGGAAGTCATGGCTTCTGCAGAGCTGAACTGCGTTGAGCCGACATCGGTGGTTTGTGTCGTGCCAAACTGGGGTCCAAGAAGCATCGAGCCTTCTCCTTGGTAGTGCATCGAATCAGTACTGGACTGAAGAGTTCTGGCCATTTGCAGTACTTGGGGCTCTGGTTACGATGATGGGTGGCCTGCAGCTCGGGGCAAGAAGGGCAGCTAGTGGTGGTGTGTGAGTAGTTAACCCACCGTGTGCCAGCTATTTTTAGCCCTATGGGTCGCCCCAGTGCTGGCCATTTTCGACATTCTTTTGGAGGGGCTAAAATGATAGATTTTGATGTGGAAACAACGAATTTCACCATTAAAATGCTCACCGAGGTTCGGAAATGGGTTTTACTGAGTCCTGCATACTCGTATACAGGTAAGGTATTGTCGCTCCCTCACGCTCACCACGTAGGTGAGAGAAAGCCGTTTTCTGTGTAAGGTATACTCAGGTATTTATGCTGGGAAGGTATAGCAATGTTCAGTACACTTTTCTGATTACTTATTACTTCAATATCTATCACAATTTGTGTGTCTTTCTCACTCTTAATGCATTATCTTACACTTACTTGAAGATAGGTACAACCTGACTTCATTACATACAGTCCTAGCACTTACAAGAAGTTATTTACAACTTGGCTTCACTATATAGTCCTACACTTACAAGAAAATATTTACAACTTACACTTACATGAAAATATTTACAAAATGCCTTCATTATGTACAGCACTGGGTGAGGCACACAGGCAGAGTGAGGCAGAGTGAGCGTGAGGGGGTGGAGTGAGTGAGTGTATGGCCCTGACAGCCTGGGGGATGGTACAGGAACAGCAACCATACATGCCTGCCAATTTTTACCCGTGAACCTTGAAAAATGCGGTCACCGTGAATTTTTTTATTTTATCTATCTATCTATATATACCTAGGCTGCTTCCCCCATGGAGAGGGAGGTAGCCGAGACAGGACGACACACTCCCCATTTACTCATCCATTCAAACACAGTCATTCGCATCTTAGCCCCAAAGGGGAGAAGGGACAGATCCTCACCGCACCACACCACACATGGGTCAACTGCGCAGTGCAATCAGTGACATCCGCAGCAGAGCCCGACAGCAGAGCTGGTTTACCCCTGCCACATCATAATAGACCCATCCCCTTGCTCGCCATTTTAAAACGGCACTGGCACTGGCCGTGGAATTATGTCAGACCGTTTTAAAACGGCACTGGCACGCGGCGGGTTAAGGTGCTCCTCTTGCTTAGAAGCTTGTATGGTAGCTATCCTGACAGTGAGGTGAGGCTGCCTCCTGTCTCCTTGGCAGTTGTATTCTGTGGTAGAAGCTTGAGCGGGGACTGTGGTCAATGGCTTTTTCCTAGACATTTTAAATATTATCACCTAATAGTAGCAACAATAGTCACATAGATTTCAGGGGCTAAATGTTGGCTTCATGGTTTTATGAGAACTTACTACACATTTACAGCTGTTGACTGTGTGGCCCAGGCTCATCTGAACTTAACTCTGTTAACTGCAACCTGAAGTTGTCCTTTCTCTGTAGTTTATTATCCTCCTTGGAGGAACAGGTTGGGAGCTAAGTGCCAACTGCAAAACCAAGAAATAATGCCACCAACTTATACAGATGCCATCACATAATGATGCCCTTCTCCAACAATAATTTATACCTGTACATGAACATTCTAAAGTATGTCTACTCTAAATCACTGATCATGAAGGTTCTACAGTATCTACCAAACCCAAGAAGAATCTCATACAATAACTTTAGTGGTCAAGGAATAAAGTTCAAATACAAAATTATAATTTACTTTTATTTTCAATGAAATGGATATACATACGGAAAGCATTCCACTTACTTAAACAATGCTTCTACTAAACAACCATACTCCCCCTTATTTAAAAGACTACCTAACTTAGTGGGGAATTATACTACCTTACTTTGCTGGAAATTATGGAGAACACTGAGAAAAACTAAATAGTCACTCTCACCTAATCATACTTACCCTGGATGTGCATATGGCTAAAAAAGAATATTAGTAATAAAAATGCATGGTCACCTATGAAAAAAATCCAAACTACATTTGAAATAATATCATTTATATTCTTTGCAAACTCTATATAAACATTATTACTATACTCTCTTACTGGCCTACAACTGACATCACTCTATCTTGAATGCTGACCTGTAAGGAGATTAACACTTGAATATAGTGTTAATCATGAAGAAATACTATGGAATGAATGCTGAACTGCAGTATTATAATATTCATTCTGCCACTGAACAATGGGAAACAGGCTAAAAGAGGATGAAAAACTCCAAGTTAAGGTAAAATAAGCTGGTCTACACCTTCAAATACACTGGTGCTGCTCACCGGATCTCACTCTATAGATGCTGAGATGGTTCCTGCAGTAATGTGAGCACATGTTTCCTGTGGCAAAGGTGCTTGACTGTGTTTGAGAATAGCCTGGTGTGTGAAAGAATATTGTATGCGGTTATCTGTGTATGAGGCCTTACATTATATTGCGAAAGATAAATGACGGGGAAAAAAAAGACCACTGGAACGGATGGCCTGAATCACATAACAATATTGTATTTACATAACGTAACATTTGTGATGAAACAGCACGACAAAACAATGAAATAACACTACAAAAACATCTGAGGCAAAGCCTTTATTGAGATGCAACACAACTATGATACAATATACTACTCAAGCCATTTACAACTTACTTGTAGTATATGGCCGCTACTCTCAAACATTCAACATGATCACAGTAAAAAAAAAATTGATATCAGTTTATTCATTAGCCACTTGTCTTGTTCCACTAATTTCATATCTAACACTTGTGCTAATCAATTTGACATCATCACTGTGGTATGTTTGTTTTTGCCAGACACTACCCTGTACCTGGGAAAGGAAATGCGAGGAAGGCACCACATGGCCTAGCACCTGGTAATGGGCTGAGGAAAACATGCAGCCTCATACTGTCCTTTGCAAACACAGTTCTTCCATTTCCAATATTAACAGTACTGGTACCGGACACACGACCTGAGACTATGCCGTCACAATCCAGAGCATGGTGGGTAGGATACGGGATCCGGTGGTTTATGCCCTGGGTGACACTCGATGATTGTAAAATCTCCAGCTGCCTCTCAGGAATCCAAATCAATGCACCAACACATGACCTTATCAATCACTGGTGCCACACTAATTACAAATATCAATTGCTATAAGTAATTCTTTTAATACTTATACACCACATACCACATCCCACTGTTGCATCAGTGCAAGGAAGGCACAACAGATTGCAGCCGACTCTGACAGCAGATAAATGGCTCCATGAAGCCCACTGACACACAAAAATCTCATTAACAACGTTTATACCAAACTTGAACATATCACTACCTGCTATCTGCAGAAATTACTATCCACCCAAGGTGCAATTAATCCTCAAAGAAACACTGGACAATGTTTATTCTGTAATGTACACTGGTTGTCTTTGAATCACTCTGGATCTGCTGACAATTATTCCTTAAATCTAGAAGAAGCAAAGAGTTTACAACTGAATTACGTTGTTTAGTAGATACAGATGGCAAACTATTACCTTTCTTTAACCCACAAAAATTGACAATTCATTTGCCTCCCCTGAATCATTTGAAGTTTCACATAAGTACAGTCAGGATGAAAGTCTGCTCAGTAATCCATTGTTTCTACTTCACACTCTGGCCAGGTTTTTTATCTTTCTCTGACATACTGTACATCAAAGAGAATCACTTATAGGCAGAGACACATGCCAAGTACATCTTTCAGTTCTGGAATACTAGCCACCTACAAAAGTGATGTGAAATCTTAAGGTAAACTTATTCCTAACAGTACAGGAATCCCAGGAACCAAAGGTGTTACAGACATTGTTATGGCAGTTCCTTATATTAAAACAACCAACAGCAGATTATAGCACACTATTAACTATGGGGCTAAGAGACTGATCTTACCAAAGAGCCACAAGTTGATGCCTAGAAGGCAACCTAGTTGCAAATTACTACATGGCCCGACAAACTTGCCTAAATAGGGTAAAATCCTTAACCCTTCAAGAGGGGATCAAGCATCATCATCTTTATGACACATGTTCCTGTTAGAGACTGGCAAACCTAAAACCTGTACCCAATAAACCATCTAGTTCAATAGCATTAATAACAATGCTAACAATCACTCCAATAATTACATAAACTGGGAAACAATAATAAAACTCAATTACCATATAAATGACTGTGTGGTGTCTGTTAAGGTTTGCATTTCTCTTTACTCTAAAAAAAATTCTCTCTCAGACTCTTCCCACAATAAGAACTACTGTACTTTTATACAGTACTGTACATTTATTTTACATTCACTTCCTTGACTCATTCTCATCCTCTTCTTTATTATCTGAGCTTCATTTTTTTAAATTAACTTCCTGTATTAACTACTTGCACTTATTTCCAGCTGCATTTCTTATCCTAGAGGTGCCTGACGCTGCAGTGGTTAAACTGCCGCAGTTGGAGCAAAAATCTTCCATTGGCTCAATCCAAAAGGTGACTTGAAGCTTTTCGGTCATGTAATAATGCCAAAAGGAGTATGCTGTCGTCTTTCCTTAAATCCACTGGTTTGTGGTAGCCTAGGATTGGACCCCTATACCTCAAAAGGGTACAATGGGGCTGGCTGTAACCATTTTTTAAAACTCATATGGCCACCTTCTCCCAGTTTTCTCTGGAGATCCATTCACCAATCACATGAAGAACTGGTTGACCCAACCTCAGTTTCTCATGATCTCACTGCTCCTTCCCTACAGTCGGTGACTGACACCTGTATAATACACGTATGCAGTTTCTCCACTTCACAGGAAGTCTCACAAATGGGGAAACACTGCACGGGTGACTGCCAGAGGTACTGTCAGCTGATAGATATTGCTGCTGTGTCACAATGACACAACCACAACTCTTTCTACTCATAACTGCAACAACCCTTCTAACTCAATACTGTCACTGTTGTGCTGTATTCTCTACATGTAGCTCTTCACTACAATGTCCTGGACAACCATCTTGACTAGTTCACCACTTCCATCATCCTGAATATCACCAGCAGAATGCATGCACATCCACATTTGACTGCCATGCCACAGGTGGTTGGGTTAGGCTCAGATTGTACAGAAGTGTTTGTACTACACCTGGTTTGTCTGGGGGGCTGGTTCCTTGCTTGGATGCAGTGACAACTGTTGAAACTGTCAGCCACTATAGGGGGTTGTGGCCCCTTAGGACTGATTGACTGACTCTAGACTGGACTTGGGAGGAAAACAATACAATAACACTGACTCTGAACTACACTTGGTAGGAGAACAATACAATAAGACACTTATTTTGTCCTACATTATGCTATTGGTTCTGTGACATCACAGAGCAGTCACAATATCACTAACATTTTTAACATTCTTGCTGAACACAAACTACAGTACTAGTGTTGCCCTCTCCTACACCCTTTCTCCCAACTTATATATCAGTAGGTTTCAGCTCAGGTTACACTACAATACACAGTATCTCAATATTTAAACAATTTAAACTTGCATGAGAAAATGTGATTCAGTGAAATGAAGACTGCAACAGTGGGCATAACATGCAGAATGCCCAAAGCATGCATATGCACCTTCTGGGAAAGTCCCACTCTAAAAAAAAATAATAATAATAATAATAATAATAATAATAATAATAATACTGTAATAAAATAAAAATCACCATACCATAAATGATATGGCAAAAAAATAATCCACATCTGGCATTACCAAGAAATGAAGATTCAGTTGTGTGCCAGAGTTTGAAATTCAGTCTATAAATGCTCAAATTAACTTGAAACCTTTAATTTCATGGCCTGAGACTTTGCAAAAAGGCATATAAATTCAAAGAAGGAAACACAATCCTTTAAAAATATACACAAAGCAGTATGACATATGTAATGTACATCAGCTAGTAACAACAGTAAAACCGCTTCACTCATCCTACACTAACTTATTTTCATGGTGTGATAATGTACTGGAAATACACTACAATCATTAGGGCTATATGCCACTGAAGCCAACTTTGTATGAATGTATCAACTGAGACAAAAACTATTACAAGGCTCACTACAAATGTAAGATTTTTGGTACTTTTCCCCCAACAGTTTCCAGCACCTGCTGGGAAGAAAAAAACTGGTTTTCGTGGCTGGTTAAGTGTCCAGCTCATACAGCCTCAGTTGTACCACTGCCCACTCTGGTATGAACGATCATTAACTATTTCATACTCCAATGACTCACTCAAAACATACATCAGAGTTATATGGCATTAGCTGAAACAGGGTAAAATACAAAACTGTTGTCCTAAATATAAGAGGGCTAAAAGGAAACACAGCTTCATCTTAATTGGGTTTTAAACAATTAATCCTTGCAGCATGATCGTTTTTTTTTTTTTTTTTTCCCCCCCCAAACAATTTTACTCTTATGGCATAGGGGCATATGAAAGTTATATCTAAACCCTACAGTTCAGTATCTCTCCTAAATAATATCTTCTAGTGGCAGCTAATTTTCATTACAAAATGCATCACTTCATAGGTGTTGAAAGTGAATGAAAATGGCTACAAAGAATAAATTAGTTCAAAGTCTCTCATAAACAGAATAAGGTTATCTATCTATGTATCTCTCTATTGCCAGACGCCTAAATCCTGTAAGGGGTGGCCACAAACAAACTGCCTCAATGTTGCCCTGTCCCCTGCCATTTCACTGCCCTCCCCCCAGTTCACAACCCCCTCTCTCATGTACCTCTCCACTCCATCCCTTCATCTCCTCCTTGGCCTCCTCCTCCCTGTCCCCCCCCTTCCAACCTCACTCACATACACTCTCCTCATTAGTCTCTTGTTCTCCATCCTCTCCACATTGCCAAACCACCTCAGTGTATTTCTCCCAACATTTTCTATTACATCCACATCCATACCACAACCCTCCTTCACTTCCTCATTAGTCGGTCTGTTGCCCCATGTAACTCCACATGCTCCTCTCAAATAAGTCATTTCCACTGCTCTCACTCCTGACTTGTGTCCTTCCAACAAGGAATGTATAAAAAAAAAATAATAATTCAAAAAATGTCATCAGATTGAAGGGGTGCAAATGTAATCCATCCATCATCCAATCCTACATTGCCCCATGAGGAGCGTAGGAGCCCAGGGCTAGGCAGTTGGTCCCGACATTTAAGATGAGAGTGACCAGCCTCACTCATCCCTGAGTGGCATTACATGAGCAATCAACCCCAACCACCCCTTGGATATAAACCTTCACCGGCTCAACCCAACTGGAGCGCAATAATTACCCACTAAACCACCAGGCACCAAAATTTGGTTATATGGTTACCACCCAGCATAGTAAATGGTTTCCTGGTGCACAGGAAACCATTGGGCTTGTCACTCAGTGTAGAGTCACCCACAGGCTGAAGGAAGTGGAAAGAATGAAGGAAAGAAAGACAGAAGAGGGAGTGTAAAGTCACCCATAGGCAGAAGGACAAGGAAAGAATGAAGGAAAGAAAAATGTAATCACAAACATCTTTAGCTACTGAATGAATGAAAACAATTATTTGCACATTAATTACCTTTGTTTATTCATTCTTTGCTCATCCTTACTTGCTGATTTACCTTCTAATAGGTTACTGAACATTAACCCTCCCACAGTCAAAACAACATTATTCTATTTCTGCTAATGTTCCCATGATTTTATTCCTTAGAGTCATAGTACCTAAGTAATTTAATACTGCCACCATTAACACTCTGGTGGTCAGATCAACATGTAATCTTTACCAGATACCACTAGATGATTATATTAATTTCAGAGTGAGTTGCAAGGGCCCAAGTATTAATCAATGGAAGGTAAGAGTTTCACCAAAAAACAGAGAAACCAACATCTACAAACACATTATACATAATATTAATGTGGAAATTATCAAATTCACTAACACATCTCCAACATACCTGTTTTCTGTCTTTTAAAAGCATATACACCAAAAGATAATAATAATACTATAAAAAAAAAGTGCAGATCGTCACACCAACGAGATGAGGCCATAACCCCTGGGGTTTGTATGATGTGTGAAGGTTACTGAGCAAGCTGCTGACACTTCCCCCATTTTCTTACTTTATATTTCTTTGTTTTCTGAGTCCTACCTCACCCCATCCATAGGCAGAAAAGAAGGTGAGGATGATGATCATGATAAAACTTTGTAAATCCAGTAAGTTTCAATATAAATCCTTCCTTTCAGACTTCTGGCAAAATGTACGAGTAGTAAATGGCATATATACTTTATATACACATTATTCCAGAATTATGATGAAGTGAAGAAAGAAGGTCTGCCACATAAGACACTCCAACAAAGCCTGAGCCCTGAGAGTACCACCAAAATAAGAAGGCTCCAATGTGTAATGAAAAAACCACAATGTAATTGTATATAAGATTAATATACAGTAAATATTAACACTTTTATTTCCATAGTCAAGGGTAGTATGGCAGTACAAATATAAACTTCAAAAGAGCAAGACTAACGATACTACAATGGACTGATCACAGACTCCATAAAAAATACACCTGTTGAGTCTAAGAATCAATAACGAAATGCAGTCACAGATATTTCACTTGGTATAAAGCCAACATCAACACACAATACACTGGAGTAAATGGAAAATGCATACAGGTATATACAATGCTGTATAATGCATCAGTAATCAATACCCACATAAACTAGTTTTGAAAATTACAATGGATTAAATTACACATGGGTAAACAAGAGGATACGGCATAAAAAATAAACTTAAAAATTCATTACTTCATAAACAATATCAAATGACAACATATCCAGGTACACTGAGGTCATGAAGTATGAGCAGTTCAGCACACAGTACAGGTACTTTAACATTACAGGAGCTCAAGGTCATCGTCAATGGGACTCAAGCTCTGTGTAACATTTTTCTTTGATAACTGTGGTATAACAATCTTTATGGGCTTCTTTGGTAAAGCTTCTTTATGCTCCTCTGAATTCTTCACACTGGTTTCTTCCTCAGACATTTTATCAAAAACAGATGTAGGAATTTCAAAATTCTTAAAATCAAGACTTAGGAATGCCATATCATTACTTCTTGGAGGGGAAGGACATGACAGGCAGTCTTTTAGAGTGAACTGATACATTTCAGGAGGTAACTGAGGCTGAGGTTTTTTTTGTGCCTTACTGTTTGTAGATTTTGGTAGTGTGCTTGCCTGAGATGCATCATTCACTTCTCTCAGTGCATTTTTCTGCGCCATATCCTTGATGCTGATGTCAAGCGACGCTGACATACCAGCTGTGCTTTCAACATCACTACACTGACTCTTTTGTAATCGTGGTATGGGAATCCTTATAGGTTTCCTTGACATGGAGTTTTCTGGCACTCTTAGATCCTTACATATCTCCTCAGACAACTGTTTAACAGGCCGGACTGAGGATGCACCACTCTTCAGTTTAGAGATTATGTCATCCTGAAGCCTCCTTGCTGCTTCTTCCTTATGAGTGACAATCAGAACATTTTCCTGCTGTTTCTCATGATTATTACCCTTCTCAATCTCCATGATTTCTTGCTCTTTATTCTTAGTGACTAGCAATGAATGTTTCTCCTTCTTAGGACCCTCATCATTTTCCGTAGGCTCCTCATAAGTTCTTTCCTGAATAATGTCAGCATTACTATTTCTTTGAAGTTTACTTGACACACCTCCTTGCTGCATGAGAGTCAATTTGTCTTCCTGCTGCTTTTCCAGTGACTGCTTCATCTCAGCATTAGACAGAGAGACTGATGGTTCACTCTCTACCTTATCGACAGAGTGATAATACTCTTTAGGGTTTACCCTTTCCATCTTTTTATCAGAGTGATCATCTTTTTCTGGTATAATACTTTCCTCTGAGACTAATGAATCATGCTTTGCTACCTGCATTTTCAACTGATCCAAATCTTTATCTTCCTTAACTGCAGCTGCTTCATCCTGAGTGATTGGTATCTGTAAAGCCTTTTGAACTCCACCTCCCTCATCTTTATGAGCATCTGGTACACCCTCATGCTTCTCATTTGGCTTAACTTCCTTTTCATATTCTAAAATTTCTTTTGATACAGATCCTTGTTCCTCCTTTGGTTTAATCTTCTTTTCAACTTCCTTAGGTTCTCCTTCAATCTGTGTACTTGATGATGCACTCTTGGATACGTCTGGAACCTCATTAGTCACTGGAATATCTGAAGAGCTTTCAGCATGATCCGACTCATCTTTGGCCGAAGAGACAGTTACTTGCTTGGAATCCTTGTCATCTGTCTTAATTTCAACAGGAATATTTTGAGATTTAGTGCCAACACTTTGGTTACAAGGAACATTTACTAAGTTAAAACGTCCTGGTGCCTCCCTCTTCCTCTCAGATTCTGTCTTTGAAATTTGTGGCTCTGGTTGTGGATACATTCGAAGCATGGGTAACCGTGCTGGACAGGGCCCAAATGGAGGCTGCGCTGGTGGATATGGTTGATTCGGTGGATAATGACATGGTGCAAAGAACGATAGAGGATTTGGAGGGAATGGTGGTGGACATGGTTGACTGGGAGGGAATGATGATGGTGGATATGGTTGGTTAGGAGGGAATGGAGTTTGACAAGACTGATTTGGGGGAAATGATGGCAGACATGACTGATTTGGGGGGAAAGATGATGGATGCAGCTGATTGGGAGGGAATGATGGTGGACATGGTTGGTTAGAAGGGAATGATGATGGTGGTGGATATGGTTGATTTGGAGCTAATGATGGTGGATATGATTGATTTGGAGGTAATGATGATGATGGATATAACTGACTTTGTGGGGGACAGGGTTGCTGAGATGCCTGAGATGGAGGTGGGCTAAGTGGCTGAGATGATGACGATGGTGCTGAGCAGGGTGGGGATACAGGCAGGGACATCAAATCAGGTAAGATTTTATTACTGCAAGAATCATCCATTGACACATGTGATAGCAACTGTGATGGAGGCTGACCTTCTGGCTGTAACAGTTGAGATATGCACTTATATTTTTGTTCCCTCCAAGCCACCTTCATAAGTGAAACCATACGAGCTGGCCAGTAATTTCTCCATCCAGCAGAAAAGTCGTAATGGTCAGGGTCATCCCCTGCTTCACAAATCCCCCAAGTCTGTTCAAAAAGAAATTCTTTATATTCCTTACTATAATCTGGATGGTTTGCTGGATGCATAAGATAAACATTACACTCACGCTCAAAGGTGCTCCACAGAGACAGCAGGGCTTTACGGATCTTTGGATCTCCTTCCCGTTCACAGTCAGATCTGGCATCTTCAAGAGTACGTTTCAATAATCGTTCAACGTCTGAGCTGCCTTTTTTGGAATCTCTTTCTCTGCTGCTAGAGCATCTGTGAAGAAAGGCAAGATTAGTAGTAGCAGTAATAGCAGTAGTAGTAGTAATAGCATTGGTAGTGTGGTGGTGGTAGTAATAGAAGTAGTAGCTACAACCCCAGGTTCATCTGACCATGAACCCAGTGGACTGTTGTCTAAAGCTGCCCTCCTCCTGCACCTCCCCACCCTCTTTTCCAGGGACAGACAGGGAGATTGGTTGATATTTATGTAACAGGGCAGCAGAGCAGCTTGCCAATATCAATGCCATCATCTGACCTAAGGTGTCCCCCTCCTGTGCCAGAAAAGCAGGATCAATGTGAATATAAAACAAACAATATTTTGTATACTGTTTATTACAAACAATTTCTGTTCATCCATCCATTACCCAACCCTGTGTGGCCCAATCAGGAACTTAAGAGCCTGGGACAAAGGTATCTAGCTAAGACACTGAAGCAAGGGCACCAATCAGCCTAATCAGCACTATGAGCAACACTCCTACACAACACCATCAACTCTGTTACTTAGAAAAAAATCGTCACGACACAAAACAGATAAATAGCAATACGAGTAGTTCCAACCATCATTATAAGGTCTCACCAGAGCTGCATAAGACTGCCAGGTGGTGGCAAAAATAAAATTACAAAAAGGTAATGTGTCACTGAAGGTCTTTACTGATTTACAGTAGTCTATCTATGCATCAGTATCTCTCCCAACCTCAAGATAATCTTACGGCAATAGCAAAATTAAAACTAAACCAAAGTCAATAAACTGAAGTGGTTAATGGAATGCATTTTTTACCCTTGTCGAGTGGCACACCTCATATGAGGCACAATGAAGATCTGAACAGGCCAAGTTGCAAGCCTCATATATGGTACAATTTACAATGGTTAATAAACAATGACTCATGGGAAGTAACTACCTTACAAAGACTCAGACTGGCAAGGGCTAATGCCCTTCAGTGAGAGGTCTCTCCTGAGAGGTATTAAATCATGTGGAGGTAGCTATAATGAAATAAATGAGACAGGGGACACCTTTAATAATTGCATCCATCCTAACCATATCCACCACCCAAACACATTCTAAGAGGTGTCCTTTCCCTATGAACAAACTCCTCAAACACACCCCATATGTACACCACACGCACCCTAGAACTGCTCCAGACACACCACCAATATCCCGCCCCTGTGGGGGATGCAGCAAAAATCAATGGAAGTGAAAGTGTGGTACAGTACTCATAGAAATCAACATCTGCAACTTCTCAAATTTCATCCTTCAAAAATTACGGTGACTTAGTGCACAACTGGACTAAAATACAACTAATATCCCATTAAAAGTATGAATGTGTGCCTACATGTGGTTGCATGCCTCTCTCTCTCTCTCTGTAAAAATTTATCAAGGCCACTCTACAAGCCAGTTCCTAAACTCTTGAAAAATTAAATCAAACATCCATTAGGTTGCAAGTGATGAGCTTATAAACATGAAAAGCTGTGATACAACTGAAACATCTCTTTCGTACCTTGGAGATGGAGACTTCTGTAACCTCTTGCCTGATAACCTCAGTTCATCATCATCATGGTCATATCTTGCTGAAGGACTTCTGCACCTTCTCTTTCTTTTGTACCCTGGGGATGGGGTCCTACTGGACCACCGAGATGGACTCCTACTCAGCCTTGGCGATGGTTTTCTCTTAAATCTCGGTGACAAACTTTCGTGGAACATCACTGCGGGAGTTACTGGTGATAGATTTCTCTTGGGCATTGGTGACCGACTTCTGTTGTGCCTCGGTGATAGATTTCTCCTGAACACTGGCGAAGGACTTCTACCAAGTCGCGGTGATAGACTTCTCTTGAATACTGGAGAAAGATTTCTGCTGAATCTTGGTGACAGACTCTGTTTGTACATAGGTGAGGGACTTCTTGATGATGGGCCTCTGAGCATCAATGAGGAATTTATGTTCCTTGATGACATATTTCTCTTGAACACTGGTGACTGACTTCTATTGAATCTGGGTGACAAACTTCTCTTAAGCAAGAGTGGAGGGCTTCTATTGAGTCTCGGTGGTGGACTTCTACTGAATCTTGGTGACAGACTTCTCTTGAACACTGGCGAGGGACTTCTTTGCCTTGGTGACATATTTCTTCTGAATATCGGTGATGGGCTTCTATTAAGTGGTGATGGACTTCTGACTGTTGGTGGGAGATGTCTGAGCCTTGGTGAAAGACTTCTCCTATACTTGAGTGAGGGGCTTCTGAGCCTTGGTGACAAACTTCTCTTGAAAACGGGTGAGGGACTTCTATTGAGTCTTGGTGATAAATTTCTCCTATACATTGGTGAAGGACTTCTATTCATTTTTGGTGACATATTTCTCTTGAATATTGGTGAGGGAGTTCTATTAAGTCTCGGTGACAGGGTTCTCTTGAGCATCAGTGACATACTTTCAGGACTTGGTGGCAGATCTCTCTTAAACATCGGTGAGGGACTCCTGTTGACTCTCAGTGGACTTTGCGGTGGATTTCTACTGAAGTGTGGGAATGAAGTCCTATCAAACTTTGGTGAGAGACTTCTGCTGGATCTCACTGGACTTCTGTCAAACCTCGGTGATCGGCTTCTACTTCGCCTCAGTAGTGAACCCCTATTATATCCTGACGAAGGACTTTTACTGAACTCTCTACCAAGCCTTGGTGATGGACTTCTGCTGTATGCAGTTAAAGGGTGTCTCTTGTATGATGGTGATGGACTTCTGTTGTAAACTGGCAAAGGAGGAACTCTATCAAATGATGGTGAAGAAGCTCTTTTAAATGGTGGTGGTGATGGACTTCTACTGTATGTTGTCAAAGAAACTCTGTTAAATGATGGTGAAAGATCTCTACCACGCACTGGTGATACACCCCTACCGTACTTCGGAGACTGCCTTCCATGCATGTACTGAGAACTGCTTGCCATTCCTGAAGTATGAAGCCTCTTTCTTTCACTGTCACCCTGATTCACCTTCACATTTGCTTGGTCTGTAATGTTTGCCAAGTTTAAATCTGAACCTTCAATAGATTTACTTATGCTTGGTGTTTCTTCTCTAATTGTGGATATCAAAGCTGCAATATTTCTTCTTAGCTGTTCTGATGTATCATTCCTAATGGTACATATCAAATCAGCTATATTCTTTTTCAGTCGATGGGTTACAGAGTCCTGCAGGGCCCGGCGTAAGTCATCCTCCGCTGATTCGCTATTTCCTTCTCCCTCACCCCTCCTCCTCCTCCTCTCACCTCCCATCTCCTCTTCATACATCATGAAGCTCCTTAATCTTTTGCTTTGTCCAATACTGCCTGGCAATTCTGTCACTCCATTACAGTATTGTAAGAAGCAACAAAGAACTATACCACCTTGTTATTTTTGGGGCTTGTATGTGTATTCTCCATCACAGATTGCTATTCATATTCACTAGTAGGAAAATCTAGGGGATTCATTTTTCTCTGTCATAAGGGCTTTTCTGCAGGGGTTACCAGTATACAAAGTCTATGAGTTTATGAATAAAGTTCAGTAATAAATGGACTTACATTCCATTACTTCTTTTTCTAATAAAAACATGAAACTAATCAATGACACTGCAAAAGAAGAGGTAAATACCACACTTCTCTTGAAATCTGTTTCCGAATGTTGATACTGCACATGCAGAGAACTCAGTCCTGTGATGGCAAATTATACTGATCTCACTCAAGTCCCACTGCAGGTATGATAGCGACCTGGTGATCCTGTATCGTACCACAACATTTGCTTCACATCTGAAAACAAAAAAACTCTAAAAATTTTTTGGCTATATCTCATTATCTTAAAATACAAACAATATACATTTCGTGCAGCTTCAATATTCAGTTTTTGCTCATTTGGATTACATCAGGAAGACAGACAACTTGTCCTTTGAAAAACTTGTCTTACACAACTGAAGGAGGTGTGAGGAATTTTATGTGAATACAGCCATTGTGCTGGTGGTATGTGGTGCCGACCATCATCCACTCATGATGTATAGATGCCTCCTTCTTCCTTCACCTTTACCACACTTTCATTAACTTTTTATCATCTGTAACCTTCTTTCCACTTCGGGTGACTCTACTCCATGACAAGCCTAATGGTTATAGGTAACCCCGGAAACCATTTACGGTATAACACAAGGAGGTAACCATATAGCCTAACACAGTAATGGGGTGATGTGGAGCCTACTATGGTGCTCCTGTTAACTCAGTAGAGAAGCAAATGTGGCATCAACCCAGGAACCAAACCTCCGTACTCTTATCCATGCCTTACTACGGCAAGGCACTGTTTGCCACAAGGGATAATCAGTTCACTGCACAGGACAGACCTGCAAGGGTGACTGCTTGCCTGCAGCTTATGGGTCTGCCAGGGCTACTCAACAACAACTGCCAATGTGCTTCTAAAAATATATCAAGAAACTCACCCTCTGAAAACCCTCATTTTGTGTCAGGGGTCAGTGAGTTTGGATAAATATCTCCACACCATCTACACTGCCATACAAGGTGTCTTATTGTTATGAAGCATATGTCTGCCTACCATTTAAACTGCACTCTCACAACAAGGCACTCGTTGATGTATATTCTGACAACAGTTTCTTTATGCTGCATTTTTAATGATCAAATGCTTTTTTAGGGCAATCTGAAAATTTTCTTTAGTTTTTAAAAATTACTGCTTAACCAAAAGACTTGCATATGCTAATTTGCCCAATGACAGACTCATACTGTACTTTTGATTCAAATGGCATTGACTTCTGCACCTTCTGGCAATGCTGACGTTTGCACAGAAGGATGGTAAATTCTATACCGGTATACATTTTCAACACTGTTTCTAAACATACATATTTATCTATCTATCTAATGCCAGACACCATAATCCTGTAAGGGGTAGCTGTTTGCCTTTGAGTTAGTGGATTTACGGGGAGGGGCACTACTGTAATCTTCCACCAACCCACTTGTTGACATGTAGGGAACACAAGTGGGTTGGTTATATGGTTACCACCCAGCACTGTAAATGGTTTCCTAGCTTACAGGAAACCAACAGGCTTGTCACTCAATGTAAAGCCACCTGAAAAGGAAAGAAGAATAATAAAAGACAAATGATAGGAGAAATGGGATAAGAGAGGGCAGACACAAAAAGAGTGATAAAGGTGATGGAAGAAGTAGGCAGCACTACTGTACATCAAGTGAGTGGATGATAGTTGCCACCACCTACATACGTATCCTAAGTGATAAAAGGTCCTGTTAAATGTACTGTAGTATTTTGTGTTTTTCTGCACTGGTCATACAAAAAGTTTATGCAAGAATCTATTTTTTTTTCTTTCTTTCTTTCATGACTGAGTACTGTTTCTCTAACTATCAAACACCAAACCACATGCAAACAGTACAGTACACACTACACTACTTTTTCCAAAATTCAGTAACAAATCATGGCTTCTCAACACACAGCCTCGGAGTCCCCAGGGGGGGGACCATAAATGCCCCCACCTTCTGCACCTCTCCCGATGACGACTTGAGCTGCCTGGAATCACTGTCTGACTCACTTCTTCTTCATTTCTGCGACATTCACAGCCTTTCCTCTAACCTTCGCTCTGTTGAGCACCACCTCTCCTTCTCTAAACCTCACCTTCTTTTCCTAACTGAGACTCTGAGGCAACTGACAACAGACCCTTTTCTGTATCCTCCTACTTTCTCTATACAGTACTCACATCAAAGCCAAAGGTGGCTGTTGTGTATATATACGCAACGATTTATCTTGCTCTCGTGTTCATGAACTCGATTCTTCTGAATTCTCTTCACTCTGGTTTTGGCTTTCCTGTCATTCTCTGACTAAATATATCTGCACTATTTACTTATTCCCTAATGATACTGACTATCAAAAAGTCTTCCACTATCTTACTTCTCCGATAGAACACATCCTATCCATTTCTCCATTCTCTGAAATCTCCATTCTAGGAGATTTCAATGTTCACCACCACTTTGGCTATCCTCTCCTTTCCCTGATCCACCTGGTGAACAAGCCTACATCTTTTCTATCCTTAATGACCTAGGGCAGCTTGTACAGCACCCTACCCGTATCCCTGACCGCCTTGGAGAAAGCTCCAACATACCTGACCTCTTCCTTACAACTAATCCTTCAGCTTACACTGTTAATCTTTTCTCTCCGTTGGGCTCCTCCGATCACAACCTTATTACCTTAACCTGTCCTATCAAGTGCAATGGCAAAGCTTTCGCCAAAGTCCCGAAAGGAGGATGACCAGGAGTCTGACAGGTAGGTGAGAAGATCGCCAGTGGAGCGTCCCTGACGGAACCCATACTGACGATCAGAAAGAAGGTTGTGATAGGAAAGATGCTTTAAAATATTTCTATTAAGAATTGACTCGAAAACTTTTGAAACACAGGAAGTTAAAGCAATTGGACAATAGTTAGAGGGTTGGGCATGGTCACCCTTCTTTGGGACTGGCTGATTAAGTGCTAACTTCCAGCAAGAAGGAAAGGTACAAGTTGACAGAGAAAGACGAAAGAGTTTACCTAGGCAGGGTGTAAGCACTGAAGCACAGTTCTTGAGGACAACAGGAAGGACTCCATCAGGCCCATATACCTTGTTAGTATTGAGGCCAGTGATGGCAGAAAATACATCAGCTGAAATTTTAATGTCAGCCATGAGGAAGTCTGAGGGAGGCAGTGATGGAGGAACAGCACCATAATCGTCTAAGGTGCAATTGGAGGAGAAAGTCTGAGCGAAGAGATCTGCTTTATCGGTAGAAGAAATAGCTACAGAGCCATCAGAATAGAAAAGAGGAGGGAAGGATGATGAGGTAAAGTTGTTAGAAGGTTTTTGGCAAGGTGCCAGAAGGAGCGGGAAGAATTCGAGTTCGAGAGTTGAGAGCACTTAGTACGGATGAAATTATTTTTAGCAGTGCGAAGAACAGACTTGGCACGATTCCAGGCAGAAACATAAAAAAGATGTGATTCAGGGGTGGGTTGGCTCTGGTACCTTTCATAGGCCCTCTCCTTGTTGCAGACAGCATTAGAACAAGCGTGATTAAACCAAGGCTTTCTTGCATTAGTCAAAAGGATATGAGAAAGGTATGTATGCTTCCATGCCAGAGAGAATGACCTCCTTAATGCACAAAGCACATTCAGATGGCTTCTGGCCATGGAAGCAATAATCATTCCATGGAAAATCAAAGAAGTACTGTCTGAGGGCCTCCCAATCTGCAGCTCCAAAGTGCCACAGACGACATTTATTTGGAGGGTCCACAGGCTGTACCAGAACAATAGGATAGGTTCAGGTAATAAGGTTGTGATTGGAGGAGCCCAACGGAGGGGAAAGATTAACAGAGTAAGTAGAAGGATTAGTTGTAAGGAAGAGGTCAAGTATGTTGGAGCTCTCTCCAATGTGGTCAGGGATATGGGTAGGGTGCTGTACAAGCTGCTCTAGGTCATTAAGGATAGAAAAGATGTAGGCTTGTTCATCAGGTGGATCAGTGAAAGGACAGTGAATGTACAGTATTTTCTGTTTTGCTACCGTAACCTGTCACCAGACAAATTTCAACTTAGAAAGTACAGTAATCCCTCAATTATCCAGTTGCTCCATATCTGGGCATGCTCTGTATGCAGATGTTAGGCCTTGGCTCTATTTTGTCCGTATCAGGATTTATTTGTCCGTAACTGGACATAAAAGCTCCAGCACCGGCGCCCAGCCAACCTACAATGTAAAAAAAGTCCATTGGGTGGCATGCTGGCCTCTCTGTTCACATACAGGTAATACACCATAACGCGCAAGCTGAGCTAAAATAGATGTCCAGGCCCCTACTGAATGGTGAAAGTCATCTGGCTGCCAAGATCACTCGTAAACGTGAGTAAAATCGACCGCAACCCACAAGCTGACTGCAAACACCCATCCGTCTCCCCACTGAATGGCCAAAGTCATCCGGCAACCAGGATCACTGGTAATGTAGTGCCAGCACGCAAGTATTACCAACCGCAACCCACAAGCTTACTGAAAAGGCCAGTCTGCCTCCTCACTGAATGGTCGAAGTCCTCTGTTTAGCCTCACTTCTTCCCCCCCCATCCCCTTCCATGCTCCCAGCTGCCAGGGCCCAGGCTTGTCTCCCTCCCCTCCCTGTTCCCAAGTCTTATCCCACCATTGTGCCAACTACCACCTATAAGAGCTTTTGGCAATTTATGCAAATACTTTTAATTGTATCATAACTCCAAAACCACCAGGAGAAAGCACACAAAATTCTGCATCCAGACATACTGTATGCTTAGCTCTGCACGGTGCAGGTAAGAGGATGTTGGGAAGTTATTTGAAGGTATTTTTTTACTCCTGAACAACTTTATTCTCACTGCAACTCTGTACTTTTACTTACCAGTTTTGTGTTTTTATTATCTTATAATATAAACACCATCGAAGGTGATGTTATACAGTTTATACCAACAAAACCAATTTCCGGGGGCAAATTTGGCTGCGGATTTTTTTGTGTGTGTGTGCCATAGAAGCAGCCATCACTCAGTGTTTCAGAAACTTAACTGTTTTTGTAACAGTCTTCAGTGATTGTTTTGTAGATTTTTGTTGTTTATTCATTCATTCATTCATTGCCAGACGCCATGTATCCCAAACGGGGTGGCCAAGGGCTTAGAGTTAATTGTTTTACAGGGAGGGCACTAATCCTCCACCAACCCCACTTGACACGTAGGGAGAACGTTATGCCAACAGCCTCTGGTGTTCCCAGGCGGTCACCCATCCAAGTACTAACCAGACCCAACGTTGCTTAACTTCGCTGATCGGACGGGAAGCGGTGTACTCAACGTGGCATGGCCGTTTGCTTATTTAGTGTCTAGCATTACATTGGATATTCCCAAATGTGTTTTGATGTCTACATAGCTGAAAGACCGAAAAAGATTGCCACAATTATGAGGGGCACTGTACATTATAGATAGGGGATTTTTTTTCTCTTATGCATTGTTTTCTTAGTGTCTAGCATTACACTGGATATTTCCATGTGTGTTTTGATGTCTATATACGCTGAAAGACCAGAGAACACTGCCAAAATTACAAGGGGTACTGTACATATAGGTTGGGTTTCCATGGATTTTTGCTTTTTTCTTTGCACTGCTTCCTTAGTGTTTTGCATTAGTTTGGATATTATTATGCGTGTTTTGATGTCTAAATATGGCAGAAAGACCAGAGAACACTGCCAAAATTAGGAGGGGTACTGTGCATATAGGTAGGTTTTGTTCTTGTTGTTCTTGTTTATGCAGTGTTTTCTTAGTGTTTAGGATTATATTGCATATTGTTCTGATGTCAAGAAACAGCCAAAAGACCGCAAAGAACTGTCAATATTAGGAGGGGTACTGTACATAATGTTTTTTTTTTTTTTTTTCACTGTTATTGTTCTGATGTCAAGAAACAGCCAAAAGACCGCAAAGAACTGTCAATATTAGGAGGGGTACTGTACATAATGGTTTTTTTTTTTTTTTTTTTTCACTGTTCTCTTAGTGTTTAGGATTAAACTGCATAGTCCAATGTGATGTCTGAAAAGAGCTCAAAGACCACAGAACAATGCCAAAATTAGAAGGGTAACTGTGTATCCTGATATATATATATATATTTTTTTTTTGGGGGGGAGTTTGTTATGAATTTTCTTAGTTTAGGATTATACTGCATATTCAAATGTGTGTTTTGATGCCTAAAAACAGCCAAAAGACCATCGACCACTGCCAAAATTAAGAGGGGTACTGCACATATAGGTTGGGTACAGGCAGGGTATGGGTATTGTTGAGGATATTGCTCCACATCCAGACACAGTCCATATCCAGATATCCCTTCGGCTCTATTACATCGGATAATTCAGGGATTACTGTAGGCTATCTCTCACACTGAAGGGGTCGATGAAGGCTAATTGTGACCGATCCTATTGAAAAACTATCTATAGAGCTAAGTAAAACTGACACCAGGTAGCAAGAGAAAGATACTGAATAAAAAACTCTCAATAGAGCTAAGTAAAATTGGCAACAGGTAGCAAGAGAAAGATACTGAGCTGCACAGTCCATAATCAGTCTAAAGGGGTTGAGACAAAATATTAAAAACATCTTAAGGGAAGAAAAATGAGACAAATAGTGCACTAAAGAAAATTTTGCTGATATTTTCAACTGAACCAAAATATATATAAAGTGGTGCTATCTTCTTTCACCATAAAGTTTATGTGGTAAAAACATTCTGCAAGGCATTTCAGATCAATCTCTTGAAAAAGAAAAAATACTGTAGTGCCCCTTCTATGTACCTATCTATACTGTAATGGAAGGTATATACAGCACCGAACTGCCTCACAATGTAAAGATAATGCCATGGACTGTTTCACCAGGGCACTGCTCATTTGTTGCACTTTAATCTTAGGCAATACCTAATGCTACAGACACGACACCATGATTAGGATCAATGAATTTTACTTCTGTAGTTGGGTTTCTTCTTGTTTGGCTAGGTCTGCATGTAACCAATGAGTCAGTAATAATCAAACGCAATTCTTTACCAAACAGGAACGGCAATTCCACCTATATTATAATAAACTCACGATCTCAAGGTAAGTTCAGTACATATGCAACACACATACAGTACCTGCTGAATTGTGACTATAAGAAGTGATTGGAAAAAGACAAAATATACCTATTTTTCGGTATTAAATGAAGCGGCCAGGTTGACCACGGCAGTGTTAACCGTCTATCTCTCCAACTGGCCACATTGTTTACCAGTTGTCGTTATGACTAGACAGGCCAGTGTATCCCATGTCATAGCTATGGGAAAATTAATAATTCAGCCAAACCTAACCTAACCAATCTAAACCTCATCCAACCTAACCACAAATGCATTTGACAGTCAGCTTTCACATTAAAAAATGCTCATTAGGAAAGTTAAATATGGCCGGCTATTTGTAAACATCGGTGAAATATTTATGCATTCTGGATCCAACTAGACCTATTACAACCTAACCACATATGTATTTGACAGTCAGCTTTCAAATTAAAAAATGCTCATTAGGAAAGTTAAATATGGCCAGCCATTTGCAGACATCAGTGGAATATTTATGTATTCTAGATCCTCATTTATAGCATTCTGAGCTAAGTTTGTAAAGATGCCCAGTAGCTGTGGTAATCCAGGAGTAATAACTATTATCCTGTGAAAGACTCACTTCAATAGAAAACATGGAAAAGCCACGCCCATTTGGTAAAAAATTACCGATAATCAAAATTATACAATACCGCAGCAGAACTATAATCACAGTTTGATAACATTTTAAGATAATTTAAAATACATTAATCATAAACTACAAAGCTCTCCTGAATTTTCACCGCATGCTTTACTGTTCTATATCAGATTCCAAGCATTTTCCACATAATTACTCTGCATAAATATAACAGTACAACCTTGTCCTTCCTTGAGTTACAGTTTCACGTAACTAGCAACTCTCATGACATGAACCTGCTATGTCAACCATTATTTCATAAATAACAATAACCCTCCTCCTAACACTGACTCACTTGCTGACCCCATTATAAATATGGTTAAAAAATAAATCCTACCGCTGCCCTTAAATCTGTTAAATCTGTCCCATCACAATGACTGCCTGAGGTGGCACTATATTTCCCTTAAGACTTCCTCAAACTTTGTAACTCTGGAAAAAGTAAGATGCTATCAAAACAAATGCACACATACCTATTACAAACATAACTTCAACAGGCAATTACAATTAACGACGAACTTTAGTCCAACTCGTAGTAAGAACGTCCTGTAGCTTCCCCGTCCTCTTGTTGTGGAGCAATAATGCCAAACCATATATGAATGTAAATTGTTTTCTTGTGTAATATATTGTTTATTATTCTACATTAGAGAGTGTGTTAGGAATTATTTTTTTTTTTACTCTTTATTTATAAGGCTATTTTTCTTCATATATTTCCCACCTTTAATGGTTCTTAAACATCCAGCAGATGACATGCCTGGTAACACTGCGTACTAGTTATCCGATTCTCCACTAGGGACGATGTATGCACTGAATAATGCAAAACGTACATTAACAATAATAATTTTTTGACTACCCACAGTTGATAAGCCAGGATTACAGTAAATGGTAACTGCACTATGGCAGCAAACATTTGAAGGGTTTTGCAATATTTTCCTATGCCAACCAGACAGGTATCTGAACGGGGAACATGGCTGCAAAATATTAAACGCTTTACTATGTGGCATGTTACCATTGCGAATGGATCATGCTGCTCTCTGTATTGTTTCATTTTTAGTGTATGTACTGCCGAAGCAAGTATGATTCAAAACAGTTAAATGGATTTTTTTGTCATTACTACTGGCGCTGTAAATGAAAGTAAATGTAGTTGCTCAAAGTCACTTTACAGTGGGTCTTAATTTCACATTGTCATGCATTGTTCAATTGGAAAAAAGTACTGTATACTTTTTAAGTCTATACATCAGTAGCCAGACTACCGGAGGTGGTGGTCACAAACAAATAGCCTTATGTCACCCTGTCTTCCATCATCACTCCCCCAACTCATCACCTTCATTCACTTCATCCTGCTAACTCATTTTTTTGGACACCCCCCCCCCCCATCCAGCTAACTTATACACTCTCATACCCTTTTAAGATGGAAGGTCAAATCTGAGCAGAAACAGCTGCATCTTTAGAATAACCTGTTTCAGTGTTCGTGTATACTGTAATTTCCATTTACTTGGCATCAGTTACAGATATCATACATTTTCCAAACATGTTCTGTGGTTATTACGATGGAGACAAGCATAGCAACTATTCAGTGGTTTACATATGTTATAATCTAAGCACAACCATTACTACCATTACTAGAATTATTTTGAGTACCTAGACAGTTCCAGTAATTAGATATTTTGATAAGTGCAGAAGATAAAAGCCACTAGGGCATTCATATGGTTTTGTGCAAAACAAGACTGCCATGGCCAAAAACATCTCTCACCATCCTGGCAGACCTAACACATGGAATCCATCATCCCTCCCTCCCACACAGACCTCATGTAAAGAGAATATGTGTCCTGCACTCATCTGGGTGCCTGCCTTATCCACATGACCCTATATGGTCACACCCACTTCCTCCACATGATCCATGCGTAGATTTATTAACCATGTGCATTCATAGGTGTACCACAACAAAAGAATCCCTCATATCATGGTTCTTCACCAGTGCTGGTTGCTTGTGGGCAGGCCACACTTACCACACCCCAAACACTCATCTGTAGGAACAGTAGCCTGCTGCAAATCCCATCAGGCTGTGTTGCCCCAGGAAGGGCTTAAATCACATACCTTTCCATGTTCCAGACAGAGTTTAACTCACCTCTGTTATGCTCCCTAAGTCTTTACACTTTATAAAAGGGAAATTTTTTTTCTATTTTCACTTGTGGATCTGAATTCCAAGCATTCTAACCAGAACAGGCCAGTAGGTGCACTGTGTACTGAGCTGCAACTAACTGCCAGAAGATAAAGCCAATGTTCTTCTATCATTTTATGCTTTCTCCACTGAGTGTTTAACAGCCATGCCTTGCAGTCATTCATAAGCTCAGAAGTCAAGAAACAGCACCACAAATGGCATTAGGACACAACAACCATCATCTTGTGAAGACCTCTCTACCTTCAATCTCATCAGCTTGGCCATATCATTATTTCACCTGCCCTGTGCTCACCTGCCCTCCCAGGTCCTAATACAACAACTTTCATAGTCCTTGCCTTGGCTGCCTTAGTCGCCTTATACTGGCCTACCCTCCCTGTTCCCCTTGCACCTATCCTACCAGTCTTACATCAACCTATCTGCCATCCATACCTGTCCTGTCCATCACCACTACACTCATCAGCTCCTCTCCTACTTGTCTTGTCCATTCCACATCTTCCAACATTTACCACTTACACACACACTCTTGGCCATTTTATATGGCGATCAAAGAGATGACTCTGTCTGTCTTTCACCCTCACTGCTGGCCATCTCTCCCTGCCCTCTCGGGTCTCTCAGTTTTTACTAAAATGGGCCTTAATCATCAAATAAGAGTACCTCAAATTTTACAGTAATTATTCTACAGTATACCAAGGCAGTGTTTAGATGATTCAGATTATATGGCAGGATGGGGTGGTTGATAGTGAGTGGTCAGGCAGTGTGGTGAAAGACGAGCATTTTTAATCCCTTCGTGATTTTGTGTGTGTGTGTGTGTGTGTGTGTGTGTGTGTGTGTGTGTGTGTGTGTGTGTGTGTGTGTGTGTGTAAATTCTAGCCAGTTCATGATGATTTTATTCAGCTCTGAAGAGACTTTTTAAACTGAAGGGGTTATATGTAGCCTTCAATAGCCCCTTCACTGAAAGAGGCCTTTGCACTCTTGAATATCAGTATAATCATCTGGAGTTACCAAGAAAATGGTATGTCACCAGACTGTAGGGGTTAATAGGGGTAGTTCTAGAAATGTGAAGACTTAAAGTAGAGTATTAGCATCAAGAACAAAAAGAACATTAATATGCAATAAGTCCTCATAATAAGTCAGGGATGTTCCAAAATATCACAATTCTTACTGTACAAATGATACAGTACTGCATATTATGAAAACTGGCAAATCAGCTTTATAGGTAACAGTGGCATAGGTAGGAATTTTAAAATGGAATGGCCAAGGGGTGCTCAAGCACACTTATGAAGTGACACAAGGAAAACTTCAGGGAAGTCCAGAGGCATTCCCCTGGAAATCTCTGGTGGTCACTTGTGTAACCAAGTATATTTCAGGGGTGGCTTGAACCACCCTGGCCAACCCTCTAGTTATGCCACTGACAGGTAGCAATGATTGTGTGCTGGAGAATATTCATTAATATTCTGCAGATGAAAAATAACAATAAAGGACATCAAAAGAGGCAACACATAATGGGGCCCTTCTACATACAGTACACATCTACTGCCTCCATACATCTTGCTTAATAGGAAAAAATATATATACTTCTCAAATTCAGAATATTTATTGAACTCCTCAACAAGATTCATACTGTATTCTTCATAAGGTATCTTTACAGCCTTCACACTCCATGTAAATACCATACTTAATATTGGTCAGTTTTGAGGCAAAATACAGTATACAGTATCAGTGAAAGGACTCTTTTCTTTTAATTCTAGTAATGTATTAATTCCATCACTCAGCATGAACTTTGCCTACAATAACTGTTTTTAAGCTTTGCTCATACTCTTCCAAACAAACTAAAATCTTAAGAACAGGTTAGTCTTTAACGATACTTCACTTTACAGACAATACAATACTTTTCTAACCCATTATAGAGTGGTGTCACACTTATAATATTATAAACTGGCAAATCCCATATTATTGCATTCAGCTAAGGGAAACCTCTACTCCTTAAAGGGATTAACATTTTACAGACTTAGCTCAACAAGATTGTTTACAAAAGATAAAACTTACTATCCCATTCTAATGGAGAAGGAATATAAAACTGAAACCATTAAGGCTTACCATAATTTCCACTGGCTTGAAATACAGTACTGTACAGTGAAAAATAAACACTATACCCATGTCTACTGTATTTAGAGCTATATATATATATATATATATATATATATGTGTGTGTGTGTGTGTGTGTGTGTGTGGTGATTGAGAAACAGACATATTAAGGTACTGTACAATAATTATGGGCCATTCTAAAGTAGAACAGCACTCAGCTAAAACTCAGACCCTTCCACACATGTCCATACTCCCTCATTCTAACTCCATCACGTGTAAATGTAGTCCAAGTGATGATGTTGGAGAGGAACACCTTCACATAGTGACTCCAATATAGCTGGATGGCTGTACTGCCTGGTTATACAAACTTCCCCCAACTCCTTCCCTGTCCCCCAAATAAGGATGGTGGACTGCAAGATGAGGGCAGCTTCAGCCAGCAGTCCACCAGGTTCACATTTCAGATGAACCTGGGGCTACAACAATTAGAATGACAGAGTAAGAGCAAGTGTGGAAGTGTGAGTTGTAGCAGGGTGTACTTATAATTGGGACTGGACTAAATCTATATCTCAGGCACAGTAGTAGAACAGTGTAAGAAGGTATTGGAGGGAGATGAAAGCAATGCAATACATCTAAGTCTTACTAAATTACTGTGGCTCAGTGAGTGGGAGAATATTAACCTCATCAATCTGATGATGTAGTTTTTCACTTTATTCTTACTACAGTACTGTACTTACAGAATATTTCCATTCCCTAAGGAGAGATTTTTCAAACTAAAGGTCTCCACAATCAACACCAAATCATTAGCATACAACACCTCCATTATCTCTCACTAAATGATTCCATCCCCAAATGGATAAAATAGTCTGATGGTTACAAGAACATACTTTAATAAAAAACATGTAAGACTGAAAAGGTTAAAAAGTTAAAAATTACACTATCATTGGTCTACATACACCAGAGCTACCTCAGCTTGCTTGGAATGACTCAATGTTTTACAATTCAACCCTGGACTGAAATGGTTAATTCACACAAACTACACCATGCAGCACAGGCTGGGGCAATCTATACAACACTTTCAAAATGCTCAGTCTTACAGCACAGAGTCATGTAGCTGTAAGTTGCAACCTCCCTCTTCCTCAGTAACAATGTTTATCCATTTTACATGTAAGCTTATTACATTTACAACATACTGTAACTATTCAAAGCTGGTATTCAATCCCTGTTTTAATGAAAACCTTCTAAGGACTGACATGTCATAACTTAGTGATTCTCAAATCTGTAATTAGAGATACGATGTGGTTCTCCTCCTTCTCCTCCTCCTACCTCTTCTTCCCATCATCATCATCATCATCATCATCATCATCATCATTGTCATCATCATCATCATCATCATCATCATCACTATGGGCAGTCCGTGACTGTTGAACTGCAAACCTGGACCTCTCCACTCGGAAGGGGTAAACTATGCCATTGCTCATCACACTGTCTCAAAGTAGATTAGCATGATGCCAAGCATTTTCTATGAAAGGATTAAGGGTGTCCTGCTTAGCATCCCACAGTATCCCAAAGTGATTTGAACTAAAGATCTCAACAGTACATGGCAGAAGTTTTAACAGTTATGTCATTGAGCATAATGACATGCAAAAAATAAAGAAATAAGTATAAGAAAAGTGCAGGCCAAGATGCTACAAAATATTCTTACAAGTAATGTATGATATCCATTTGTATACAGCAAAATTAAAAAAAAAACATGCAATTATATAATTTATTATACAATTTAATTATATTACTGCTCCACCAGTAAATTGGTGGTACAGTAAATTTATCTTTTTCAAGGTACCCGTACTGCCAGTTCACATTAAGCATAAAACAAGATGCTGCCTGAAGGGGAATGAAACATTCTAAGTTTAACCTCTTCATTACAATGGTAATTTTACTGTTTCTCTTAGCATCAGTCAAGTAGATTTATTCAGATAATGAAAGGCCTTTAAGACTCGAGAGTTAAGACTAAGCTTCTGAGAAATGACAATTTATGTTTCTAAAGGTTACTTTCCACTACATGATGGTAGTGAAGCAACCAAAGATATCAGGCTCATACATCATTTACAGCTAAAACTTTCAAGCCATGTCCCCTCTTGAGGAATTCCCTCAGACTAGTTGGTGGCCACTGAGACTCTCTGCCAAATTAACTTTAGGTGTTAGAGTGCCACTGACTTCCCAGAAGTATCAGTCATAGCCTTCTTGGTACATCTCTTCCAAGTAGAATGGTATCAGCTACCTCCATATCTTGAAAGAGCTTGTTAACAACCCTCTTAAATATGATGTCAATGGAGAAATCAACTCAAAACCTTTAATCTACTGTACAGTTCAGGGAGGTCTTCCTAACAACACCCTTCCCCCTCCTTGTAAAAGACAGAACAAGTGTGGTCCATGCAATGAACTACAATCCTGATTCCACATTGGAGGCTTTCATTCTGAGTGAGACAGTCCTCACCCTTAAGAAGACACTTATCCTCCGTGGTCACCACAGATTTAAGGATCAGCAAGTTTGCCTCCTTCCAGTGCCATCCAAAACTCCTTGCCTTTCCCAAGGATCACTCAGCCAGGAAAGGAAAATCACTAATGAATACATGGGTGATGCTCTGCTGCCTGATAGCATTGCTTCTCAAGCAAGGCCTCTATGCCTTGTGGTCAGTCAAAGCCCTGCACACTTACCATAACTACAGAAAGGCTTCTAGAGTAGAAGTTCTCTTTCTGAGTCCATGGACTGAAATTAAGGTATCATTCATGGTCCAGCAACACTGAAAATTATGCTGCCATGCACAAGTTCAACAGCCAATTGTAACTCAAGAAATTACAAATATTGGGTTCTGGAGAAACAAAACTATCCTTCCCATGAGGTACCAAAGTCAGTCCCTTCCCTGAAGTTATGTTTCTAAATGTATCCAGCCAAACTGGCACATTTCTCCTTCATAAGGCTCTAGTCTAACTTCTCAGTTTTCCCTGCACTGTAAAATATATAAATAAATAAGACAAATAGTCCCAACTGCCTCATACTTTTCATATTTGATGTCACTTTGTTATCTTCAAAATCATCATAAGATGAATAAACCCCTGCATAATGATAGGCCAAAAGGGAGAGGGGTGGGGAAAGGTGTTATGCTCTACCAGACTTATTGTGCCAAAGAACCTCACCATTTGAGAAAAGTAGGACTCAGTGGATTCCACAGGGCTTTATAGGACAACAATATTCTCAGTTAGTTTGTCATACGGCATTCCCTAAATCCTTGCTAATTGTGCATTAACAGCTGGAATCTTGTGATGGGATTGTTTCTGCCTCTTGCTTTGGTATCCTTCCCTTACTTGCTGTATTGGCTACCCTAGGCACTGTAATACATGGCATTTTACATGTACAGTAAGCATAGCAACCAGACTGCTGGTTTGTAACATTGGGAACTGGTCAGGCTATCAATAACTGAAATGCTTACTGAACTGAAGTGTGGGAACACAGGAAGAGGCCATAGTATTTGATCAATGGGGCAGACAGACAGATACACAGCACAACTTGGCAGTTTTAACTTCATACTATCCATTTATTAAGGGGAAAAATGTTTGACTTTATCTCATAGACAATGACATCCTGATCAGTCATTAAACAACGAATACATCTCTCTCTCTCTCTCTCTCTGCTGTGCAATTATATAACTTTGGCATAATCTGCCATAAACTTGGTTTTCACATACCTGAGAGGTACTGGTGGGGGGTACTTTCCCATAGTGTCACCATTACAGCCAGACAGGTCTGCCTGGTTATACAATTGGCCCTCAGCTCCTTTTCAATCCTCTGTAAGGAGGATGGCCAACTGCGGGAGAGGGCAACTCCACCTGCAGTTTGCCAGGTCCACATTCAGCTGAGTCAGGGGTTGAAACACCAGCACATCTGAGAACCTGCAGTGCTATAGTCTGACTGTTATCCAAGTCTGGTCCACATCCAAGTCTGGTCCAAAGCTAACTCTTGTATCCTAAGTACTCCTCAAGTGACACATTTAGGGGTATTTATGTTTCTTGATGGCTGATGACTCTCAACTTTGTCATTAACTATTCCCTTATGCTGTTACTGCTTTCCATTTTTCCTTGTGTCATAAAAAATCTTTAACCCCTTTACCATGTAAAAGCTGATAAGGATGCAATGCGGCCTCCTACAGCTTAAATGATCTGGACTACAGTTGCCTAGCCTCAGGCCCTTCAGTATCTGAAGAGGTAATATGAAGTGGCTGTTACCATTCTATTGCTATCACTATGAAGGGTCTCTTCTAGCTGAATAAAACAGTGTGATATCAGCCAGAACAAATTAAACATGTCACCACACTGAAGGTGTTACCTGCCATTCATGACAACTTACTATTGTACAGTACAGTCCCAGTCAGGTTATTCTGTACTTACACAAACAGCAGATATGCCATACATGTTATATTATCAGCAAAGGACAAAGTGTGTCCAGAAATTTAGTTCAGTGAGACACTGCTCAATATAAAAATAATCCATAAGGAAGCATTAAAATACAGTTATAATTACCTATACGATAGATTTTAAGCTTTACTATGTTATGACCACCTGATAAAATATAATGCCTAAATTTTATGTATAATACTGTTTATAAGCTGTCACTGATACCTCTTTCACAACTACAGTATTAGGCAACTGGCATTTCAGCCACGCATGGATAACTAATACTGTAACATGGTTTGTTGTACCACCACACAATCTCTGATGCATTATACATTCACCACTTATTCTAAAAGCCTCGTACAGTGTATGATTACATACGTCAGTATATTTCACCAGATGACGGCTCACTATGCTGAATAATCACTGACACTATCTCTGTTCGATCTGCTAATCCTGAGGCAATTTTGTAGGACAACATCCCACATCTTTTTAGTTTGAATCCAATTACAATCCATTTTGAAATATTATACGCTTTTATTTTGTAGCTACTCATACACTTTGCAGAACATGGCAACTATACTGACCTAGAATTTTAATCCACCTTAAAATAGTTTGTTGGAAAAGAGGAAAGACTGAGGGTCCATTTGCTGAAAATCTTAAGTGCTATGACAGTATAGTAATACAGTATACAGTATATCATTGTGTTTGTCAAATTAAGCTATACCAGTACCTTCCCAGACACTAATATTCTCTAATACCACCACTATAGTGTCGGGAATCATCAATACCATCTGTATCTCTTAACAGTCAAAGCAGATCATGAAGTTGTCCAACATCAACAGCAACAATAACAATAATAGTCCTATCACTATTCTGAACAGACAATCACAAAGCAGGTGTCTTAGGCATTCAATGCCAGTATTAATCCCTCAGCTGCAACATACCTTTCAGAAGCCATTTCCAAAACCCTGTGGTGTGCCATGCAGTATCTCAACCCAATTTTTCATATTTCTGCATTTTTTTATAGTGCTAAGCACATGATTGTCTTTGATGAGTGGCCAGACACAGGGTGACAAATTCTGTCTTTTGCTGTGATGGTGGTGGCAGTTTCCTACCCACCTAGGCTCTTGCCAGCCAAAACATAATCCAGTGGCATAAAAACAGTGTCTTTAACTCATCACTGAAGTGTGAATACAAACACTGAGAGTCTTCCAATTCATTTCATTCAGTGCTCAAAAATTAACTTACTTGGATACAGATTTGTTATTAATATTAGTATTTCTTGCATCAAGTGAAAAATTCAATTTTCCTTAATCCTTGCACCACGGACACATTGTATTACAGGCATGAGACAGCTGAGGATTAATTTCATTTTGATAGATGATCGTAAGCTTTTATTGAGTGAGTTTTGGGTTACTACATTCCTAATGGAATCCTGTAAGTGCTAGTCTAAGGTTAAAAGACAAAGACTCACTACAGTAATATGATTAAAAAAAAAATCAGTTATCACAGCCATAAACCACAGTATTAGTTTGACTATAACCTATATATTTACCAAGTTTTGCTGATAATGGAAAATATTGATTGCTTTGTTGAAATGGAATAAAAAAAATAATGCCATATTACAATGACATACAGTACTGAATATACTAGAGAGATTTCTACACATATCTCAAGCTCTTTTAACCCATTCAACACAAGGATGTCTTCTAATTTTATTCTTGCTACTGCCAAATGATTATATTTAGATTAGGAGAAAACCTAAATACAGGTGGTGGAGAAAATCAACAAAGACTATTATCTAACACCTTCATTTCAGGTACCTATCCTAACTTAAATAAAATAACTTGTAGATAGTAACCTAAAATTAAAAGCACATCCTCAGGCTCAATAAATTAAGTAAAGATGATACTGTAACCAGTGCAGTAAAACAGCTTCATTTTCTATCCAGTGTAGTGGTGACTGGTATGGAATGAAGCAGCTGTGGGCTGGAGGGTCACTTCCTGTAATATCAACGAGATGCAACCCTGTTGATAATACACGGAAGCCATATGGTGGTGGTAACAGTAGTAGTAGTAGTATAGTAATAGCAGTAGTAGTAGTAGTAGTAGCTGTAGCCCCAGGTTCATCTGAAATGTGCACCCAGTGGACTGCAGGCTTAAGCTGATCATCTCTGTAGTTCACCAACCTCCTTTTAGGGGACTGGGAAGTGGCTGAGGGACATTTGTATAACCAGGTAGTTGAGCTACCTGGTAATAATGATGCCACCACATGAAGGACTCCCTCTCCACCACTGACAGTCTTCACTACATGGAAGAGCATGTATTCCAAAATGTATATATATATATATATACAATTTTTTTTTTCATAAAAACTTATAAATCAACCTGATTGGTACTAGTGGAACTTTACAGTAGTCTGCAGAGCTTCTGTATTGCAATATTGATTTCACAACAAACATTAGATTATAAGTCGATTTATAATGAAGACTGACTATTGTTCTTTTAACCCCTTAACCGCGGGGCGTCACTTTCGTGATGCTTGGGAGCAAGGGATCATACCGCAAGGCGTCACTTTTGCAATTCTGTGTTATTTTGAATTTGCCCGGGCTTTCAAGTGGTAGCTTGTATCATCTATCAGTACTGCCAATGTCCAACACTAGTCAGCACTCCTAATCTCATCTGTACTCCCATCCATTGTTGACAATTTAGCCATTTCTCCCTGTTCTTGACTCCCCTCCCTACCTTCCCTCCATTACCCTCTCCTCTCGCCTGCCCGGCCGTGCTACGCTAAGTATATCTTCCCTGGAATTTTCCACTGATTTCATCCATTGAAATAAGCCCTATGCCCTATTCTTATATCAAATAATATATACCAAAAAGAAATAAGGTAAGTGAGATTGCCATACACCTGGAATTGGCTAATTATCACCTGACAACACCTCACGTGCACTCGTTCGCTAATTTTCGCTGTCTATTTCCCCTTGAAATATGTCGTATAATCTATTCTCGTACGAAAAATATATATAAGGAGGGAAGGGAGAAGCCTAAGTGATATTTACATTCACCTGGAACAACCTAATTTATAATGTATTGTCTAGATTTCCTGCCAATCATTTCACTGCTATATATTAGCAGCTGTCAAAAGGCTGACGTTGGCAGTAATGCATTTCCCTAGGTAGGCCACCCCGGCCCACCCCTATCAGTTCACTGTCATCTTCCAAGGTGAAGGTATGTCTGTTTGCTCCTGCTAACTTCCGCCGC
This sequence comes from Coenobita brevimanus, assembly GCF_032717465.1. Lineage (NCBI taxonomy): Eukaryota > Metazoa > Arthropoda > Malacostraca > Decapoda > Coenobitidae > Coenobita > Coenobita brevimanus. The sequence goes on from NC_137021.1 coordinate 1,834,434, forward strand.
TTTTTACCCCCATGCAAAGGGCCCTGTGACCTTTACCCCCTACTAAACCTCGTGTGGAAAGAGGTAAGGGGCTGACAACTGAAAGAGAGTGACTACGATCTTTCTGTTGAGTAAAACAGTGCAAGTGGAATTGTAAATAATATGTAAACAGCAAGTGAAAGCAATGAATGTAAATATAAGTGAACAGTGGAAAATAGTTTTATAAGTTACTTCAAGTGACAGTGCATAACACAGTGTAAATAAAATAGAAATGTAAATAATGTAAATAAAATAGAGAACGTAAATAGAAATGTAAATGAGTAGTATTATAAGAATACAAGTATATACACTAGGAGTAATGAAAGTGAAAGTTTCACTCTAGCATGTATGAATACTATGAGTTATGAGAGTGAAGGTGAAAGTGACATTCACTCTCAATGCTAGTATACAGGATGAGAAAGTGAATGCTACATATTTTACTGAAAGAAATTGAATGCCTACAGTGACAATAAACTACTATTACTGAAGGAAACTTATGGATAAAGACTGTAGATATATATAAGTATTATATAGTAACAGAAATATAAACTGTGAGTGTTTTTATGAATAATAAATGACAACACCAGCGGTGAACTAGCGCAAGTGGGAAGGTCATACGCCCTCGTAATTTTCATTGCTTTCATTTCTAGTGATAATATCAGGCTGTGGTAATCATATTACGGGTTGTCGGGAAGTGTAAAGTGGAGACTTTGGTACCCAACTTCAGAGGTCTCCACAAGTTCTACGGTACTCGACGAAGGCTCAACAAACACCCCAGGAGAAAGCTGAAGGTATGTGCCATAAGCTTATGTGATTTTAATATTCTAGGACTAATAACTGATTTTTGGCAAATATTTTTTGAGAGTCTGTCGGAGCGCGAATATGCCCGCGGGTGCCGCAAGAAAAAGCAAATCAAGCCCGCGGTTAAAGGGTTAATACTTCTTACGTTATCTTATTAAGTTGCTAACCACATCAACACCCATGCTAAAATTAAACTGCTCACAGCATACTGAAATATGGTCTCAATACTCTAAAGGAAATACAATGATATTGTATGTCTCTAATCTAGCATGCTTAGAATCCACTTACTGTATTATACTTTCCTTGATTAGGGACAACAACTTTACCTAGGGCTACTCATCCATATTACTGAATAATTTACTAGCTGACACTGTGTAGTCCTTGGAAGGTGTACAATTGCCTTCATGTGACTCTATACTGAGTGACAAGCCATATGGTTTCTTGTAGCCATATGGTTTCTTGTAGCCTGGGAAACCATGTACTACATTCTGTGGTAACCACATAACCAAACAGATGCACAGTGATCTAGTGGGCTAAGAACTCTATCTGGATGTGACCTTTAAGGGTTTACATCCCCGGTTACCTTCACTCCCTATGAGGCAATAAAGGCCAGGGTGATGGACACACAGATAAACTGTGTAGCTTAGTTTAGTCATTACAATGGTATCTCTGTCTATGCAATTGTTTATTAATGAAAAAAGGTACCTAAGAAGAACTGTAAATCATGGGCAATTAAGAAAAATGAAGAATTATATAAGGGAGGGAGGAAGGGCTGTGGTGGAAAGGATAAAGAAAATGTTAATGATGAAAAAAAAAAAATTGTTGATTAAATAACTTGCCTCACCAGAGTCAAATGAACAGAGTTGTGTAATGGATGGATTTATCGACCAGAGGTACCATTGTCGTACATAGTTTCATCAACCACACTATTCCATTTCCATGGCCACTAAGTCTGCATGAATGTTGACCCAACTGTAATGCATGCTTCACAAGTTACTTTGACAAATCCAGTTAAATAGACATCCAAAAATAAAATTGAAAAATGTTTCACACAAGATTATTTTTTTTAAATATGCTGAATTATTAAAAGGTTCCAAGGTTATGACTATTAATGGTAGAAAGAGTACTCTTGGTGAGGATATAACTAAAATTTCGGGATTTGCGGATTCTTGACTGCTAAATTAAAGACACAAAACTTTACTTACATCTGTGTAGTGTACAGTACTGTATATAATTTTGAGCTTGCATAATTATTGTCCAGTACCGTACTTTGTTTTGGCTTGATTTTCATGGCTACAGTGTTATTCCATGATAATCAAAATACTACAGGAATAGAATCTATAAAAAAAAAAAAAATTGCCATGTTATCCAATGCTCCAGTGTTCTGTATTTTCAGAAAGGAAGACCTTGACAGCAGCAAGATATGTTTACTAGGGTGTAACTGGTGCTAGACTGTCACTCAAAGAGACAATAACACACACACATTTTCATATTCCTATGGAGGCTTACACAGCTTATTATGGAATATGTTGAATGCCTATAAGTATCTATGTCCTTTGGCATATATTTTACATATAAATAACGATTCTTTGATTCTGACATAGTTAAGTCACATCAAACCAACACTACCAATTCTTAAAGTATTGATAACAGTTTCAATACTATAGAAGCATACATCATAAGTGTGTATTCATTCAATAAATGAGGTATGTACACCTGTATCTTAACTTAGCATAAAAATACTACACTGTCAAGTGTATTTCATCAGTGAAGTATGAAAACTTATACATTACACTAAGGCTGCTCAAACTCAATGAAAAGAAGGCATTATAAAGTAAATACTATCACAATTTTAAGTTACTATTGACAGATGAATCTTAAACAATAGATGAAACCTTTAACCATAATAAACTTGTTTTTTTCTTCTTTAAAATCTTACTCTGACTACTGCCAGATGATATATTTCTTTTATCTTGGGTTGTGCCTCATGGTGAAGGAGTTGCACTACTTCCTCTAACTCCTTCAACAAGAAATATATATTTTTCCTTTTATTCTGACTATCATCAAACAGTTTTACTCAGCTAAGGAGGCAGCCATCATACTCAAGAGGTTAAAGATTTAAATAAATTCATCTCAACAGAGTTAGTGCAGCATCATTATCACTTTGCGTTGAAAGTCCTTACCTAAGTTTCATAGCATCATCTGAAGATGGCCGAATTAAAATTAACTTTCAATGAACTGAATAAGGGTCAGGCACAGTAGCTCACAGTGAATACCACTAAGTGTTGTCTTTTCTACAGTACAGTCTACGACATTAACTTTACATTCATAATAACATTAGCTCTTTCCAGCATTTATAACTGTAGCATAATTATTAGAAAAACTGAGTTAAGAGTAAAGAATCTTCACTGAATGTCTGTTCTATATTTCTAAACTAATATAATTACTGTACCATATAATTATTGCTGGCATCCATCCATCCATCTTCCAATCCTATGTTGCCTCTTCGAAGAAAGAAAAAAAAATGCAAGGCATCAAGGCCCTCCCTCTAAGTCATTTCTTAATTTAAACTGAAGCTCATATTTCAAACTTAAAAATACATTTTGACAAAAATTTCCATCTCACGTAGCAACCCTAATATATGTACTGTACACTCAAGAGTTTAAGTCACAATTCAGTGGTTAAAGGTATCTGTCTCCAGCAGTTACTCTGAGTTATAACACAATTATTCACTCACAAACACACAAACACATTACTTTGACCTCAGTGACTTAACATATAACATGACAATCATTTACACACATACCTACATAATACAAGTTAATGACATCAGCGACCTTCATGTGCCATAAATACTTGTACTGTACAGTCAATGACAAAAGTTTGCCTAATAATCCATTGTGTCTACTTCACATTAGTGGTATGCCTGTCAATTTATACCCTGATGTATCAAAAGAGTCATCTATGGGCAGAGAAACATACCAAGTCTCACTCAACTGTGGATTACTGGCTTGCAAAGGTAAGCGAGAGAAGAAGAGACGAAATATTAGGCAAACTTTTATACTTACAGTGTGGTTCCTACTAATGCTATTGGCACATTACTCTATGAAGTACTGTTTTGAATTCACAGTACAGGTACTGTACTGATGGTTTTGTAGATCACTCCAAAAATCTCTCACCGTAAGCTACTGCAGTATCTTTCTAGATTTTATGTATTGTGTAAAATATCTGATACATGACATTACACGAGGCACTTTCATTGCACAAAATACTAATTATATGCAGATTACATATTATTCCACCAATGCCAGTATGCATCACCACTGACTGGAACACAATGGTTCAGATACTGTTCAGTAATGGTAAATTACCGTAACTCTTTATGTCAGTACAAACACAGAGAGAGAAATATAGGACAGTTAGAGAACCAAAAGTGAAGGAAGCTTGAAATACACACAAAAAAACTCATGACTGATTCCCCATAGTAACCAAGAGCTGATTTTGGAGAGAAAGACAAGGAAAAGACACTGCAGCATTTTGAATATGAATTAACGACAGATTGTAATAACACCGTACCTTACAGCAGCATCCTCTGTATGGAGCTCAAACCTACCATTGTAAGTCTAAAAGATGTGTGGCCATCACATAATTGTAATTAAAGAAAAATGTCATAATTATGTGATGGCCACACGTCTTTCAGACCTGCAATGGCGAGGTGGGTTCGAGCCCCCACAAATGAGGGTGGTTTACAGTATGAGTTATTGCAGCATTATTCCAAGTCTCCTGTTTCTTCTACACTAAAGAATGAGTCTATGGTATGAGGGGAAAATTATTATATGCAGGAACAAGGAAAAGACAGTGCAAAATCTTCCCATGTTTTTAGTGCTTCTTGCAAAAACAAGTCAAAGTTACAAGAAGGAACTGATTGTAAATATGTTTGAGAATCCTACCCTAGAGTGGTTGTGCAGCCAACAATGTCTGATATGAACCCCCTTAAAATAAAACACATAACTTAAGTCAAAGTACTGGAAAGCCCTCAATATTCCAACCCAGCGGATATCAAGACAAAAAATTTTTGACCTTGTACTTCTAGTAGGGTATTTGCACTGATGGCAGAAGCAGAAAGACAATGAACTACAAAAGCATATAACAGTCAAGAAAATAATTTTTATTTGCCAGCTTCTCTTATAATACCTTTACCACTAACAGTCTACAGTAATAATGTACAGTGCACAATGGTTACTTCAAGGCTTGTGTGCTGATGTGAATTATTCTGAGAAAACAGCACCAACCACATCATGGTTTGTTTCTTAACCACTACACTACAAAGATGTGCCTTATGTTTAATCTTGCTCAGGCTACCATCAGGCAATGTTCAACAGGCTAGAAAAGACCTCTAATAATGAATGTGTAAATGAAAGCAATATCTAACCTCTCTGCTTTGAAAAGTCTCCCTTAAACTGAATACAATCATCAGGTGGTAGCAAGAATAAAATAATAAATACTATACATTACTGGATTAAAAGATGAACCCCCTCACTTGCTTGATTATAAAGATTAAAACCTCACTTCGATGAGTTTTTTTTTATAATATTCATACTACCTCCCAATGATTTCATATCAATTTATAGGACTGGAGGAATCACCCATAGTCTACCCTAACTCCTTCAATATGAGAGGACTTTCAGAAACTGAATACAATCATCTAATGGTACCAAGAACAAAATGTAAAAATATGTACCTATAACTGCTGTGGAGGAGTTATGAACATAAATATCTATCTTCATAACATCCTCCTTCCTGGACAAGAAGTAGCTATGCAAGCCTGTACATATTAAGTAACCAAGATGAATGTAAGAAGTTACTCTCACTGGAGGTACGATAAGTTGTGCTTCAAATCTTTCCATCCCTTCTAGAAACACAAGGAAGTACAGTATCCACTAATAACATTAGACATTACACTACCATTCCTTTCCTTTCGCTACATACATGTGTATCTCCCACCACAGGAAAAAGAAAATACTGTATATAGTAATAACACAATACAAATACACTCACATTTCTTCTCGTTAACTGCACATACTAATCTCTTTTGTCTTTTTTCCTCTAATGTACCAGAACCTTTCATTAGCTTATTGTCCTTTTTACCTCACACTCACATTGAACACATTCTGTAATGCCGCACCAGTTTCCATAATTTTTCTTTAACTCATATTTAACACACATCACCATTCATCACACTTACAGCATTCTATTTTTGACAGTGATGTGACATACCACTATTAGTTGTATATTATTGCAACACTCTTCCAACACATGGCTATAATTGCCAGTCACTTATTAACATTTTGGTTTTAAATTCTAATAGAGTAATGCTGTAAATAACACTGACACATTTTATTGGCAATACAGAAAGCAGTTATTGCACTGTTATTTTAAGTTATACAGTACATTGAACTGAGAGCTGAGGTAACACCCACTATTTCAGGCAGGTGATCTGATTCTTGCACAAGTTGTTTTCCCTACTGACACAGGCAGCCCTCATTACATGTCAAGGATGTGTTAAAAAATAATAAAAAATTTTCCATACATTTGGTGCTGTAAATTGGGGTAACTGATGCTATTAGTTTTATACATATCAATGAAATTTTAAGTGGTAATATTTCTGTAATTTACTGAGGAATTAACAGCAAAAATGAAAATATAAAATGAAGCATATGATGAGGACTTGCTCTACGGGTAAGTGAGTGGAGGCATATATATGTATCACTATATGCTGTGTTGTCAATTGTATCTTGTCTTCCATCTCATCAACATATTTTTCTATTCATGTAAACTCAGTTTCCCCCTAGCTTGTGCTAGTAAATCTCTGCAATCACTGTCAGTATTATTTCTCAAACACAGTTTCCAAGCAAAGTCTGACCTTTTCTATATTATTAGTTGCTCATTCACACATTACTCAGTTTTCCCTTAGCCTACATAATACCAAAGGTTTTCCTTTCCAGTCACTGTCAGTACTGTATAATTTCTCACCACATTCATATTTTACTTTAACTTATATGCATTCTCCAGGCAGTTCTGAACTATATTATATTCATTCTTGCTCATTATTTACTTTTTTCCACCGGTTTCATATTTTTTCTAAGCTTTCTTTCTGTGTGAGCTCAACTTCTTTCACTTTTTTGCTCTTCCCTAGCTTAAGACTACCCAAGATACCATTTGTAAATCTACCTCCTCTGCTCTGTCGCTTCTTTGAATCAGTGCCTGACAGACGCTGCGGCCTCGTCTGCTGTCCCAAATGCTCCTCGATCAGTGATGAATCGGAGGAGTTCCCTTCCTCAGCTGGTGACACCATTTTCCTCCTGTGATGAACTGTGGAGCCAGATATCAAAGGACTGTCCAGGGCCGGCTCACTGCAGGATATCTTCTCTCTCTCCTGTTCATCCAAGGAAAAGAGTAAGAGTTATTAAACATACTTTTGAGACAACTCTCTCATTACCAGCAGCATCCTGACGTCTTTTTTCCACCTACAAATTGGGTAACAGCATAAAAAAAAAGAAAAGAAAAGAAAAGAAAGAGCTACATACTTCTATAACAATACAGTACAGCTTGTCTCTACTGTAAGTAAGGGATAAATTCAAAACTACACACTTCTCCATACAACAGGCTCTGTGGACTGGGGTAAATTGGCATGTCACTTTATGAAGAAGTAATGGAAATTTAATACCCAATTTTTTTGCAACTAAAGTAGATTTGATAGCAAAAATAAATATATATTAAAAAAAAGCAACATATAATGAAAATTGTGTGTACCGTTTTGTGCTGTACAGTACAACAAAACTGCTTTTACCAATATAGTACCATCATGTGCACTGCATTAGTTTTTTCTTTTTTTTAGTTAGTCTATAGGAGAGTAAGTGCCTTATTATCTCATATTTAACATATGAACCATAGCAAGCAGGGTAGAATAATGTACTGTATTTCAAAAATCTTAAGGACATCCTAAATGACCAACAGCTTTTAGCTCCTGTTATTTCATCACTATCTCCATAACCCTTTCAGAACAATACTTCTTTTTATATTCTTGCTGATGCCAGTTTTATTCAGTTTGGGAGAGATTTGCTGAAATGAAATACCAGATTTAGCTCCCATTAACTGCTACATTTCTCAGGGGCTCTCCTAAACTGAATAAAGGCATTTTAAGCTAGCAATATCTTCACAAGAAAGATGTCACCTTAATAAATGGGTTAACTCAACACAGAATGTTTTTCATGCTTTGGAGATTTTTCTACCCTGCTTTGAGATACAATATTTTTAAATTAACAACCTATTGTCTTTATGGGTATTTTGCTGAATTATGCTTAACCAGGGAATATCACAGATCAGAAAAGACAAACAAACAGTGACAATATGCATATATAGATATGTAAGAATTTCCACACACAGTTCCTGCAACGTACAGTACATCAGAGGTGAATCCAGCATGTTACAAGTGGGGTCTTTTCTTTTCTTTTTTTTTTTCTCATGACAACAATCATACACTGATTATTTATGATTAACACAGTTTAGTCCACAGTCATAAATTAGAAACCTCCATCAATAGGGTCAGAAGAGAATTGTCAAACATGTATTGCTGTTTTTTATTCAGTATTTGCCGAAAATGGCTCAATTAATATTGAAAACAGGTGCCACATATTTCTGGTCTTCCTCCAAGGACTCCTGCTGCTCCATTCCAATAAAATAAAAGAATATGTTTATGTCTAATGGCTTTCAGATCCCTTAACTCTGAGGAACCTAAGTAAAAGCTGGAATATTATCTACTCTTGCAAAGCCTTCTGGAATTAGTTTGCATAGTGGTGATGATCTCCAAAATCTTAAGAAACCAGGAGCAGTAAGGGAGTGTCCTTTTGTTTCATGATCCTTTTCTTACGCAACACCAAGATTGTTCACTAAATTATCTATACAGTATCTATAGAGCAATCTACTACTGTGCAATTGTTCAAGAAGGAATTAAAAACTTTTCTTTTTCTGAGAACTTATGACCTTGTTGACAGAGGATCAGGGTTTACTAGATGTCACTGTTCTGATGTAATATTATTTTTGAACTGATAGTCATGTTGTTATTTTAAGGCTTTGAGTGCTAGAGAATTGTTTACAAGTACTGATACTTTTGAGAAATTGAAGATTGACCATTATTATTATTATTATTATTATTATTATTATTATTATTATTATTATCCATCCATCTATCCATCATCCAATCCTACATTGCCCCATGAGGAGCGTAGGAGCCCGGAGCTAGGCAGTTGGTCCCAACATTTAAGATGAGAGTATTATTATTATTATTATCATTATCATCATTATTATCATTATTATTCACACTATTACTCTTAATATCATTATTATTATTATTATTATTATTATTATCCCTGCCACATGGAAAACTTGCCATCCATCCAACCATCCATCATCTAAGCCTACGTTGCACCATGAGGGGTGTAGGAGGCCGAGGCTAGGCAAGTTGGTGCTGACAATTAAGACAAGAGTGACTAGCCTCAAAGCATTACATGAGCAATAAACCCCAACCATCCCTTGGATATAAACTTGCACCAGCCCAATCCAATTTTAGTGCTTTATGGCATCTGGCAATAGATAGATAGAATAGATTAGTCACTACACCACCAGGCGCCACAGTTTGGTTATATGGTTACCACCCAGCACAGTAAATGGTATCCTGGTGTACAGGAAACCATTTGGCTTGTCACTCAGTGTAGAGTCACCCACAGGCAGAAGGAAGAGGAAAGAATGAAGGAAAGACAGAAGAGGGAGTGTAAAGTCACCCATAGGCAGAAGAAGGAGGAACGACTGAAGGAAAGAAAGACAGAAGAGGAAGAAAGGAAGAGAGGAAAGGGCAGACACCCAAAGCAGCACTACATCAAGTGAAAGGATGGTGAGCGTCCCCATCTACCACGCTGCAGATGAAAAATGAGGGGGGACCTGAACTTCTTAGACCCACTCTACCTCTGGATTCACCACTGTACATATCTTTACACAGCTGGCATACAACACATTCATGGCTTAGCTATGTTCAAGGCTGGAAGCATCACAAAGCTCGCCAACACTAACTCAATGTAAGCAAAATGAAATACACTACAGCAAATATGGGGTCAGTATCTGTTGTGTTGTCCACTCACCCTTCTTCAATAAAATGCAACTTTAAGCCAATTTTTTCTGCTTCCACTACACTCACAGTTAACACATCATTAAAACAAAATTCTTTCCATAGGTAGCACAATAACAGATGTTTCAGTGTTGTCATTTCAAGCTATGACGATGATGATGATGTTTTTGTACAACTGCAACTTAAATTATCTACCAGGTGCTTGCCTATAGTTTTATTGTATTTACTGATGCTCTTCAGTCTGACTACATATATATATATATTTTTTTTAAGGAGAGCTTAGTACTGTATTTGCGAAAAGATCAATGAAGGCCATCTGTAACAACTCCAGCTCAAACAGGCTCTCCTAAGGTGAACAAAAGTTAATTGCTGATAATAATACTGTAATAAAATAAAACAAGACACCATGAGATTGAAAGGTTTAAAATTACTAACTGGCGTGACAACCTTGCCTTGCGCATGCATTTAAAATTTCCAATGATGACAGGAGTTTTTTTCAACATGCTATTTGGGGCACACGTCAGTCACCCATCCTTAACTCATTTATGTGAATAATGATTTTTTGGTTAATTCCTGGTACCTCCAGACAGTTTATTAGCTGTTTATTAAATACTGCATATTGAAAGGGTTACAAACAGTCTCTGTTAACCCTGTCACAACCTTGTATCTCTCCTTCTGCTAAATAAAACTGTCTGAAGGCAGAAGGATATGTCATTGGACTGAAGGGGTTAAATGTTCTTGTCTATATTAGCCTGGCTTAGGGCTACACCTCAAAGGCAACTATTCAGTAAATATGGCAGCCTTATATATCGTAGATTGTGTCTTATTATACTGTATTCCCAACAGAGCTTTTCCATGCTCATGTCTTTAGAGATTTTTGTTCTAAACTCCGTTATAACAGCTGTAGTTTAGTTATGGCAAGTAACCATACAATACCATAATTATGCAGTCGCCATCTGTATAGACTATCAGGTCACAGTGAGGAGACAGGCATAAACTATTGTTGCACATGCCATAAAACAAATGAAACATGTCAGTAACTTAACATATACCCAACACAGTGAAAATCAGCAATATGAGGCCCACGCCCCCCTCAAAAAAAAAAAATAATAAAAATAAAATAAAAAGTGCAATATTATAGCAAAGGAATTCACATAATGTACAGCTGAGTCTCTCAACTCTGGATTCCAGTGGATCAGACAGAGTCTGTTTTACAAATATTTTTGGAGCAGATTATCTGCTTTAACTTACAGGATACTTTGTTCTTTATAAAGTAATATCTGTAAAGTTAGTTAAGATGAAAATTTTACACTAAACAGCACATAATGTACACACTGCAAACTACATTTTTGAAACACTAAATGAAATATGTATCTTTGCTTCCAACAGATGTAATTACATTATTTTATATGCAATATAGCATATGGAAAAGGGGCTATTTTTTAAATTTAAATGTACTACCAGCTAGGAGATACCCACTGACTGCATCATCATGAGAACAAAAAAGTACAGTTTAAGATATTATGATAAAGGATATTATTGTCAACAACAGTACAGTATTTATATTAACAACACCACCACAGTCAAAAACACACATTACACATTACACTTCACACTCGGGTAAGGCTGGGTACAAGCATTAAGCAAAACAACTCTCGTTTAAAATAATGGACACTGGCTTTTAGAACAAGCAGCCAGTACTTATAAAAGCTGCAGTCTTCCTACTATCAACAGCAATCCCTGAGTCAAATATGAACTCAATGCAGTACTGCCCCTGACAAATACTTACACTAGATTGCAATTCACCAATACAATTACAGCACTGGGTAACATTCCAAACATAGAATAAATGTTCACTCACAGGTTCAAATAACCAGGAGGTGAAAGGAAACTGATTTCAATCTCATTTTCCCATAATTATGGCACAATCAATCTGCTGAAAAGATCTTAAGATTTCTTTCCCTTTTCAAAGCAAATATTGACTATAAGGTATCAACATTCAGTCTTGGAATATACCAGATTCCTATAAGAAAGCAACTCAGAAGCACAGTTCCAATCTCAGACGTGGATAGGGATATTTCTGTCATGTAAATATTGCCACTGAGACTGGGTGGTCTCCTCCAGCTTAAATGATTACTGACTATGGTAGGCAGCCCCCTACACCCCAGGATCTGTGAGGCCCACAAAGGGATAACCAAGACTGACCATTTTAACTAAAATTCCAAATACTACATGGTATAGTAGTTAGAAGGCATCAATCCAAGTGATGTCCACACCTTGCATATGGGTTTGAAACTACAAGAGGTGACTGACAGTTTTTCCATAATGTAATGCTATCGTGGACACAGGTCAATCTCTTATCCTTAATCCATGTAGTGTCCAATTATCCTCTTGAAGAGTCTGCTCAGTGTGCAGACACAAAGTGCAGGTTTGTCTGGCACAGCCTGCATTGTGGCTCCCACTAACTTATAGATAAAACTGGAGGTGTGACTCACATTCCACAGGTTAAATGTTCTCAGTTACTCTAGCCAAGCCTATATAACATTATGTGTTCTCTTGCTGTTTATTTTTGTTCCTGTACTTCACTATATCTGGTTTGATATTTCTATAATAACAGTTCCTGCTTGAAGTGCATGCTCTATTTACCACAGAGCAGAAGCATTGTAAATACTGATAATAAAGCAGTGATAGGCACATTTTATATTTCACCAAGAAAAATATAAGTAATTTTTAAAACTGCAAGTGATATAATAAGACAGGATGCTTAGACACCCATTTTCTATCCTATCAATGCACGACGCACTAGCAAACTTTTTCCTCTTAGCTTATTAACCGTGATGATGACATTTCTGCTTCACTCCTGCCACCCCAGGGCAATTCTGAACATCTCCTAAAGGATTTCCTACTGTGAAATGATTCAACATTATTATTATTATTCTTTCAGTGTCTCTCACAACCCCTTGATACTCTCGGGTCAAATTCTGATACCCCACGTCTGAATTATTATTTCTGAGGTGTGAGAAACAGCTGTGATACCAGTAGTAACTGCAAACGTCTCTGAACTTTTTGGAATAATAATTATATCCCTTCAAAAGTAAAGAGAGTAATGATTTTGCATTCCAGGTTTGCTAAGGAATTCCTTTATACTCCACATCCATACAATCATCCCACTATCTCTGTAACATATACAGTCATCACACAAGTTAACTCCTTCAATCCAGTGGGCAATTTTTAACTGATACAGGACTCTCACGGACAGTTCTAATTTGAATTCTAGTTTCACTCTCACCTCCTGTCATTAGATGTACATAACATCAATAACACCGAGTCTGATTTTGTGGGTTTAAAGCAGAGTTGATGGTATTATGAGATGCTGATCTTTGGCTCATAAACTCATGATGGCAAGTAGTGTACAGTATCTCTCACTGTATAACAGTCTAGGTCACTAACATTCAACAAGTGTATATACAATACTACAGGCCTTGTGAGTTAAGAGTACTTGCAGCAACAATTTTTAAAAAAGTGGATGTCATCTTTTACATTAAGTCTCTATTATACTCCAGTACAGCTAATCAGACCAATACAGACACACGAAGTGGTGGGGAAGATCTGTACACCTACATTCACGAAGCCAACTAAAAAACCTACATCTGAGGAGTTCCCAAGAAACCCATTGTGGTGGATGTGAGGACTGGCAGAAAGAGGCGACTCCTCCATAATGGTTGCATTGGGGTAGTGAGGCAGGAAGCAAGTCACTGCCACCGAATGCCTCCTAACCCCCTGTTGACTTCTGACTCCCTCCCTGCCTAACTCGTCCGAGGAATGTCGCCTCATCACGCCCGGTGGTCTGGCCCGGCCTGGCTTCTTGCCTCGGCCTGCTTTCACTCTATGGTTCAGGTTGCCTGCACTTCCCTTGATGAAGAGAGAGACTGATGGATTGCTTAGCCCCATTTACCTTATATGAACAGAACAGGTTAGATTATGATCACTGTCTACAGTCACCAAAACTCCTCCAGTGACACCAGAGCATCGTCAACAGCTCATGGTGTGTGTCACCATTACTTGTTCACACTGGCTGCTGGCATCCTACATACACTCCACCTGAAGGTTTTCCTGAACTCAGGCATTTGTGCTATTTGATGCAAAAAAGTGTCAATATATACATATTATACTGCAAATGCCACCAATGTATGGTACATATAGAGCGGTAGTTCTTGTAATTACCTCCGATATCAATAAACTCCTGGAAAATTTGAACTAACATGTATTACTACAGTTATCAACCTATTCCTGTTTTCTATGACATACAGAAGGTTGAAACCTGAAACCAGATAAGGAAACAAGTAAAAACAATTTGCCACATATCCACTGATTTAGTGGATTAGAGTGTACACAAATGACCAAGGGGCTGAGCAATTGATCCCATCCTAGGGTAACTGGTTAACAGCAGGAAAGGCATCCAGTTGTAAAGTGATATACACTCCAGCAAAATCCTCTATACACAGTATGCCCTCACCTTTCACCAAACAAAACTTTGCCAGCTCCATTTTTTTTTTTTCTTCCAGGTAAGTATATTATCACAAAATACACTAGTTTACAGTGAATCTGGGGATACTTAAAAAATTATATATGAAATCATCTCAGAATATGTTTTTTAAGGTAGATTCTAATGTACAGTGATCTTAGGGGACACTACAGAGTTTGTATGCCACTGCATAGTTAAATTATGGCTGTGGGAACCCTTATTATAAGTTTCAATACTTTGTGGAAATTCTTTTCTTGCGGTGTCCATGCGGTGTAATTGTTGTGAGAGGTGAGGACTTACTGTACAGTAGTTGCAATGGACTATATGCTCTAAAAAGTCCTCTATATAAGGGCAAAATTTTAGCCACTCAAAAGAGGGGAGTGCATGGTGCAACTACTTACAGACAGAAGTGCAGGCATCATCAGTGAATGGGTCATACATCTATTCACATACAGTTCAGGCCTTAAAACTCTTGACTTCATCTTCTAAATCATCCAGTATCCATAATCAACATGTGCTGTATTTGGTGGAGCCATTCTGGTGTAGGGACTATGCAGCTCAAAAATAGGTGCATTCCTAGATCAATGTGAGTTTTTTTTTGACATACAGTGAACTTTGCGAATACAGTACCATGTAATTCCTTAAGCTACTATGGCTACAATTTACAAGTTTGCTGATGCCTTAACCCTTTGAAAATCCAGGTGACATCTTTTCTAGTTTATAGTATTCTTGCCACTTCTCATATTAAAGATAATTACTAAGGCACTCCAGTTCATAAAAACATCGTAAGCTGAAAAATGATGTCCCTGGAGTTCAAATGGTTAAAATATATGAACCCCTCTGTTTGTGATGCTACCACAACACTCGACATGCAAAGCTGTCATAGCTGCTGGTTTTCCTCAGCAACTCTTGCTTGTTGTTACAGCCAAAGTAAAGCTTGTATTTAGTCAGGCTGAACAAAATTTGTGTGGGAAGCTGTATGTCAAATGAAACTGCCTAATGTTAATTTTAACACAAAAAGAAAACAGTTATTTTGTTAGTACACCTATGTTTTATCACTCATTATCATTTCTGTTCTGCATTCAGCTTGAACAACAATGAACACATCATCTATTGTACTCTAAGAATGGCTCACCAATCAACAGTACCAATTCAGAATAAGACAGTTCATCAAGGCCTACAGTATCAACACAACTACACTATTTCTGAGCATATTCAAATTTACACCTTCAATCTGATGATGTATTTATTTTTTCTTGCTACTTCCAGATGATTTTATTACTGAATCTACAGCTACTGCAAAGTGACTTAGGACCTCCCCCACTAGGTATTAAAAATCACAGAAATTATAGTATATCACAATGTTTGTTCATGAAATGCCATTCATTAATATGAAATCATGTTTCCTTTGTTTTTCAGGACCAGTTGGATGCATTTCGGCATGGAATCACTTAGATCTCTAAAGTAATCTAAGAACATTCCTTTGCACCAAACATTTGTCAGTTCAGTCTTGAGGTTGTCCAGATTGGTTGTCTTCTTCTCTTCCATGATTCTCTTCATCTTTTATTTAGATTCGGACTATTGCCAGGCCAGTCGAGGACCTCAATCCGATTATCATGAAGCCATTTTGTCACCTTTCTTGACTTGTGACATGGAACTGAATCGTGCATGAAAAAGTCGCACCTATGAATAGCAAAAAAGTTTAACAAATGATCTTCCAGAATTTGAATGTACCAGCCACCATTGATCTTCAAGTTCTTAGGAAGAAAGTAGAGGCCTCCCATTCCCATTTCACCTGAGAAACACCCCCATACCATTACTGATTGTGCATGCTGAACAGTCGGCACCATGTAAGCAGGTTCATATCGACTACGGGAGGCAGGGCAATGAATCCTGGCAGAACGCACCTGTAACACTTGAAATGTGCTTTCATTGGAAGACATAACTTTTATCCACTCATCCAATGTCCAGTGTGCATACTTCTTGGCAAAATGAATGCGCTGCTTCTTCATGCAGTCAGTGAGATGCGGTTTCTTGGCTTTGGTACGGCTTGGCAAACCCAGCTCCTTCTGGAAGCGGTGCTGGATAGTTCGAATTGAGACTTTTTGTAACAGCCGGGGATGCATTCTCTTCAATTCTGCTGCTGTCAGTGAAGGATTCTTGATTACTTCCTTCTACAGAAGTGTATCTGTACCTCTGGAAGTCATCGTCTTCTTTCCACCGGCATGCTTGTGCTCTGGTACGACATCAGGTGGCACACTGCATGCTGCAGCAAGAATCTTCATGATGGTCGACTTTGCACGTCCAGTACATTCACAAATCGTGTTGATAGGGACATTATCCTGCCACCGTGCAATGATATGGACACTCTCATCCCTTGAGCAGTACTTTCCAGGAATGACAACTCAACTGTAGGAAAATAACAGGGCAAAGAGTAATGCATACGAAAAAGAAGGGAGGTGCAAACTCGGAGCAACGGGAACATACACTCCCACTCTTGCTTCTGGGCAAGCACTGACGTGCTGAGTGTTTCACCACCTCCTGCCAACACAAGAGGAGTTGCCAGTTACTTCTTGCCCAAAAGATTCACTTGGTAGAGGTGGAAACACAAAGCAAAGACAGACAACTCTCCCACAGCAATTTTGTGTGTAGGTCCTAAGTCAATTTGCAGTGGGTGTATATCTAACCCACTGAAGTAGAAAAATAAGCTCTATCAGAATAAAAACATCAGAAGACAGCAAGAATCAAATATAAAATATCATCATACTGAAAGAGTGAAGTCAACATCATCACAATGCATCACACAGCTGACAAGGTTTTTCATCCTGGAACCATACCTCCAGCTTCGTCTGAGAAATATGAGCAGCATCTACGTCATGACTGTATGATTTGAGCATCATGCCGCGCTTGTTGTTATTGCTGTTTCTGTTGGTGGGGCGGGGTCTGTGAGCCTCACGACCCTCTCCCGCTGACCCCACAAAGCCCGGGTGAGAAGGATTGGAGGGGGAAGGGGAGGAACTGATGCCACCACTCACCTGCGTCACAACTCCACTATCAGAATTCAATGTCAGCCGGCTGGGAAGAAAAAGGATGGAATACAAATATACAAGCAGTCTTTGTTATAAGTCAGACATAAATTCTAAAACATCAACACTTTTTCCTTATAAATGATAATGTAAACCAAAGAACATTATATAAGTTGCTATTCAACTTTCATAGGAAGCCAGCTTGGGAGAGGGGAAGGAACTGTTATATTCTTGTGATGTGTTCCAAATCATCACATCTTATCGACTGGCACTGTATACTCTCTCCAAAAAGTATCTGAATGCTGGAAACACCATGCATTTTGAAATACATGCTGAAGAATCTGAAAACATCTCCCCTCTTCTGTTTTTCTATCAGCAATGCTTACTACACAACCAGTGTTTAACAGCAGTGATATGATTTCAAGGTGCATCACTCCACAATCAGGCATACCAACCATTCCAAAATGACAAGTTACTTTCACATCTATCATTCCCAGGTATTCAGATACTACTTGGTGGAAGTGTAAACTGGAAGAAGCTGGCAAATTAGTGTTCCAAGTCACAATGAAACTTAATTTAAAAAAAAAAATCCTGTAATTTGTAAGGCATTCTGAGTTTACTGAACAAACTTTATGGTTATAACGAATATCTTTACACACATCTCAAAGTACAGTATCTTACCTCTTCTTTCCTTCCTTATTCTTGTTGCTATAAACAGAAGCAGAGAGCTTTGTTAGCATTCATGAAATAAAGTGCCTGCTAAACATGATATACTGTACTATTTTCACTATCAATAACATTTTCATTGGCTGAAATCTCTTGAAACCATTGATTCTCTATACAGTATATCCTCTGTACTTTATCTTTACTCACATCTGAAATATCATCAGGCTGGATCCAAAACTCTGGTCTAACAATGCAACTCCATGACCTTATACATATATACAAGTACAGGTATAAATAAAAAATACATTCTCCCCACCCTCCACCTGATATAGCAACACTCCACACTCATAAGTAAATTAGTAAGGAAGAGGTGGAAGAAAATTAAAGCCCACATGAATGAAACACCATAAAAAAAAAAAAAATCTACTAGATACATTAATTCTCCATACCCAAACGGAAACTGGTACTAAAAAAAAAAAAAAAAAAAAAAAAAAAAAAAAAAAGTCACTATGAAGCCGCACCTGCCACCCATAGTGAAGCTGGTTGTGTCAGAGGGACCAATGGAGAAGTCAGTCTCATCAGTAGATGAGTCATTGGAGTCCTTTCCTGTGTCTTGTTGGTGGTGGTGTTGGAGGCTGCCCACACTCCACACTCGCCTCATCCCTCCCTCTCTCCTAACCTCTCCTAGCTGGTTAACATCTGTCAGTGGGACAGACAAAGTACTGGTACTGGGATACAAGAGGAGGGAAGGTACAAAAATAACAGCTCATATCTTCCCCAAAATGGATATCCAGAATCCACAATGGCAGTAAATATTTTACAGTAATATTACCCCTGGGGGTAGGGGGGTTTCAAGAATACTCCCCCAGTATCCCTGCTTGTCGTACGAGGCGACTAAAAGGGTTGGTGGTGGGTTAGTGCCCCACCCCGTAAAAAGAACTAACTAAAAAAGCAAATACAGCGCCTCGGACCCGGACGGACCATACGTTGATGACTAAGGAACGGACAAAGGACATTCTGAGAGTAGGAACGTGGAATGTGAGAGGAGTGAATGATGAAGTGAAAGAGAGAGAGATTGTCCAGGTGCTTGAGGATGCAAAAGTGGATATATGTGGATTGACTGAAACTAAATGGAAAGGTGAAAGGATGAGAGAATGGGAATACGGTGTAGGTATATGTGCGAGAGTCAGTGAGAATGAGAGGGCAAGAGAGGGAGTATGTCTGATGATAAGCAAGAAGTGGAAGGAGAATATAAGAGAGTATGGAACAGTGGGTGCAAGGATTGTATGGGTGAGGATGAAAGTAGGTATACAAGCATGAGGCGATTGTATGTGTATATGCTCCAACAGAGGATCGAGTGGCAAGAGTGAAAGATGAGTTTGGGCGAGAGTAGAAGCATGTATGGACAAGTTTGAGAGGAGCGAGAGAGTGCTGTTGATTGGAGACATGAATGGCAAAGTCGGGAATGTACGAGTGGATGGAGTGGTTGGTCAGTGGGGTGTGCCAGCGGAAGTAGATGGGAATGGTAGTGCTTTGGTGGACATCTGTGCTGGTAGGGTTGGCAATAGCCAACACCTACTTTCGTCATAAGATGATCCACCGGTATACATGGAGAGTAATGAGGAGGATGGATGGTGAACTTGTTGAGCAGGCAATGATAGACTACGTGTGTGTGGATGAGCGAATGAGAAGACAAGTGTTGGATGCAAGGGTGTGGAGAGGGTGGGGGAATGGAGTCTCGGACCATCACTTAGTGATGGCCAAGGTAGAGCTGCAAAGAAAGTGGTTGAGGAGGCGAAGGGGAAGACAGGAGGAAGCAGCTCCTGTGAGAAGAGTGGAGAAATTGCAAGATAGTGAGAAGAGGACAGAGTATAAGAGCATAGTGGAAGAAAGATTGGGAAGGTATGAGCTAGAGCAGATGGAAGGGGTGGAAGACGATGTAAGATATTCACTTGAAGAGATAAGCACAGCGTGTGAGGCGGTTTGTGGAGTGAGGAGGAGATGCAAGGGTGTGCAAGGGACAGCATGGTGGAATGATGAGGTGAAACGAGCTGTGGAACAAAAGAAGAAGGCATATGGTGAATGGTTGGCGAGTAGAGGTAGGGAGAAGATGAGAGAGAGAAGAGAGAAGTATATGTGAGCAGGAGAAGGGAGGTTAAGAGACTGGTGAAGGAGAGTAAGAAGAAAGTGGATGAAGAGTTTGGGAGGAATCTGAGTGTGAAATGGAGGGAGAGTAAGAAATTGTTTTGGAAGGAGGTAAAGAAAGTAAGGCAGTGTGAAAGGGGAAATAGTAGGGGAGTGAAAGATAGGAATAATAGATTGTTGGTGGAGAAGAGAGAGAAATTGAGGAGATGGAAGGAGCACTTTGAGGATTTGTTGAATGTAGAGAGTGAGAGCAGTGTGAGTATAAGTGGTTGGGGAATGGCTGGGAGAAGAAGAGATGAGAGGAGGGAGGAAGAGATCAGTAGGTCGGAAGTAGTGGAAGCGATGAAGAAGATTAAGCTGGGAAAGGCCCCAGGAATTGATGGAGTGTGTGGTGAAATGCTTAGGTATGGGGGTGAGATTGTTGTGGAGTGGATATGGAAGTTGTGTAGATTGGCTTGGGAAGAGGGAAGGGTTCCAGAGGACTGGAAATCAGGTATAATTGTTCCTCTGTACAAAGGAAAAGGGGAGAGAAGTATGTGGTAACCATAGGGGTATTTGCCTTCTTAGTGTGACTGGTAAAATATATGGTAGAATACTCATTGATAGGGTTAGGCATATGACAGAGGAGCTAGTTGGAGAAGAACAAGGGGGATTTAGGAAGGGAAAAGGGTGTGTAGATCAGATATTTGTTCTAAGATGTTTAGTGGAGAAGTATCTAGAAGGGAAGGAGAAGTGTACGCTGCCTTCATGGACTTGGAGAAAGCTTATGACAGAATAGATAGGAAAGGTATGTGGAAGGTATTAAGAATATATGGAGTGGAGGAAATTGTTGAGTGCTGTGAAGAGTATGTACGAGGGAGCTAGGGCTACGGTGCGAGTGGATGGTGAGCTGAGTGAGTTCTTTGATCTCAATGTGGAACTGAAACAGGGGTGTGTAATGTCTCCTTGGCTGTTTAATATATATATGGATGGGGTCGTAAAGGAGGTACAAGGTAGGGCAGTGGATGTGGGGGTGGCCTTAATGAATGAGGGTGAGATTTGGAAGCTTCCGGTGTTGCTGTTTGCTGATGATACAGTATTGTTGAGTGAAGATGAATGGGAGTTGCAAGGTTTGGTGAATGAATTTGGGACAGTGTGTAGGAGGAGGAAGCTGAAAGTTAATGTAAACAAAAGTAAAGTTATGGTGTTTGGAGAGGGAATGAAGTCACAGAGTGTGCAGTGAGGTTGGATGGTGAGGATATGGAGAATGTGAGTGCATTCAAGTACTTGGGTAGTGTGATGAGTAAGGATGGAACTTTGGGGGATGAAGTACGTGAAAGGGTACAGCAGGGAAGGAAGGTTGTTGGCACACTGAAAGCAGTGATGAGAAATAGGGAGGTGAGTATGGAAGTTAAGAAGTCACTGCATGATGGTATTGTGATCCCTACCCTGACGTATGGAAGCAGGCGTGGACCTTGCAAGAGGGGAACAAGTCAAGAGTGAGAGCAGTGGAAATGAGTTACTTGAGAGGAGCATGGAGGTGACATGGAGGGACAGGTTGACGAATGAAGAAGTGAATGAACGTTGTGGGGTAGATGTGGATGTGGTTGAAAAGATTAGGAGAAATACACTGAGGTGGTTTGGACATGTGGAGAGGATGGAGAATGAAAGACTGACTAAGAGGGTGTATGTAGGTGAGGTGGAGGAGGGAGAGGAGGTGGGCCGAGGATGAGGTGGAGGGATGGAGTTGAGAGGTATATGAGGGAGGGGGGGGTGAGTTGGGGGGAGGGGAGTCAAATGGTGGGTGACAGAGTGACTTGGAGGCGTTTTGTCTGCGGCCACCCTTTGCGGGATTAGGGCGTCGGGCTATAGATAGATAGATAGAATATTACAAGAATTTTTTTTCTCAAATTAGAACAATGAAAAATACTTCAAGGTTTTCCCTCTAAAAACAAACAAACAAACAAGCAGGATCTTATATTGTCTAAAACCTATTTTTTCTTCCTTAAGAAGTCTTGGAGGCACATTTTGGAAGAAGGCATATCATGTATTCTCTGCTCACCTACATACAGTACCTTACACAAGTGCAACCATCACTGGTGTCTTTATTGTAGTGAATTTTCACACTGTTAAGAATATTTTCCTTTTGCTATTTATATTCACATTCAAACTCTCAGTGACACACTCATCCACAATCTCTAACCCTTTCTTTCTCCCCTCCTTCTCTCTCTCTCTCTCTCTCTCACCAGTGACTATTTTACTCTTGAAATCAACATATGATTTTAATCAATCTGTAGGCAACTTTTGGAACTACAGGGGCTAGATATAGCCTTGATTAAATGTCTTCCAGCAAGAGATCCTTCCGATGCAAAAGAACACTGTCTAGATGTGAACTGATTAAAATGAAAACTATGTCAACAGAGAGAAGGCATTAATTCCTTTATTGTTTCCACCTCTTCCTCTTATACTTTTCTTTGCTGCTTTTTAATCTTCAGTTTGTAATATGATTTTTTGTTTGGTATTCTAAAGTACTAAAGTGATCTATGTTAAAACCTGTGGCAAATGATACAAAAACATCACTGTTTATTGGACTTGTCAAATAATATAAAAACATCACCGTTTATTGGACTTGTCAAGCTTTCAGTGCCATAAAATACTAGCAGGATATAGTGCTAGTGCCATCTGGATAGCATTTTACCCTTTTACATTAAATGGCTGCAAGAAATTATAGTTGATTAAAAAAAAGAAAGTTTGTCAAAGGTTTGGCTACTATAGTCTAGAACATTTAAAGGTAGATGACTGGCCTTCAACACTTTTGTTGGCATTATCATCACCATCATTATAATTTTCTATTTTTTTCTGTTTCCATAAAGTATTTTATAGCACTCCTCCATCCTGCCCTGTTCTATACCAGACCTCTAGTAGTAACTACATCTGAGGTCATACACACCACTTCCTCCATAGTTTTACTTGGTCTAACACTCTGTCAGTGGCCTGATACAACCACACATCTACTCATCCCCACCCAACTCCCCTGCTCCATCCTCTCAACACATCTTTCTGATGCTTTCCACCCTCAGGTTTCTTCACAGCTTTTCCAAATATATCCAATCATCAATTTTCTACAACCCTCACTACAGTAACTTTGGATAAACCACATCCACAATGTGGTCTGATCAACTCTTATAGTCAACCCCTTTCAATTCAAAGGTATATTTTTCCATCTTATTCATGCCAGTAACAGAATATTTTATTCAGGGTATGACTTAGGCTCAGTCTTAATTAACCTCTAAACTACAAAAGAGGTCTTTCCTAAGCTGAATAAGTTTGATAAAAAGGATAAAAAATAAATTATAAAACACCACCTGGACTGAGTGGGGGTTAAGTTGGGGTGGGTGTATGAGAACAACATATATTACTCTTTTTACTTGGCATAAAATTTACATCTCTCCATCTTGAATGTTTAGTTATAGCACGAGATTAACACAAGAATATAGCACTAGGCAAAAAGAAGTGCTACAGAAACAATGTAGAGAAGAACTGTCTTATTCTGCCATCAAGGGATATTATCTACAAAAGGATGAAAATCTCTACCAGGTTTAGGCTACTGTTTTTGCTGTTGTTGTGGTCCCAGGCTTATTTACCATACACATGAACCTGGTGGACTACAGGCTTAGGCTTCCCTTTTCCTGCAGTCTACCATCCTTTTGGGTGGACAGGGGACAAGTTGAGGGATGTTTGTAAAATGGTGAAAGAACTATACCTGACGTGAAGGTATGACTGTGTGTGATGCCTGCCTCTGATCCCAGCGAAGACCCTGAGTCTCGAGTCAGCAGCTGATGGCTCTTCTTTCGGATGCTACTGGAGGTCCCTATCACCTTTAGATCCATGGTTGACTCCCTGGGGGTCCTGGTTAGCCCCGTGGAGCTCCCAAGGCTGTGATGAAAGCTGGATGCCCCTGCCACGCCACCCATGGTCAGAAACATTAGCGCCGACTGACTCCCCAATAGCTGGTGCACTGATCAACGTCACCAAACACAGATCCAGTCCACGAGTCCAAGTGTTACAGTTTTCCATCCAAAGTTGTTGCAGTCACAGAAGATTTATACATTTTGGTATAGTTCATTTATTTTCATATACAGTACAGTATAAAAATTGCATATAATTGGTGATTTATTTTATGTTACAGGATTTTTAATTTTCAAAAAAGCACAAGCACATATATTTGCAAGATAAATGATATGACAGCATCATATTTTTGTTTTCCCATTATTTTTTATAGTGACATGAAATTTAGACAAATGAATTGCAGCCATAGTCAATTAATGATGTCAGTAAAAATTAGACATAAAGTCAGTTGGTGAATCATGCCATATTTCCCAAACACATTGCAGACAAATCACAGCATCACCACAAGAGGCACAGTGACAGACAGACACAAGCCATTGAAGATGATGAAGCAATTTAAGTTTCACAATTTTAGTTTCATAATAAGCAGACACAAAAGCCAACGGTTACATGAGAAACAGGAGAAAAAAATTAATTCAAGAGCGGTTTCACAAAGTTCGGGATGTTCGGAGAAGAACCAACCATTTTCCCCCCGAGAGGCAACCCACAATCCATACAGGTGGGGCAGAGAGGAGTGAAAAAGAAAGAGAAAAAAACATTAATCTCAATTTTTGCTAGTGACTTACATTACATCTATTTCCCTATCAATCTATCTATCTGTCTATCTACCATCCAGTCCTTTATAGCCCCAAGAGAATCATAGAGGCCTGGGTCTAGGCTACTCAGTCCAGACATTTATGGTGAGAGTGACCAGTAACTCACCCTGGGCAGCATTATGTGAGCAATAAACTTCAACCTACCCTTGGCATTAAACACATAAAGACCACATCCATTTATCTACAGTAATTTAACACCCAAGCCTGTCTGTCTGTAGCAAGAGTCTCAATATCAGTTTTCTTCATTAATGCTAACCTTCAATAGGCAATATTAAGCATGACAGTAAAGTTAGCTTTTCTCAATGTCTTTTAGTATAAAATGATTAACTTCACTTACAGTACCATGGTGTGCAGATAGCCACTAGCCTCAGCAATAGACTTTAACAACATGCATATGGAGACCAGTCTTGGTGAGGGGAGGCTAACAGAACAAAGAAAGTGCAAGGAGTGTTCAGATCCCAACAGGTACTAACTGGACATCATTCAAAATATAGAGGCAATAAGAATCATGCAAAGGTCAAGAAGAGATGTGGGGTACCATCATGAGCACAAGTTCCCTGACAATCCCCTGCCAGCAATGTGTCCCATCAGCAATATTTCTCATTCCCCAAACAACGTCAGAGTGTCCTTCCTTTGCATACTCTTTTGTTCTTTGCTTCACAATGCAGTCACATAAAAAATATTTTATGTAACATCTTCCATCACCAAAGCTGAGAGGAAAGAGTCAGCAAGCTTTTAATTATGATAACACACAGTTGGTGATATGGCATGCACACCTATAAAACTGCAGAAGGTGTGACTGCTTAAAATGACAACCTCTGTTTAGTGTTGTAATACTGTATAATTCAGTAAGAAAATACTCCTATACAAAACAAAACAAACTCAGCTGTTGATATTGTCTTAACATCTGAAAAATAAAGCATGAAACAGGATGGAGAATTCTTAGTTTGGGTACTTTAACACACAGAGCGTAAAACATGGTGAAGGCAAGTCATGACATCAAAATAAAACAAAACACCAATTCATGCCATGTTAGCTGATCAAGGGGAGGATACACTCTCTTGGATGGAATACGGAACACTCAGGAACATCATAAAATAAAAAGATATTCTAGTAACACAAATGCTGCATTCCCTCTACTGTGTTTCCCTAAGAACTAACATTGAATAGAAACTAGAGAAAGATAAATATTCTGTGCTGAAAAATACAGTTTACAGTTACGGCATGTACAGTATATTCATATGCAGTAACATGTTAACATGTAACATGTGAAAATCAACTACACATGCTGTACGTATATAAATGGGCAAATTCATTGTCGGATGCGATGAACATGATAACTGTATAACTAGGGACAAAGTTAGCCTACTATTCCACTGCATCTACTTCACACTTAGGGATTGTATTTCACATTTTTCCCTGATGAATCACATCAAACAAAATTGGTTCTGACAAAAGGAACACACAAAACCTCTCTCAGCATAAGAACAATAAGTAAGAAGATCCATCCATCCATCCATCCATCCATCGATCATCCAATCCTATGCCACCCCATGAGGAGTGTAGGAGCCCACTGATAGACAGGTTGGTCTTGACATTTAAGATGAGAGTGACCAACCCTGAGTGGCACTACGTGTCCAATAAACCCCACCCACCCCTTAGGTAAGAAGAAAAGCTGAAATATTAGGCAAGCCTCGTCCCCAGCTGTTTATGACTTATATGCAAGTGGATGAGCTTAAAACAAGTGTTGTTATTGTTGTTACTCCAGGCTGATCTGGATGTGAACCTAGTGGACTGCAGGAAACCAGCCACTCTGACAGGGTGCTCCCAGAGATCTCCTATTGAAGCTATGCTGAAATCTTGTTTGTGTTATGATAGTGAGGTGTATGAGGTGATATATGTAGAACTTACTGTATTCCCAAATATAAACAGACTACAGGTCATGGATGGTGTAAGGGTCAGTATAATGGTGAACCAATAATCTTACCCTCTCTATTGATGGGTTTTGTCCTTGATGATCTGAGAATATGTGCATGCAAGCTAAGTGCACCATGCATGTATACAAACACATAAGCACAAAATAAAAATATGTACAATATACACCAGTTTATAATGTACCTTCACATTCATTTTTTTAAATATCATTTCTCTAAAACAACTCTTGAGGATGAGGGCACCTTTACTCTTACTGATCATTGTAAAGCAACAGGTGCATCACTCCATGGATGCTAATCAAAAAATGCCATATCATTCCTTAATACCTCTCCCTTTCACTCATGGATCCTTGATGAAAAACAGTAAGACAGTACTGAGCACAGGCCACACTGCATCCCAAAATGTAGGGTAACTTTAATAGGTCTGGAGAAAGTGAAGAACTCATACCTAAAACCAGCTTACAGGTGGCAGGTAACCTCTTAAGAGTAGGAAATATTTTCAAGTACGGTATCTTCATAGAAATTTTTCCCAGGAAAAACTGGTTCTATGGTGGGAGAAAAATAAGTTTTTCACCATCTGGAAAGGTGATAGACCTTTTTCAAAATGTAACTGGTTTCCCCAGGATTATGGTTTCCTATGAACTGACCCTAATTATTTTTACCTTCGACACCAATGTTCACATGTCTGTTAAATAAATAAATTTTTTTTAGAACAGATTAAAGCCGGATAATGAAAGTAACACTGACGCAACACAGAGATGGCAGGCAGAGAACCAGCTGGTGGGGTGAAATGCCAAGCTGGGATGGAACACAGTACTGTAATATACTCAATCCTTGGCTAAAACTGCCAACCCTCTACAACACCTTGGGTGCTAAGTTCTTTCCATAGATAAACACTGGAATATGGTGCAAATCAATGAGAAGTGCTATAGAATGGAGGTAGAGCCACGGTACTCTCTTATTTTGCCAATGAGCTTTGTGAATAAGCTGTAAAATCTCTATCAAGTTATGGCAGACAAGTCAAAACTGACAT
This sequence comes from Coenobita brevimanus, assembly GCF_032717465.1. Taxonomy (NCBI): domain Eukaryota; kingdom Metazoa; phylum Arthropoda; class Malacostraca; order Decapoda; family Coenobitidae; genus Coenobita; species Coenobita brevimanus. The sequence goes on from NC_137021.1 coordinate 1,862,466, forward strand.
GCCAGAGAGAAAGAGTTGAGAAGGGTTTCTGTTACATAATGGACAGACACAAAAGATGATGATAATTTGTGCATCCTTTTACATAGTTTCATATGTGGTTTAAGTAATCCAATGGCATACACACATTTTCAACTTAATAACACTGTCAGTCTAAAGCAGGATATGTTTACAGGCATTTTTCATCCTACCCTCCATAATCTTACTAACCTACACTTATTTGCAAGGCATGGGTGTACACAACTCGCTTCTCCAGTGGAAGAAAATGGCATCTCTTGCTCTTATGGACTAGGTGTTTGCCCTTAAGAACCAGAATATACAGTGTGAAACCTGAAACTGTGTATTATAGCATGTCCATGAAAAGATGTCAACAGCAAACCAGCTGCTGCAACACATTGCTTCATATATGTACTACACATATCTGGATGGAAGCTTATGTACTGCCAAGGTTAACAGTGGCAGAGTATTACTAACAGGGGAGAGACTGGTACTAGAACACTACCTGGAGGTTAAAAGAGGTGCACCGAAAAAGCAGTGCTTCAAGTAGTCTGCAACAGTCAGCATTACTCTTATATTTATTAGAATGAGATTAAGCATCTTTGCTACTGCCAAAGACTCAAGTGAGAAAACCTCAAGCAACAACATAAGGAAAACTGCCCATGCACTGCACTCACTGCCTGTGTGACAAGAGTTGAATTCTTTCTGAATCTGAGATGACTAGATCAAATGCTTCAGAAGCAGCAGATAACAAAAAAATTATTAAAATTAAAAAAAAAAAAAAATGAAAAATGGTAAAAAAAAAAGTGCTTGAGAGCAAATACAGTACCTTCAGAATACAGCAAAACATAATTGGAATGGCTAGGGGATCAGTGAGTTCTATGGAAAAATATTTAATATGACATGCTAAAATAATAATAATAATAATAATAATACAAAATAAAAAAAACCAGACAGTTCTGGAAACGGAAACTTGTATGAGGGAGGGATAATCTCATTACTCAAGACTGTCAGATGGTATCCTTGAACCGGGATGAATGATTCAGTAAGTTCACAGCATTTTTTGGTGAGCATTTGTGAAGTGATGCACCTATTACAGTACTGTACTTTGATCTGATCAGTAAGCAAAAAGGCTTCCTACATCCTAAAGAATGAAAATATTCAATGGTCTTTAGCCAAATATATTAGAATTTTTCCCTAGAAACATTATACAATACCTCAATTCTGTGTAATGACGACAAAATCATGACTGGCTTTTAAGTAAAATAAAATAACAATCCAATCTTAAACGGGAGGATTTTAACAAATAAATGCATGTGAAAATACAAATCACCCCAAAAAATACAACTGATCCCAATTCTACCACTTTATTTTGTATTCAAAATAAAGTAATACACAAGAAAGCCACATCTGCCAAAAGGTGAACTCCAACTGTTGCCACTGCACTAATAAAGCAGAGATAACTACAGTACTGTATCTCTGCAAAAGAATGTTCTCAACACTTAGTCACATAAGGGAGGAGCTGTAAAACTAGTACTGCAGCTGAATTCAGAATATCCTTGTACAGTACAAAGGCTTGAACCATGAGCCTTGTAGACAGGAAGAGAATGCTTCCATAACACTACAATCTAACTACAATTACATGCTTGTTTCAGACTGTTTATCTAAATGTACTTGATCTTGACAAAAACTCACAACTTCTATCACACCTACACAATGTGCCACTAACTGTACAATGCACTTGTGAATTCAACTGTACATATGTAACCATTTGTTGAGAACACAAATAGTGAATGATGTACATTACAACAGTCCACATATTCATGGCCATGGATGGATATATCTGAGGCCACCAAACTACACAAATAAAACCAGACAAGTGACACAGCCTCATATTCTCACTGAGCAAGGAGGCTCCCAAGCAGGTCTTCTTTAACAAATTAATTCTGTATCTGGAAGGTTAATATGATCATGTGTAGCAATTATGCAATATAAAAAGTGGATGATAAATAGCACACCACTACAAACTCACCTGGTGTATCTTATATGATATGGGGACAGCTCAATCTGCTGGTGTGGGTCTGGGTGTGGCAATGGGAGTAGGAAATAAACTGATGTGGGATAGACACTGATGAAGCTGACTGAGCTGTCACCGCAACACACAAGAAATCATCCAGCAGAGTGGAAGGGGAGTATTATACCATATACAGACCAATCAGTATATCTATTAACCCACAGATTGCGAGCCACAGCTCAGGCTGGGTAGCGTCACGTTGCGAGCCACAGCTCAGGCTGTGCTGGCCGTGCATCACCCCTATGCAAATTTATGCATGGGGCTACACATAGTCAGAGAAAAAGAGAGATTTTTTTTTTTTTTTTCACCACATGATGTCCTGGATGTTTAGCTTCAAGATTATAAAAAACAAAATCCTAATTTTTTTTTTATATTGGTTTCACTACCCCTCTGCATAAACTTATGCATGGCCCTATGCAAAGATGGAGAGAAAGAGAGATTTTTTTTCACCAGATGTTGCCTTGGATGTTTATCTTGAAGTTTATAATAAACAAAAACTAAAACAAAAAAACTTTTTTTCTTAATTTTTTGCACACCACAGGATGGGATAATAAAAGGTAACTGCGCAATCCACGGGTTAAAAATATATGCAAGGATATAAATAGCATAAATGAGAATAGTAAGGTGTAATAATCAAGATAGTGTCATGTAAAAAGTGGTAGAAAGCCTCCTAAGCTCAAGAGAATACAAGACCAAGAAGAATATGAAAGCAATAATGGCAGAATTAGCATGCAAGTTCATAAACAATGCCTGAGGCCAGAGATATGACTACTATATGCCAATTTGATAATATACACAGTAAGTTCTCATTATAAATAACTTAAGGATGTTCTATTAAAGTTCCATTGTTATCAGTTTCTCAACAATTTTCAGTATCAGTTACAATATATGAAAAAAGTTGTAATATTTTGGAAAACATCCCTGCCTTATACCAAGGACTGCCTTTTTTGCAGCATAAAATTTTCTCATATTACCGAACTGCGCATTGTGTGTTCATAACTGGCCTCATTTGATGCTGCAAGGTTCTTGCAGAAAACTGTACACTATCTCAGACTAGGGATGTGAGTCACTTCATAGCTGCAGCCATCATAAATCAATCCACATGAAAAGATATGATTTACAAAATAAATACATAATTAAAACCCATTTCCTTCACAATGGCGACACTTTTCTCCCCTTTTAAAATCTAGTTATCACCAGATAATATGAATCACCTTAGAAGAGATATTCTAAACTGGATGAGTCTGATATAAATTATATAAACCACTTTCACAACAAGGAGCCTCTTAAGCTGTATAAAAACATCGAAACATAGGGGCAGTCAGAAGTAACATATAAAGGTCATTATCAAAAAGAAACTGTTCAGACAATATATACTTTCATTTTTCAATTATTCCTAACTACCATGACATAGTGGTTAAACATTTTATTGAAAGATGTTACTTTAAAAATTTCTAGGTTTTTAAATGAAAGACTTAATACATTATGGTATACTGTTTGCTCTGGTTCAGATCCTGATGTTTATACTAAAGTATGTCTGGTTGATTCCAGTTCCATGGTGCAGGAAGGACATTCCAGTCAAAAGGAGATTCAAGAAGTGCAGTTAGGGACATTAGTTAACCAACCACTACACCACTTCTACTGCTCACTGCCTTTGCTGAGGAACTTTCCTCAGCTGAGAGAGATGATGGGTCTTTCTGACCACTGAAGACTCTCTTTGCCATGATGCATCACAAAGGAAAGTGTCAAGCAGATGCAGTTGAACTACAGCTGAACTTCTGACCCTGACAGTATTTTCTGCCTCAGTGTATAGATAATCACATATAATGGCTGCAGCTATCAATGCTACAGGACCCACAGCCAGAGAGAGTAAAAGTTTCCTGTATGCACATTTTATGCTAACTTTGTGAAAGGTAAAAGGCTTATTTCCACATCAAGCACAGCAAAACCAATAGCTTTCTCTATCTCAGCATTCTCTGACTATCTGATAGCTAAAAAGAATGAAATAATTTATATAAAATAGTTCTTCTAAAGTACTTTGGCCACCCTATAAATATCAACATAAGAACCATTCATTCACTTCTATAACCTCTTGAATGTTTTTTTTTTTTTTCTTATTACTCATCATCTTAAGACAATTTTATTCAACTTAACAGAAGCATTTCAGCCTGGGGGGCACATACTGCAGTACGGTATATAACCTTCCTTCACTACTACAAGGATCTCCTAAGTTAAACAAAATTGTCTGCAGATGGTAATAATAAATAAAAACTTTGTCTAAGGGCTAATGGGGTTAAAGAAAAGTACAGTAAACCCTCAATAATACAGACTCACTTTTGGAGATGTAGAAACTGTTACTATAAAGGGGTCCAATTGCTTTCCTGGTGTATTTCCAGAAAAGGAACTGCATCAGGTATGTCTGCAGCTTGGGAACTTTTATTTATATAACTGCCTCTTACAGTTAACTACATAACCATTATCATAATGGATCTACTTGTAAAGGTATATGGTACCTAAATAGAATATAAATATATACAGTACCTGCAGAATCAATAAGCCATACTGCCTGCTGTCACATTTAGTGAATCCAAAGAACGCAAATACTGTACTGGCTAAAGTCCACGTTACTGAGGATTAACAGTACTGTAATCTTGAAAACATGGGATATGCCCCTAATGACTGATGAGGACACTGACATCCTTTTCTGCTTACTAGGAGGGTTCCTTAAACCAAATTTGGCTGGAACAGTTCCTATGAACTAGACAAGTAAGGTACGGTAAGGCTTGTGGGAGTCATTATCTACCAGGATATGTCAGACAAAAAATTCATGGTAGCCAAGATTTCATTAAATGCTGACCTCGCAAACTCTGATACAGAACCCCACGGTGCATATACACACTTGCTTCTGCACTTGTTCCCTGCTCCAACTTACAAATACTATGTGTGTGTGTGATCATTGAATAGCAAAGCATTCAAGTGAGGGAAAAATATGCTGTGACTTACAGCAGAAAATATCTTACTCTATATCAACATCAAAGAAACTCCAGTGATAAAAGGCATTTTCACTAGATATATATGTCAAACATATAATTATGACCTGTTAGTCAATTTGGGTGTTTGATATAATTTTTGAGAGATGATTCAGTGTTTTTATTTTTTCCACAGCAGGGCATGCTGAGACCAGGCTAAAGCAAAAGGAGGTTCTATCATTGTTCTGTTGCTATTCCTTTCATTTTTAGGTGATTTTAGACAAGTCAGCACAGGTGTTTACACAATATCGAGACTGATTCAGAGTTCAGGTATCTGCCCCCGGTTTGCTGGTCAAATGATGCCATTCCTGCATTCATTAATGTTCCGCAATTGAGATAGAAAATGAGAATCAAAATTCTCTGTAAGCTAATCTTGATGGGAAAAGTGGGTTAAATCTTCTGCAGTAACAACATAACAAAGCAGGGAGCTATTACAGTATTCTGTGTCCCTGTGGGATGACTTGTAACAGGTATGAAACTTATTTCAGTCTTTCAAATCTCTTTTTTTTCATTTGAAAATATTTCAATACACAAATTTAGACTCTGTGTACAGAAATTGTCAGCAACTAATTTCATTTTTTCAGTGAAAAAGTTTCAAAACCTTTACTAAACTACTGATAACGTAGAGTTTTATAACTGGCACCTGGTGAACAGTTCTGTCACATTCAACTGTTGTGCCTAAAAACAGCTCTGCTCCTATTGATGAAAAACTACAGTACCAAATCAATGATCTTGTTCTACAACAAAATGTTGTCATTCATTCATCAGAAGAGGAATCATTAGTGGCAATGTGCAAATGTAAAGTCTGTCAAACCGCATTTTTTTTTTTTTTTCTGGTAAAGTGTACACAGTATGTAACTGGTATTATAAAAGCAACTTATTATTACTGGAAGTAATGAAAATATGTATATAGTGTACTAGTTCTGCCTTTATACAGTGACAGCTGTAATTACTTGCAATATAAGAAAAACTGATATAGTAAACTCTCAGTTATCTGGCATAATTCAGCCAAGCCCTACACCAGTTATTGCAAAATGTCGGATATTGCACAGTACCCTCCCATCAGCTCAATATTCGGTGTTAAGCTGGATATTGCGTTATTATCTATCTCAACCCTGTATCCTAAAAACTTTCCCATGAGTAAATGATGAAAATTATGCATAAAATACAATAATGATAAAATACAGTAATACAGTGATACAGCTACTGTTTATGAGCCGGATGATACACCTCAACCCAGGATATTGCATAGAACCGCTGGTTATCTCCCGTTTCAGCACCAGATATTGCTTTGGGCCGGATACTGCGACGACGGATAATTGAGAGTTTACTGTATAGCACCATGAAATACTCACAAGCATATTGTACATACAAATAAAGAAGAATGAGGTGCAATATAGCAGCACAGTTGTGACCCTCAAAACAAAATGAGAAAAATTTTGAAACCGAAAATTCCCTCCACTATGCTAATACAGTACCAACATGACAAACAATGAGGGACAAGGTTTTCCAAGAAAACTCTGATGAAGTATCAACTCAGACAACATACAATACCATGCAAGAAAAATCTCTATATATACCTTCCAGAACTTGAAGCCATGATCATTGGATGACAGACTGAGTTTTGTATTCTTGTAAGCTTAGGAAACTCTCTGGCATTTTTATTTTTTGAACAATGTTACACCTTTCTAACACCACTGGGAATGTAGGGGTCTGGGGTTAGGCTAAATTATTCAGTTCTAACATTTAAAGTAACAATAACCTGTTATTTGCCCCTAAGTGGCATTTTGTTAGCAACAAATCCCAACTGGGTCATTCCATAATGAGGAACGTTACATTCGGAGACAAGTTACTGAACTACTCTCAGCTATATCTGCAAAAGTATGCAATATAAACAAATGGCTTTTGCAAGCTACATAACCAACACTTCACCCTACATCGTACCACAGTCGGATTGCTTACGTGTTTTAATTTGGATGTTATATAGATTTTCAAAAGTTGTGTGAGGAACGTTACCGTGATGCTACCCCCTCTTGTAGTTGTCACAAGGTATTTCAGTGAGTCTGTGATTTGACTGGTTCAATCAAGGAGTGCTTCATATCAATAATATGTCAATAGATAAGGATCATAACTATAACCAGCAAATCCGATTATTCCTAATAACTGTTGTGCTGTTAAAGAAAATGTGATCATCAGACATGTTACTGTGCGAATTTATTCAAACATGATTAAGCAATCAACTCCTATTATGGTTACAGTACTTGTAAGTATCACAAACATAAACAAAATGTGTACTAATGTGAAATTTACATAATAAACTAACCAGAAAGAGGTTGGTGGGGCACTCACCATCCACTTACTCAATTTAGTGCTGCTCTCAGGTGCCTGCCCTTTCCTCTCTTCCTTCCTTCCTTTCATTTTTCCTCTTGTCTTTCCTTCCTTCATTCTTCCAACTTCCTTCTGTCTACAGGTGACTCTACACTGAATGACAATCCAGATGGTTTCCTGTACACCAGGAAACCATTAATACACTGGGTGGTAACCATATAACCAAATTATGGCATCTGGCAGCTTAGTGGGTAATTAAGGCGCTCCAATTAGAATGAGCCAGTGCAGGTTTATATCCAATGGGTGGCTCAGGTTTACTGCTCACATAGTGCCACTCAGGGATGAGTGAGGCTGGTCACTCACATCTTAAATGTCAGGACCAACTTACTTAGTCCCGAGCTCCTACGCACCTCAAGGGGCAACACTGGATTAGATGATGAATGAATGAATGAGCTAACCAGAAGACAATTCTTGTTTAAGTGAGATCAACATGATATCAACACAGACTACTTGACCGTGGAAGGAAAAGTCACCCCTTTGAATGTATCATTCCTCATACCTGAGAAGCTGGCAAAGCCTGCACAACCATGTCCTCTGCTATCTCATCTCTGTCTGGGTTGTCAGGGAAATGAAACTGACTAAGACCCACTCTGCTGATGTCCCTCTTTCTTAAGATAATCAACTTTGATCATGCCCTCTTCAGGCACTGACTCAATGACTGCAGTTCATAATGTTCAGACAACTTCTTGGCTGTAAAATGAACTAGTACCGCAATGAACATTAATAAAGGGACAGGGAAGTCTGCCCCCAGAAGGCAGATTAACTGCACATGTCCAGCCCAAACTCCCCCTCCTTACCCCCCCAAAACCACCAATTTGTTAAGCAAATGGATTGGAGATCTGAAGTTTCGTTCTCTCTCATGTCTTGTCACATGTAATATTAGTATAATTTATTCTACTATTACGTGTATTATTACGAGTATACATCCACCTTTGGCTCAGTGAGAAATAATTATAGTGAGGCTTTAACAGACTGAAATAGAATGGCCTGCTGTATAGAATTTTCTTCCAAATATTTATTTGTCTTCTAAAGGATATACTAAAATCTAATTAACAGTCACAAGTTATACGACAACTAGCCCTGATAGTCCCACTCCTGTCTTGCCAAGTGAGGAGCCATCCACATATCCACCTGCTCACTCAACCCATCCAACACTCACCCTTCCCAGCCACCTGTGCGACACACCATGCACACCAATCTTGGCCATCCACTCAGCCTACCCATGAATGCCCCCCACCAAGCTCATCTAACATTGCCACCCACCATATCTACCCATCCTGAACCCACATACCCACCCCAACCACCCACGCAGAGCATCCTGGCCACAGAATCTTCTCAGCGACCCTGGCGACCCACCGTGTCACCACACACTCTGGCAACCCACACATTCCAATGACCCATCTTGCCCACCAACCATGGTCACCCACCCTTGCCACCCACGAATGTCACCCAACCTGCTCACCCAATAATGCCATCCATGACATCAACCCACCCAACCCTCCCACTGTACCCACACATATCTCCCTGAATTCAGAGTAACTGCATTGATTTTTTTGTTTAAAGCTGTGCATAAGAAACGTTACATCTTTTTCCGGTAATGTTCCTCACTCTACGCATGTAATGTTTATGATGGAGCATATGGCTTACCAGAGTCTCTTACAGGATATCACAGGGCTAAATTAATAATGTACTGGGAAGCCTATTTATAATATAAAGTTATGTTAGTTTACTCCAATTCGTAAGCTGTGTATGGGAAAAATGTTAAAACACCTTCACACACGTTACTCCTGAAGTACTTCCACTTCGAGGTCGTGCCACAATCTGACCGCAAAGTATATGTAAACAACTGTAGTGACAATTACAACTCAAACAGATGCTATTTCAATCAAACTAATGACAGCATTTTAAACAAAGACATACTTGGGTCAATGATAAGAAAATCACTAATTTTAACATGAATTTTTCTTCAGTGACATGGTGCAACATTTTTCAATGCCTTACTCTCAGTAGACAGTTCAGAACTTTTTCTGTCCAGATTCATAACAGTCAATGTTTAGGCTTTAAAATGACATATACTTTTTATATTTTTGATCAAATCTGAGATGGACACTAAGGTTGACATTTACATGGAATGAAACAACTAACCCTTGGTATGATGTTGCTGATAAGGCCCTGTCCTTGGCCCATTTCAGTGTGAACCTGATAGCCTTTATGAGTTCTAGCTGGAGTGCCTTTAGAGGTTATGACTGGAGTTCCTTAACACACTAGACCTCTTCCTTACCAGCCTACCTCTACATATGACATGTATTTGTATGCTATTCTATGATTCCTGCGCAAAACCAGGTCATCATTAACAGATTAAAAAATGTAAAGTGTGCAATGCTAGAAAATGCAAAGATGCAGTATGCATATATGCATAATACATTATAAAGAAAAAGGTGAAAAAAAAAAAAGGCCCAAGAGAATACAGCCTTGGATATGAGAAGAGTGCCTTATTTGGGTTCAAATTCTGAGAGGTACATGGAGAACACAGTAAGTCCTCGTTACAAGTCACCTCTTTTATTATGAAATACAAGGCAATTAAAACAGAATTATAAGTTCCATTGTTACCCATCAGTTTAAAAAACCAATGTGGTACAAACAAGATCTGGAAACCCCATGATATGGCATGTATTCAAAAGTCCATTTTCTTCTGATTTAGTTAACTACAGAACACAATAGTGTATAAACATTAACATTCAAGCAACGATGAATTTCTAAAAAGGTTGATAACATCACTTCTTAGTGACAAGCAAAGAACTGACCTCAGAGCTCGGCATGGGCATAAATACTGTAAAACATACTACTGTTTGGCATTATGATGAAAATTTCTACTTTTGATCACTTTCAATTACTGTATATAGATTCTTCTTACATTTCCAATAATTTAACTCAAACCATATCTACATACATTGCAAGAACTGTACCACTGGGATAAAGTTAAGATAAATGGGGTAAAGATCCCTGACAGGTAACAAGGACTTCCTGCACAGGAAATGTTTACTACCATACTACAAGCAGTGCCACACATAACAGATGACTTAAAACAGCAGAAAGAAAAACATGGCAGAACAAAGCTACTTACCAAATTATATTTGTTAAAATAAGTAACAAAGACTTTGAGAACTTACAAAATGAAAACAATGCATGCAGAGTCATATGAACACAAAACTGGAAAAGGTAAACTGGACATAACTAATTCCTTTAATCTGGTGACCTATTACCTGTATTTAGTCAATTTTTATTATGCTCTGTTCCTCTTAACTAGGTAAAAACTGTGGTCTTTTCATACTGAATGCTGAGTTGCAGCAAGAAATTACCAGTAACACTAGATTATGTTGGTAGTCATGAAGAAATGCTATGGAACAAATGCTGAGCCACAGTATTATCTTATTTTTCCACTGAGATACAAGAAATATGCAGCAAAAGAACAAAAACCTCCACTGAGTTCAAATGAATGAACCCAGACAATTATATTCAACTTTAGATGAACACATTTATGAAGGGGTTAATGCAGGCTCTTGTATTTGACCCCCGCAGTTCAGAAAGTCTACTAAGGTGAATAAAATCTAGAGGCAGCAAGCAGAATATTAATATCCTTGGGCTGAATGGGTTACAGTGAGATATTAAAAGGAACTCCTGAAGCATCCTAGTCGAAGCTATTTAATGCTTAGTGCTGTTCCTGTGTGACCCAAATGAAAGCAGTAAAACACATGACTGCTACATCTGACATTACAATAAATAATCTATACTATCGTGATTATAAAAAAAAAAAAATTAAATAAAGCCTCATCAACTGCACAACACTATGGAGATTTGTCTAAACAGAACTAAGATTTACACAGTATTGCATCCTTAAGAATTCAAAGCAAAGAGGTACCTGATTATTCTGTATTATGTAGTATTAAAAACTCATGTTTTTAAGTTACTAAGATAATTATATTTTCAAATGTATACTTACAGTCCAAAGGATATAATCATCCAGCTAAGGAGGTCCTCTGTATCAGATTCAGTATTGGTATATTACAGACATATACTGTACTGCTGTATAACTACTGACTGTGACTATGAAGAACACCACTGAGATAAAGTGATTGGACCATTCTACCGAGACAAATGCAACACAGGGTCAAGGTGAGTGCAAAGTGCATATACTCATAAACTTAAAAGGCTTTCTAGCAACCCTTCCTTAATAAATTATCTTTCATCACACTTATTATGCTCATGTGTGTTACTTAAAATCTAATCTAATTTGATTTAAGACAAAATTACTTTAATTAATTTTCTTAAGGGGCCACGGTTCATTTTTTTGGATGAAAATGAAATTATGCATCAATTTATATGAAATTTTACTGGATAATAGCTACATTTGGCAAAACTAATCCCTGAGCTTTCTTTGTAAATGATTAATTTAATCACTGATATTTTTAAAATGATTATATGTTTACTCACTTAGAAGAAGTAGTCAGTGAAAGTTAGGTTAAACATATTAAGATTTTACAGAATATTTTTTCTTTTTTTCAAGTATCGTCCCGAAACTTCTACACGCTTAAGTAGGTATCATAGCTATTATCCAGTAAAGTTTCATGTAGATTGATGCATAATTTCATTTTCAACCAAAAATCTGAACTGACGCCCCTCAAGACAAAAGCAGGTGAAAAGAACAGCATGGTGGAATGAAGAGATGAGGCAAGCTGTGGTGAAAAAGAAGAAATCATATAGTGAGTGGATGGGAAGCAGGGGCATGAAGGAAGTTGAGAGGTGGATGGAAGAGTTGTATGTAGTAAGGAAGGGAGAGGTTAAAAGATTAGTAAGTGAGAATATGAAAAGACTGGATGAGGAATTTGGAAGGAATTTGAGTGTAAAGTGGAGGGAATGTAAGAAAATGTTCTGGAAAGAGGTAAAGTGAGTCAGACAAGATGATAAAAAAAGTTAGTAAGGAAGTGAAAGATAAAAATGGCAGACTGACAGTGAAGAAGGAAGAAAATGCGAGCAGATGGAGAGAACACTTTAAGGAACTGTTAAACATAGAGAATGAAAGTAATGTGAGCATAAGCGGCTGAGGAAAGGCTGGGAGAAGGAGAGTATTGAGAAAGGAGGCAGAGATCAGTAGGAAGGAAGTAGTGGAGGCAATGAAAACAGTCAAAATGGGGAGAGCCCCAGGAATTGATAAGTGTGTGGTGAAATGATGAAGCATGGAGGAGAGATAGTAGTAGAATGGATGTGGAAGATGTGCAGATATGCCTGGGAGGAAGGTACAGCCTCGGAGGATTGGAAGTCAGGTTATAATTCCCCTGTACAAGGGAAATGGGGAAAAAGAAGTGTGTGGTAATCATAGGGGCATTTGTTTTCTTAGTATAATAAGCAAAGTATATGGTAGGATACTTATTGACAGAGTTCGGGAAATAACAGAGGATTTAGTTGGAGAAGAACAAGGAGCTTTTGGGAGGGGAAGAGGTTGTATAGATCATATATTCATCCTTAGGTTTTTAATGGAAAAATTTCTTGATAAGGGAAAGAAGTTGTATGCGACCTTCATGGATTTGGAGAAAGCATATAACAGAGTGGATAGACAAGGCATGTGGAAACTATTAAGAATATATGGTGTAAATGTGAAGTTATTGAATGCCATGAAGAGTATGTTCGAAGGTGCTTGAGGCTGCAGTGCACGTGGATAGTGAACTGAGTGAATTATTCTCTCTGAATGTTGGACTGAAACAGAGATGTATCATGTCTCCAAGGTTATTCACTCTGTATTTGGATGGGGTTATAAAAAAAAATACAAGGTAAAGCAGTGGATGTTGGAGCAGCCCTAATGAAAGTGGGCAGCATTTTCCTGAATTGTTGTTTGCAGATGAAACTGTATTGTTAAGTGAAGATGAAGGGGAACCTTAAGGCTTGGTGAATGAGTTTGGGAGAGTGTGTATGAAATGGAATCTAAAGGTGAATGTAGGGAAGAAGTCTTCAAGAGAAATGAAATCACTGAATGTACAGTGAGGTTGGATGAGGAGGATATGGAAAATATGAGTACATTTAAGTACTTAGGTAGTGTGATGAGCAAAGTATGGAGGTTTGGAGGATGAAGTGCTTGAAAGGGTACAACAAGGAAGAAAGGTTGCTAGTTTTTTTAAAGCAGTTGTAAGAAGAGGGAAGTGGGCATGGAAGTAAAAAAGTCACTGCATGATTGTACTGTGATACAATCTCTAACATATGAAGTGAAGCTTAGACCTTGATGGATGAATGCAAGTCAAGAGTGAGAGCAGTGGAAATCAGTTATTTGAGAGGAGCATGTGGAGTTATGTGAAGAGACAGGCTGACAATTAAGGAAGTGAAGGAGCATTATGGTGTGGATGTGGATGTGATAGTAAGCATTAGGAGAAATACACTGAGGTGGTTTGGCCATGTGGGGAGGATAGAGAGTGAGAGACTAACAAGGAGAGTGCATGTGAGTGAGGTGGAGGGGGGGGGGAGAGGGAAGAGGAGGCCGAGGATGAGATAGAGGGATGGGGCGGAGAGGTATATGAGAGCGGGGGATGTGAGTTGGGAGAAGGACAGTGAAATGGCGAGGGACAGGACGACATGGAGGCAGTTTGTTTGTGGCCACCCCGAACGGGATTGAGGCGTCTGGGAATAGACAGATAGATAGACATCTATTTATACCAACACAGACTGCATAATGAGCTTCCATAAGATAATTAAAGTACTGTACTGATAATAAAATGAAAAGGAAGAGGTGCTGGGAGGCCTCGTAAATCGAAGAGAATATAACCCTAAATCTTTCTACTCTCTGCTATGATCTACAATTCAGCAGTAAACCCATTCAGTACAATGATGCCTTTCCTATTTTATTATTGCTGCTGTACCAACAGATCATCATCATCATCTGGACCTCCTTTCCCACCCTAGGGCAGGGTGAGGAGTAGCAACATCCAGACTGCCTAAGTTTGCCCAATTCAATGGGCCACACTTCCATTCACTCATCATTCAAGCTAATCCTGGCTCAATTAGATAGGCAAAAAAAAAATTTCAACATGTTCTGTAGCTTCATATATACCTATCTGACAAGAGTCAATCCCCATGCTGTCACATTTAAAAAGGGGTGCCAAATCCCAGATAAGGTGCTTCTCCGCACAAAATTCATCCAGCCAACTCAGTCTCTTGTCAGTCCCCTAGCCTCGTTGACTTCCATATCTCTCTTTCTCACACACTCATCCACCATATCCCTCCGCCTTCTCCTTGGTCTACATTGCCTAGTCCTTCCTTCAAATTCGCTCAAATATACCTTTTTTCATCACTCTATTGCCATCCATTCTCTCCACACCCCATCTCAGTACACTCTCTTTGATTCTGGTGTCCACAGACTTCCTCACTCTGCATCTTTCACAAATCACATTATTTCATATCCTATCCACTCTCTGTACACCACATACATTCCTCAGCAGTCCCATCTCCACTGCCCTTACTCTTGACTTTTCATTTTCATGTACCAACAGATGACTTCATTACTTTTAAAAGTGCCTTTCACTGTGACGGGGTTAATGGAGATTACTTCCAACCCCTTCAAGAGAGTGAGGCCACTCTATGGTCAGTCAATTCATCTGGATGTAACAATAATAAGACATCCCTGTACAGAAGGAGTAGATATGGGCAACCCTGCAGCCTATGTACTGTATTATTAAAGCTAAGACTGCAAAGGGGAAGGCAAACTCCCATATTATAACGTCTACTGTATACTAATATGATACTGAAAAATACAAAATGTTTGACTTCACCCTGTTGCTAACTGCATAATGTAAAATGGTAAACAATCTGAACATTTCCCATCCTCAAAGGCATTATACAACTCACTGAACTATAACAATGGCCTGCCAACACTTTTGCAAACTCAGTTATATTAATACAATGCTTTGTATGCCCAACCTTGATCATAGAAGACAGGGATGCCAGGAGGTTCGCCACTCAATATGCCTACCTATAATGAAACTGCTGGAGAGGTAAGAGATGTATTCCTGCTGACATTGGAGACTTACTAATATCACTTCTTCAGTGATTTATTTTCAATCTTGCATCCTATTTTTTCTTATATATTATGCTGATCTATATATTATTGAAATAGCTTTCAGTATTAACATACAAAAAGCTTATTAACCATTTGTGGGTTTAGACAATGCTAGTAAACTATTCCAGCTAATGCCAGGCTACCATTACTCCGCTGAGAGTAAGTCATAAGAGCCTGAGTGTTAACAGTGATATCATTAACCATCTCATTGTCAACATAACTCTAGTGCCCTATTCCAGTTAATGCCAGACAATTTCTATTCAGCAGGGAGTGATTAATAGGATTCTGAGCATAAATGTGTGGTTAGCAAAACAAACAGATACGGCAGAGGTATTACAAAGTCTTCAAGGCCAAATAGAAATACAATCTTATGTCCAAGGATGATAATCTAAAAATCTACAGTCAATCCTCATTGTACTGGTTGTGTCCTAAAATATCACAACTTTTTACATGCACCTGACAGTGGGGGAGCATGCAAATCAGATTCACAAGTAACAAGAAAATTTTTATAAACATTTTTTTTTTTTTTTTTTTTAATTAATGAGGACTTGATCCCTTCAATTCAGTTATATCTTTTTTAACTTTATTCATGCTATTGCAAGATTATTTTACTCAGCTTCTTCGATGCCTCTTGCCGTAGTAGTAATAGTCACAATGGTTGTAGCTGTAGTAGTAATAATTGTAGTAGCTCAAACCCCAGGTTCATCTAAATATGAAACCAATGGACTGCAGGCTGAGGTGGCATTTCGGCAGATCACAATCCACCTCTTTGGGGATGGGATGTGAGTCAAGGGATATTTGTATAACCAGGCAGTGAAGCCAGCTGCCCATATCAGTGCCACCATGTGAGGTGTCCTTCTCCAGCACCTCTCTTTTCATGAAAGGGTGAATACAGGTTATTTCTAACCTCTCTAGCTTGAAAAGTTTCCCCCAAGCAAAATAAAGGCATCTGAAAGCAGCAAATATAAAATACAAAATGTGTCACTGGACTGAACGGGTTAATAGCTAAAGAAGAATGTCAAGAGAGGCACCTTATAACGAGGACTGACTCTTCATGCTGAGGGATGTTTGTGCCTAATGGTCAGCGTGCCTACCTATGCTGGAACCGAAGGAATGGGCTCGGGTGTTGATGTGTGGTCGCAGCATCAGTTCCAGAGCATGCAGGCCCGGGTTTGTGGTAATACTGCAGCCGGAGAGGTCTTCAATATGTCGCCAGCGCTGGTCGCGCTCCCTCAGCTCTTGTGTCACCTCCTCCATTGTTGTCCTATGAGAATAATGTTCAGCATTTAATCTGCATTGGTGTTCAAATTTCTGCAATGACTATAAATCCTGCAATGCAATCTTCAATGACTAATAAACTTCACAAAATATTATATGACAGGAGGAAGGGGAGACAGAGGAAAAGATGGAGGGATGAAGTGGAAGGATATATGAGAAGGAGAGACGCAAGTTGGAGAAATGCAAGTTGGAGGGATGGAAGCCAAATTGCAGAGGATGGGGTGATACGGAGGCAAATTGTTTGTGGCTACCTTTTACAGGATATGGCATGCAGATACAGACAGACAGACAGAGACAGAGACAGAGACAGATGGAGAGAGACATAGGTAGATTCATAACTATTCAAGTTTTGGAAAGATATACAAGAAAACGAGGTGCAAGTTGGAGGGATGGAAGCCACATTGTACAGGACAAGGTGACATGGAGGCAAATTGTTTGTGGCTACTCTTTACAGGATTAAGGCATATAGCTACTGTACAGATAGACAGATGGATAGACAGACAGACACAGATAGACAGAGAGAGACATAGGTAGATTCATAACTATTCAAGTCAAAAGTGGAATGATGCTATTGTCTGCAACTGTAATCCATCTCTCCATGCCATACAAGGCATGATGCTGCTTACAAGACATGAGGCTACATCACAAAAAAAAAAAAAGGATTCCAGGTCCTTGTTTCTACTGCTTTCAGTCTGAATCGATGATATGTAGTGAATGTCTAGGCAGTATTCATCCTCCCTTATCTCATGGGAAACACTCTACCTGTTCAAATTATCTACTAAATATTTATCACTGAGTTAGTTTATTTTCATATACATAAACTCGGTCACTGACAAAACTTGAATACTATATTATGGTAGCATGAAATTCATTGGGCCTTTGTTATAAGCCAGGAATGAGTTTCCTTGGATATTAGACTAATCAGCCTTCCACTCTAACTACACTTGGCCATTAACTGAGCTGAAAGGGGTTAGCTTTCTTGGTCAGGTTATACACACTACAGCCTATGTAACTGACCTTGCCATTGAGATGGCTTGGTCGACATTATCCATCTTGCCATGTACTGACGCCAGCATCCCCATCAGGCTCCTTCGCTGTCGATTCAGCTTCTCACACTGCAACGCAACATCAGCGTCAGGTGACTGAGACATTATCATGAATGTAAAAAAAAAATAAAGTAATACAAACAAATTTAAAAAAACTCCCCCATTGGAAGACAATATTATTCCTAACAGTTTCATTTACAACTGCTGCCCTCCTTAGTGGAAAACATGGGCACAAAGCATGGTCATTCTCAACTTCAAGGTGTCCAATGAAGAAGGTAACAGCTGCCTGCAAAACCGTTTGGAATAAATTTTTTGTCTATGACTAAGAGTATTCTTATTGCATCAAAGCTGAGCAAACATTAAACATACTATATATAACAGCCTCTCACTAAAATCAAAGAATATAATTATATTATTATACATGCTACCAAGACAAATCTGGTGTCATTAAAATACAATATAAGTAACATCTTACCAAGGCTACCATCACAAATATTTTCAGCATTTTCCATGCTTACTGTACATAATGTACATCCCGATCCCATACATTATGTCCTCGTACTGCTCTACAATATTCCTTACCATCTCTCGGGCCTGATTAAACTGCTCCCTAGCAGAGGTCTGCTTCTTTTCAAAAGCCAAACGCTCCCGTTCATAGGTAAGTTGAAGCCACAGTTGAAGTTCGTGTGGGGCAGTGTACCCATCACCAGCCTCCTGCTGGTCCTCAACACTACGCTTCATCTGTTCCTTCATTTGCTCATTTTTTACACGCTCCTCCTGCAAAATCAAAATACAGGGAGGGATGAAATACACCAGAAGGAAGAGGAAAGTAATTTATGAAACAGCATTTTTCACAAAGCAGACTTATTCTTTGGTCTGGAAGTACTGCACAAAAACCTAGATATAAGGATCATTACACTTCCAATGACACGGCTTCAGACCTCTGAAAACTATCTCTAATGAATGGTTATCAAGAAGCAGGATAAGTAAGGATTTAACTGAAATCCTACCAAAATACCAGTCAGTATCCTATATATCAAAACTATATCCCTAATCTTAACACCAGACTTCCTGGCACTTCTCTCAAGGAATCACTGTTGGATAAAAAATAATTAAAAGGTAAGTATTTAGCATTCAAATTTTTAAAAATGTATATGTAAAAATATAAATAAAACTGCAAGAGAATATTAAATCCTTCAAAGCATGTCCTCATGTGCTCTGATTCTGTTCTATTTATGAGATTCTTTTGCCACTTGCATACCTCCAGCTGTAGCTTCAACTGTTGAACCTCCTGGCGGGCATGTGACTCCCCACCATCATCCCGTCTGTGCTCGTGTCCCTCCTCATCACGCACTTTAGTTGTCATCTTCTGCTCCAGCTGCTGAAGGTTCTCCTCAGCCTCTCGTAGCTTCTCCATGTCCTGTGTTGAAGCAAAATGCCAAGTGTCAGTTAACTATTTCACATGACTGCATCTGTATCTTGTTCTGACCACTGACAAGTGATTTTAGTTAGTTTCACACTCCTCAAAGTGAGTGGGTTATGGTAGATATAATTTCATCAATCCCTTCATTATGATTTCTGCCAAGTTACCTCTTCAATCCAATGACAATTTCATGGTCTAGTCTTGCTGCCTCCAATTTTATTAAGTTTGGGAAAGACTTTCTGAACTGGGGGGGTAAGATACAGCCTTAAAAAAAAAAAATAAAAAATAAATAAAAAATAAAAACAACAGGCATTTCCTATGCAGAACTAAAAATAATCTGGAGGTAGTAAGAAAACAAATTATGTTCTCTGGCTCAAGGTGTTAAGAGTACAGCTACTATACTCTTTTCACTTTACTTTGGCTTCAAATTGCCATCACTCCAACTAGAATGCTGATCAGTAACATCACATTATTCATTTCATCAACTCATCCGAGTGGCATTACGTGAGCAATAAACCCCAACCACCCCTTTGATATAAACCTTCACCGGCTTAATCCAATCGGAGCGCCGTAATTACCCACTAAACCACGAGGCGCCAAAATTTGGTTATATGGTTACCACTAAGCATAGTAAATGGTTTCCTGGTGTACAGGAAAACATTTGGCTTGTCACTCAGTGTAGAGTCACCCATGGGCAGAAGGAAGAGGAAAGAATGAATGAAAGACAGAGGAGGGAGTGTAATTTCATCTGTAGGCAGAAGGACGAGGAATGAATGGAGGAAAGAATGAAGGAAAGAAAGAAGAGGGTGGAAGGAAAGAAGGATGGAGTAGAGGAAAGGGCAGACACCCAAGAGCAGCACTACATCAAATGAGTGGATGGTGAGTGCACCCAAACATCACATTAACAACAGAATAAAGAAGCTGTCATTATGAGATGCTACAGAAATAATATAGAGCAATGATGAATGAATGAATGAATGAACAGAAGTTTCATTATCTGTCACTGAGACTACATGAAACAAGCTGCAAAAGGATGAGCATCTAGGCCAAGTTAAGGTAAACAAACTATAATGACTGCCTTTCAATTGGTACAGACGCACCCTGAGCATGTCGCTGAGCTGACCCTGGTACTCGCGGTTGCGCTGGTACGCCTTGAAGCAGCCAATAAGGGCCAGTGTCAGCAATGATACCAGCACAAGGTCCTTCATGTGGCTTCCTGTTTCTGTTGGAGGGAAGATACCTAAGTAGTGGTAAAGGGCAATACAGGGAACACAGGGAAATGATGAAGAAATGTATATTGTATTAGGGAGAGGAAAAAGGGGTAGTGAGGGACAGATGAAAAGGATGGCAGAGAGTGAAAGAAATGAATAATACCTTCTTTTGATATATGTCAGTTTAATTGCATTTTTTTTTTTTTTTTTACAGCAGATTTTTAAAAATATTGCCACTATGCATTTCACTGATACCTATAACATTGATCTAGGAGTTACTTCAATTTACAACACCAAATGAATGCATGAAGTTGCGATATTTTGCAACAATTCACTGACATATATTGAAGACCACCTATACTAAAGAAAGAAGGAGAGAGGAAAAGAATGAAGTTTAGCTAAGGGGTGATAATGAGAATGGAAACAGTCTAGTAGGGCTATGACAGAGAGAGAGAGAGAGAGAGAAAGAGAGAGAGGAAATTTATGATACTGAAACCCTTTCCTATGCATTTCCAGTTAGTCATCATTATAAGCCTTGCATCTTTATCAAACTCTCACATCTTTTGAATGTATAAAGTACTAGGGGAAATAGCAACTTAGCTCTTCAGGCAGCAAAAAGGTTTAATAAGTCAACTGGTCTTTATCTTACAGTGGATTCAAAAACAAAATGGAATGTCCAACACAGTGACAAATAATGATGACTTACTGTGCTGTTATTTCATGAATGCAGTCTGCACTAACAAAATCTCTAACTAAAGCCTGATGTCCTCTATCATAAGAGCATTGACTATCATCATCTAATAACAGTACTGTACTATACTGAATAGCTTGATCTTTTAAAGCTCTTCTATTTGCACTAATGTGAAAAATGTGAAAAAGGTGTACTACATAGCTAGTTTTCTTATCTCTATTCACTCTAATGTGAAAAATGTCAAGAAAGCAATAGGGAAGATGCAAGGAAGGTGTCTTTCTTATATTAATATGGTACATTCAAAGAGGCATCACCATCCTTTAATATTCAAAGATGGCTGCACTTGGACATTATTACACTGCCTGATCCCAGGTTCTGGAATGCATATAATTATTAAAGTGATGGCAAATACTTCTATTTGCCACATCTCTCTTGATATAAACTACCAAATCTGTAAACATAAATCATCATCACCATCATCATGACCCTTTTTCCCACCTATTTTTGGATAGCACCATTAGAAATTGGCATCAGGCAGAGCTATCTGACACTAATTTTTGCTTAAAATAAATGTTCCCACAGATGTCTAATTATATACACAGTGTACATCATTCCACACTGAGGAGACAACTCTTTTGTACGTATTACTGAATTAAAACTGAGTGAGAAAAGGTGTAAGCAAGCCCCAAATATATGACAGTCATTTATGGACAATATGTAACTGTCAGATATGATCAGCCTGCTTCCCACATTATATATTGTAGTCAGCTGCATTGGAGAAAGAAAAGTCAACTACTATCAGTATCACAATTCAAAAATGGCCATTTATCAAACACAAGTACTATAACTCTTGGATGCACTCTGCCTGCATCCCACATTATACTGCAGTTAGAAACAAGAAAGATCAGTCATGTTCAGTCATTACCAAAGACCACGAATTTATTGTCAAACACTGGGGGCTTCTTTACACCATCACACTCTCAGTTATTATAACAGCCCTTACACTTGGACACACGTTAAACTTTGTGTGGTTTCTTTCCCCAGCACACTGGTCTTTTCCATGTATCATCTTTTTAACACCTTGGTAAAATGATGTCTTTCTTACTTTACTCTTGCTATCAACAGACTACTTTACTAAGCTTAGAAGAACCCTCCAGTAATGAAGGAGTTAATGGAGGGAATATCTAATCCCTCCATTTCTAAAAATCTCTTCTGCAATGCATAAAATCATCAGAAGATGGTGAGAATAAACTAAAAAGGCACAATACCAAAAAAATTTTTTTACCTGATATGACACATGGTATTTTATCACACAGTGTTAGAAGACTATGGTGCAGTCTCATAACTGAAACTTGTGTTGACTAGGAGTGCTAAGAAAAAGTATATGCTAAAGAATTTTTCCAAATCAAAATGACTGAGACCATCAACAAAAAATTCAATCATGTTTTTAAGTTTGATCCTTTAGGCTGCAACATAAATAAAAAAAGGGGGAGGAGGGAATACAAGTATGTGCAAGCCCTAACACATATGGTAGACTGGAACTCAAATGAAACCTCCCATTTTTCCTTCACTTACTGGAAGATGTTTTACTGAAGAATAAAACTACTTACTGTATAAATGAGCATAATGGGTAATGAAAACTGTGTTCCTCATCCAATGCATTATGCTGTGCTGCAAGCAATATAATTAACACTCTGGTCAAGGAATCCAAGCAATACACTGATTAGATAGGATGGGTGTTCAGATCTGCAACCATAGTTCCATCCTCTTACCTTATTTTTTTTATTTATTTTATTTTTTTTTTTAATGCTACCAAACACTTTCCAATTTGCCGTTCCTACTACCACATGATTTCACTCAGAGAGATCACCATTGCAGATGAGGAATTATAGCAGGGTATACCAACCCTCTCCAGATAGGAAAGTATCTTCTGAGCTGCATGAAATAATTTGGAGATACTGTAGCATGAATACATTACATATATGTGTTCTCAGACAGAAGAGGTTAATTAAAAGCTGTGAGGAATATGTCAATATCAAGATGCAACTCCACCGTGATGTAAAACAGACACAAATAATACAATGCAAATAGGTTATTAGTCATTTTGTTGCTGATCTAAACACCATTTCCTTTCTTCCCACAAATACTGCCCAGTCTTCGAAAGGGTTGAACAAAATATTAAAAAAATATGTATTTAAAATTTTCAAAATAACATGCTCAATCAATATTTCTGGATATTCAAATTCTGATTAAAAGCTGTGTGACTTCACCCCTCAAATCCACTTATGTACTTGTCATTTGATTCTTGCTACAAACGCACAAATTTATTCAGCTGCAGAAAGCCCTTATGAGAAGTTAATGGTGGTTTAATCCAACTCATTCAGTTTGAAATGTCAATCCTCAGGTGAAAAACAATGCATTGTGGTAACAAGAGTATTATGAAAATGACATACTTGGGCAGAAGGGGTTAATGTAGAAAATTAGTGTCAAAACCAAGCTGTGCTGCATAAAACACTTCACTTTTAGAGCTTTTGTTACTGATGCTGGTTGTTATGGTCCTAGCTTCATCTGTACATGAACATATGTAGAGTATGCTCCTGATCCTCACCTTCCCCATCTCACACTAGACTTCCTCTAGGGAATGCCATTCCACTCGCTAGCACTGGAACACCAAGGGGATCTCACATGTCCTTTATCCATCTACTACATGTACCTTACAAACTTACCTCACGCTCACTACATCCTTAACTCAGACGCCTTTTTCCTCAAGCAAAACAGAATAGGGACAGGGTTTACTGGCATATTAGACATGAATACAGAAGTTTGTAAGAATGATCAACATCTTATCCATAGCCAATACCCACAAGAGGAGAAAGAAAGAAACTGACTTTTCACCCCATAAGTAAATATCCATTGAGAGGATCAGAAATCATGGTTGTGCATGGACATAAAGTATAGACAATCCTAATGAGATACCAATAAACCTCTGTAGCCAGATCTAACAGTGTAACATCTGTGAAATCACCAACCTACTACTGTATGTAAGAATTTATTTTGGTTATAATTTATAATCTTCACTCACTCGATGTAGTGCTGCTTTCGAGTGTCTGCCCTTTCCTCTCCTCCATCCTTCTTTCCTTACATCCTCTTCTGTCCTTCTTTCCTTCAGTCCTTCCTAAGTCCTCCTGCCTACGGGTGACTTTACACTCTCTCTTCCGTCTTTCTTTCCTTCATTCTTTCCTCTTCCTTCTGCTTGTGGGTGACTCTACACTGAGTGACAAGCCAAATGGTTTCCTGTACACCAGGAAACCATATACTACACTGGGTGGTAACCATATAACCAAATTTTGGAACCTGGTGGTTTAGTGGGTAATTATTGCACTCCAATTGGATTGAGCTGGTGAAGGTTTATATCCAAGGGATGGTTGGGGTTTATTGCTCACATAATGCCACTCAGGGATGAGTGAGGCTGGTCACTCTCATCTTAAATGTCAGGACCAATTGCCTAGCCCAGGCCTCCTACACTCCCCATGGGGCAACGTAGGATTGGATGATGAATGGATGGATTATCAATTTTTTTCTGTAGCCAGATCTAACAGTGTAACATCTGTGAAATCACCAGCCTACTATATAAGAATTTATTTCAGTTATAATTTAAAATCTTTCATCAATTTTTTTTCTCCACCATTCAGTTGCAAACTGACTATGACACAGACACTGGAGGAAAATAAGAAGCAGGTGCAGATGCTTCACTGTTAAAGTCTACTCAAGGTGGGTGACAGACTGTGCACCCTTTCATCCCTTGGACTTACTGTATTTAGGAAAATGGAGAATGTCAACCACGTTTTGCTCTCCAATGATGTACAGCAAGCACTAACACTCAAATCAGGGAGACTCTCCTCCTTAGGCAGAACCTAAGGTGATGACGAAAGCTAATTGAAGGAGTGAAAAGTTTAGGAGCTGCAAAACCCCGAACTCATATTTCCTCAGAAAGGACACAGCTTCCGATCACACTGACCCACTCTTCCTCCTTGCAGCATCCATCACAGCAATGTTACTGGCATCTCTACAACCTCAAAACAGACAATTCACTCCTCCATGGACTCTGCATTATTTCTTGTAAAATTTTAGAGATGGTCCCAATATCATCATTTCATCATCATCATCATCATCATCATCTTTTTAGCCACCAAAGTATAAGGTACTCTTTATTTCTCACCACAATACATGGCAATGGGAAGATGGTCCTCTCACTGACCTATTTGCTTGTGGTAGTCTGCAGTGGTACTGACAGAGTTCCTTATGTGCTTTCCCAGCCTCTATAACAAGGAAACTTAGCTCTTAGCTATGCGATATCCTGTCATTTATTAACTCATTCAGGAGTAATGCCACACCTCAGCAGCCTAAGACAGATCTGGGGATGGTGAATAAATCTGATGTCTTTTGTTCTTAACTGCAGTGGGCTGACACAGCATGATTCTATGCATAAACTATCATATAGAAAAAAAGGATGTAGGATAGTGATAAAACAGAATACAGTACTCAGGTACCTCCTGCTTAACTCTCAGAGACTGGGATACTACAGTTAAATAAATAAAATCACCTGAGAGCAGCCATAATAAACTCCCAAAGTGTTCCACTCACCCTTTATGGGATAAAGATGGATTTACCACTGGTCTGATTTAAAAACAATACTATACTTAATTTGCACATTTCCCTCCTTATCAAATAGTTCATTCAAGATAACAATCAGCAAGCTATAAATTCTGTTTCTTAATCACATACTATATCCCAAAGAGTGGTATAAATGAACTGGATGTTATTTTTTTTTATAAGTCCAGTGCACTGGTACAGTATCTATTTTCTGTTACCTAACACTGAAATTGGCTGGCAAGAGGTCTAAGTTCCCTGCTACGTAGTTTACTTGTACTGTATTTAGGTTATAAAAGCTTTTGCAGATCAAAAAAATCATAGCACAGTGCTACAACTTTGAATAAAATAACAACTGCACAGTGGATAATATGACTGCCAAAAATGTTTGGCCATGTGGAGAGGATGGAGGGTGAGAGACTGATGAGGTGAGTGTATGTGATTGAGGTAGAGGGGGGGAGAGGGAGGGGGAGGCCAAGGATGATATGGAGGGATGGAATGGAGAGGTACTGTATATGAGAGAGGGGTGTGTGAGTTAGGAGCAGGGCAGTGAAATGGCGGGGGACAGAGCAACGTGGAGGCGATTTGTTTATGGCCACCCCACGTGGGATTCGGGCGTCTGGCAACGGATAGATAGATAGACAGAAAAATGTACTCCAACTAAACTCATCATAATGTATTCATCTGATATTTTCCAAACAATTAGTTATTCAGCAATGCATGTCTACATCCGAAGGTCAGTTATTCAGGAATGTATACCTAAAGTCTCAGTGTTATACCTGTACTGTGATCTAGCAACAACAGTTAGGGCTGGCTAAGGTTGGGCTGAGTAGTGTATGGCAGTGTGATGCTTATGCTAGTGACTGGCCTCTGTGACTGAGTGAAGTAAGAAGCTAGTCACCAGCAAGCCAAATCTTACACTTTAACAAGCAAGGACTATAAGGCAAGCAAAGCATACCTCCCACATTAAAGCCAATTGCCAGTCAAGATTTTCAGGTCAAACCAAACACAACAAAAATTATGACTAGCAAATCACTACAAATTAATTATGTACAACCCTACAGTATTTTTTCAGGTCCCAAAGCAGCCTTCACAGGCAACAGAACTGAAACAATGAAATGTAAAGAAACGAAAGGACAGTCAATGAAAAGTAAAAATCCTCCTGCTCATCATCATCATCATCATCATCATCATCATCATCACCACCACCACCACCATTGTCTTAACCCTGGTTTCCATGTTCACTTTGGGTGGGTGGAGAGATTCACTGCCAGGCTCCTTATTTTCCTCCAGGTCACCAGGCAGAGGAGAAGGAAGACCCAGTTCTCTCTCTCTCTCTCTCTCCCTGTTCCAATTTCCCCTCTCGTGTGTCATTCGAACTACGAGGGTGACTGCTCAGTGGTGGGCAGCGAGGCACCATATTCTTATCCCAGCAAAAAAAGAAAAAGAGAGAGAAGGTGGAAGATATGTTAAATATTTGTTAACTGGAACTACTGTATAACTTGCCTTTCATCACTGGAAATTCTTTATCAAACAGATTTTTTTTCCCATTATCTTATAACTAAGCAGAACACATTCCTTAAGAGACTGGGTATGCTCAAGCAGTGTTGTAAGCAGGGTTCTTATTCTTGTTGCTTAAGAAGGTTCCCTAGCACTTCTTCCTTACTAGCTTATTTCTGTGCATGACACATTAACACTCTTGTGTAGTACGCTACTTAAGCAATCTATGTCACTGTCAACCCCTTCATTGTGATAATGTATTTTATAATTTACTATTGTTACCAGTAGATTACTGTATTTTCTTCAGCTCCGTAGAATCTTTTCAAATGAGAATGGCTGGATTTACCATAACCTGCACTGACCCTTCATTACCAGACATCTGTCCTAAGTTGAACAATTCATCCAATGGTAGGTAGAATGAAATTTTGATATACATCACCAGACTGACAGGGTTTAAAATTTATAAATAGCATAGAAAAGAATACTGAAATGCAATTTTCATGATGATATCACTATAAAAGAGGTTCCAGAAAGCCTTCAAAGCTCACAAGAACATGGACCCTCATCATGCCCATTCTCCTTGCCAAGCCAGCTAGTAAACTGTAACTCCCCGAACAATACTTACCATACATGCCATCAGCAGATCACCAGCCATATGCAAAAAACAAAAAGAACAATCTGAATATGGCAGAGCAAGACTAGGATGCTTCTTGATGCTGCAGTCACATTTGTCAATCTTCAAGGATCCAAAGACACAGCAAAATACTACATCCCAGGCATCTGAATGATTCCCTTCACAAGCACTTTTAGTTAGAGATTATCATTTACAACTGGGCAAAAAATTAAATTAATCATCATTAAGTGAAAGCGACTGTATTATGCCCAAATCAGAAGTAACAATAAAGCATGCATTTTTTGCCACATATGGCTCATAGCTCTTTAGATCTGTGAGTATATATGAGAAGCAAAAAGGAGATCAGGGATGGTGTGGTGCTGTGGAATATAAGTATACAACAATCAGGGAGGAGTCCAGGATAATAAAGAAGACATTGACATGGGTAACACATAAAAGGAGATTAAAGATCAATTTGATATTAAAAAGGGTAAGAATATCAATATGATGTTCTAATGTGCTAAAACAGAATGCAAAATTACATGAGAAAAAAGGTTTCCCATTACATAACCACAACCAATCTCCTTTACTTAAAGTTAAAATACTTGTATGCTGACCAAACTAAGCTGGAAAAAAGGAAAAGCAATACTATAAAACTCCACAACCACCAGTCTACAAGCTCTCTAAGAAAATAAATCATTGCTGTGTAACTCTGCAACTCAAGTTATCATTAACAAAAAGTACCACCACTTTTATTAGAGACTTATCTGCTAGGAATAAAAAAAAATCCCCACTCATTGATTACGTAGAAGAGATACAGAAGAAACCTCACAGATGGCTAAAATGTAGAAATCATACATCAACAATATCTAAAACTGATTACAACAGGTTCACATAAATTTTGTAATTCTCTTATGCTCTCTGCATGTCAGTTAATATGCAAGAAGAGTACTCAGCACTTTAATCCTCTGGCTACATCATTAACTTTCCTGCTGGTTCTTAGAAAACATAATTCAGCCAGCAACACTGAGTGTTACATGGAGGCCATTGAATTTAACCACATGTCACAGTCAAGAACATTTTATTTTGTATGCCTCCTGCCTCTCTTGTCACTACACCTTACTGCCACTCTGAAGGAATATGTAACAACAGTATTTAATAAGATATTTGGAAAAATACGATAATTCAGTGCATTCAAAATAAGTATGAAACACTGTTTGAACATAACTGTGAGGATTCCACTGTGCTGCATACATGTTAATTTCTCACTGCTTGGGAACACACAGTCCAATAATGGCATTTTCATTTGTCGAGCTATACCAACAGACATTACAATGCAGAATAATATGGTAATTTATAACTTACCACCACAGTATGGTCCATATTTTACATATATCAGTTTTCAGTCAGCACTACCAGTTCTACTCTGCATCACTTTCTACTTCCTTACTCTTTTTCATGCTTTATAGTGTCTGCAGCTGTACATCTACTGATTACATGGTTGATTACTTATTTAATGAAGTAGCCACAATGTCTGCTCCACACACCAGCAGACTGAGTCATCATCACAAAATGCAAGATAAAATGGGACAATATATAAAACACCCTGTATTATCTCACCATCAAATCATGCAGCTGAAATGGCCACTTTCACTACCATAAAAACCTCACACTTTCCCAGGATGATGAGGAGAGTGGTATTAGGAAACAAAAGAAATGCAAAAAATATTTTATATCAACATATTGCCTGATCAAATGGGCCATTCACTTACCATTCCATATCACCATCATCATCATCATCATCATCAACCTAATTACAGCTTACACAATGGGGACCTTCAACAGTGTATCCTTACTGAACCCAAACAGTCTTTGGTTAATATTAACCGGTACCATCCCAGGCATTTCTGCAATCTTATACCCACCCAATCCCGGGCCAAAAATGGAAAAAAATTTTATTGCATAAAACACTCCACAAGGATATATAAATCAAGGAAAAACAAAAAAAAAGTACTCCTTATACGAGAAATAAGAGCAGGATAGCCGTCTGTCGTGTTTTTAGCCCAGTTTCCCAAGCCGTGAGCGACGTTTTCCCACCCAGCTGGGCGGGATGAGAGAGAAGCGGGGAGGAGAATGGGGGATTCCCCATTCTCAATATCCTTCTCCACTGGCTCATATTCCTCCCCAGAAGTCATCCAGGTTTTCCTTTTCTGAAGAATCACTAAATGAAGGGACAGAAGGGTCTATGTGATAATTTCAACAGCTTCTTCCAGCCCAATGAGGCGGAAAAATGGCATGATTTTCGCGACATTCTGACACTATGATGGGCAGTGGCAAACTGATGTTATCCAGCCATGCAGAACCAAACTCAGTACAACAACTGCTTGAACACAGTGTTGCCAATACATTAAGCTACTCCTTAGCAAAAAATTAGCTAGACTGAAGCAGTCTGAGACACACTACAGTGCTCGAATTTTGCTGTCGGCACCATCACATCACTGGAATTAATCGAGATGTTTTGTACTGTCGGCACTATGCCGACAGCGGGATTGTACGGGTTAAATCACTCAACATTTTGGTTTGGGATAAAGGAACTTAATCATTAAGTGAAGGATACCTGCCACAGTGGGCAAGAGGTCTTCAAACCTGACAGCCAGTATCATTAAAGTTCAACATATTTTCCCCGCTTAAAAATTTTCAAATAAGTCAGGGGACACTCTGGATATGAGAGATTTTAATATGATGACACTTTTCACTACTCTAACCTTTACACAGGCTGAAAATTAATAAATCACCATTATAAATAGTACACTGAGTCAACTAAACTACCAAAGATGATTAGTGAATGCACAGACCAATTATTTTACCTTTTCACTGTTGTTGATGCATTAGTGCACTTTTGTCAAGAAGAACATAAGATATTGTACAACTCAGGGAAACCCAAGCTATCCAAGGCTTTAAAAACTAACTCAAGTAACTCTTTCTCTGCTACTGGTATAGACAAAAGCAATAATCAGCATCCTCCCAAGTGACAAAAGCCAAGGCCCTGTAATGCACATCAGATTCCACAGACTTTTCCAAAATACTGGATCACCATGGATTCACCCCCACTCTCACTCTATTTCGGAGTTCACCTTCTGAGTGGATGAACTGTTCATGGGTCCTTGGCTATGTCTGTTGTGGGGGATACTGATTATTATTTTCAAGTGTACACCCAGGAATTCTAGGTAAATGCCAAACAGTCTGTTTAGTCGAGTGAAATCCAAGTAGCAGTAGTGGTAGTGGCTGCTACCTCAGGCTCATCTGAATAAAAACCTGTTTAGCCTTTACCAGCACCCCACCATCTTTCTTCTGAAGGACAGGGAGAGATTGAGGGATATTTCTATAACCAGGCAGCTTCAACACCCATTTATATCAGTGCCACCACATGAAGGTATCCCTCTTCAGACCCAAGCCTAGCAGTCAAAGGGTTAAAGAAATACCATTCTACTGACCTTTAGGGGGTCCGAATAGCACAACATCCATGGCTTTTATGGTGATCTTGGAGCGATGTTTCGGGTCCTTGATACCCAAAACTTTGGTCAAGAACTGCTCGTTGTTTGCTGCCAGTCTGATTGCATAAGTGGAAATGAGATAATAACTACAACAGCGAATCATCATCATCATCATCATAATCCTGACCTTCTTTTCTCTGCTAGCTGTCTCCTGCCAGTCTGACTGCTTAAGAGGTGAGATAATAGCTACAACAGTAAATCATCAGCATTAGCATCATCATAACCGTTACCTTTTTTCTCTGCTCGATGTTTGCTGCCCAGTCTGACTGCTTAAGTGCAGGTGAGATAATAATTGTAACAGTAAATCATCATCATCATCATCATCATCATCATCACCAGTATAATCATTCTGACCTATTTCCCACCCAAGGAGAGGGTGAAGAAAAAGAAATAACACAACTCCTTGAAACTGATGCCAGCTACTCAATCACAACTGTGGCTGTGTTCCCTGCTTACTGGTATACTGTACAAAATTACACACTAATAATTTCTCTCCAGTGACATATTTTCTGCTTTATTGTTGCTATCTCTAGAGTTATATTCAGTCCAGTGAGGGTCATCTCTTATTTTACATCAGCTACTGCCAAACAGTATCACTCAGCTTAGGAGACCTTTCTAATGAAGAAGTGAAAGCCATAACAGACAGAGTATACAGTATCAGAATCTCAATGACCACCTATTATAATTCCCTCATCCTAAGCAAATCTTCCTTACCAACATTTAATATATTATGCATACTAACTATACGTAAGGTAAAATTATCATACAAGTATGAGTATCAGATTTAACTACATACATAATTAAACCAATTTGTTTCATAGCTTTGTCAAACAAAAACACACAAAGTAGAGTATCCCAATTCCAAAATTATTATTCCAAATGGATCAATTTTCAGTATTCCAGATTAATGATTTTAAAATTCAACTGGACTTCCTGGAAGAGGTAACTGATGCCAGCCCTGAACACATAAAAGCAAACTACTGCTTAAGTAAATTATTGTACTGCTCAACTGTGCATAGTACTTTTTTACATAGAGAGTACCCTTTATCCTGATACTGTACAGGTATAGCTTGGTCCCCAGAAATACAGATTTGGAAGACTCAACTGTACATCCAGCATTTCACCCCTTCACAACAATGATGTATTTTTATAATTTATTCCTTCTACCATATGACAATTTTATTCAGCTTACAAAACACCTTGCTTACCAAAGTGGATGAGGAATGCTATATCTCACTACTTCAGTTTGAAAAGTCTCTTGTAAGTTGACTATAATTGGTGCTACCAATAAAAAAAAAAAAAAAAATCACTGGGCTGAAGATACTTAATTCTGAACAGAGGTACAGTAAACCGGAAACTTGAAGGGTATGACAGTAACACAGCACCAGGGAAATACTGTACAGTGAATCACCATACTGCACCAAAACACATCAAATGACTCCAGAACATCAAAGGTATAAACATATCTTTTTCCCAACTTGAGAACTGTACCTCAGAGCATCAGTATGCATGTAAATTACTGCTGTCATTGTATATGTTGCTGAAATGTGCAGTTCCAGGGAGAAGTAACTGTTTACCCCCTTCAACCTAAGGAAACAATTCATATTGTATTCCTACTGGTATAAAAAAAATTTTTATTTAGACTACAGGATTAATGACGATGGCAATTAACAAAGATTATACCATACCCCTCCAGTTCAGAGAGTCTCTCCTGAACTAAATATAATAATCTGTAAATGGCAAGTACAAAACAAAAAACACAATAAGACTGAGAGGATC
Source organism: Coenobita brevimanus (assembly GCF_032717465.1). NCBI lineage: Eukaryota > Metazoa > Arthropoda > Malacostraca > Decapoda > Coenobitidae > Coenobita > Coenobita brevimanus. The sequence goes on from NC_137021.1 coordinate 1,895,794, forward strand.
AATTCATAATAGGATATATCAAGTGACTGATGCTACAGAGAGAAACATGGTAAAGAGCTATACACCACATCGTTGTTATATGTACTACATATAACTGGGTAATATTAATGACCTCTAGTTCCACGGATGGAAAAGTAATGTACTGTATATGGAATGTACGAATGTCACAGCAGTTTAGGTTACAATACAACTGTTGCTCTTGGTGGTAAAGTTCCAAGTAAACTATCATATCTGGGTAGAACACTGTTAGGTGTTAAGTAAGAAGAGCAATCATGCACCATTACCTACATCAAAACTATGCTCTGCAGAAATGTATGCCAAAAATAATCCAAACACTGAAAGAAAACAAACAGCCTGCATTAAAACGAAGGACAATTGCCAAACAGAAAACTTTCAACAGGTCTCTTTCCATGGTTATCTGCTTGTTCATGATAAATAAAGACAAAACAAAGCAGGTGTCGTCTGGCCAACAAATCTGTAGTAAGGAGCATAAGTGTAAGTGTATAGACCCTGTAGTATACAAGAAAAAACAACACTAAAGTTGGTCATCGTTTAAATTTTTAAAACTTCAAGTTGCTATATTATTCGGTTGCTGATAAATTACCACCTATACTTCACTTCAATTCACCTGTGATTCACTATAAAATTGCTTTGAAGCCTAAAATGAGTATAATTTTGTACTTTTAACTCTACAACCATGAACCAGAAGCATTACAAACTTAAAGCTGCTTCACTTAAATGTTGTTTTTTGTCAGCACACATCCAAGACTTTTACGTGAGGAATTACTTGACTTATGAGGTGTCCCAGGAAATGTGTGAGATAATTCAGGTTATTGTTCCTAGGCTGCTTTTGAGTAATAAACGCTATATCAACACAAGTCCAATGTTCAGCCATTACAAAGCTACAATTACTAATGCTCTTATAGGTCAAAAATTTAGCTCTGTGATGGCTAAGAATTGGACACATGTTGATATGACATTCCCTACTCAAAATCAACACCAGATTAATGTCCTGAAACTTTTTGCACATTAGAAGACACAGTGTTAAAGGCATCTGAGGTGGATGACGCCAAAGACACAGGTATATGGACGATACCACAGGGTCTAATTGGATGGGATGGGTGGGAAACATTACCAACACAAGACAATGATGGGGATGCACAGCTGGGGAGTCACCTGTCTAGGGAGTGCTGAGAAACTCTCCGCTTGCCTGAGGTAGTTAGCACGCTCAGTAGGGCACTGTTGGGCGTGGGGAGAAAGAATGATAGCGTGGAGGATGGGGATATATGAAAGAAGCGCAAAGGTACGACAGAAGAGAGCAATGTAACGGTAAGAAAAAAGAGCAAAAAGAAAATAGTACAGCAGGAAGATGATAAGACAGAGGAGAGATGAAATGTGAGCAGAGAAAGGGGAAAAGAGGAGAAAGATGAGAAGAGCATAGAAAGAACAAAGAAGAGAAGAGAAGAGCATAGAATGATGAGAAGAGAAAAGGACAGAAAGAAGAACAAAGAGAAGAAAAGAATGGAAAGGAAAGAAGAAACAAAAGGAAGGAAAAGAAATGGAAAATAAAAGAAAAAATATATATGAAAGGTAACGGAGAATGGAGAGCATAGATAAGAGAGAGGAGAAATAAGGGACGGAACATGAGAGAGGGAGAGATGAAAGAGGAGAGGAAGAGGGGGAAGATGACAGAAGGATAGTAAGAGAGAGAAATTTCAGGAGGGGGAGGTAATAAGTGGATGGACTAGCGATACTGCCAGTTTGTCAGCTGGATGTGTAAAATGCTGGACAGTCAGTGAACACTTGTGCTGCCTCATCTGGTCTGTCAATTTTCTTCTGTTAAATTTACTTCATGTTCAAGCTCAATGTCCGGAGTGACCTCTAATTACAACTGTGCCTTATTCTTGCTTATTTTTGCTACCTCTGAATTTTGTTACTCAATTATGACCTCTTGTACTGAGAAGGTTTGCCATCACCACCCTCATCTTTGTTCATATCATCATCATCATCATGGCCTTTTTTCTGACCTACAAGACAGGGCAAGGTAGAATCCAGGAAAAAGAAAAAGAGAATGTACAAAAGAAAGAGCCAGACATTCATTCATGCATCATTCAAGCTTTGGGAATCCTGACTCCAGGGGCTTGAACAATGTGTGAATAAATGTCTGGCCCATTATACTGCGTATGCTGTTGATGTTTTTCCCATTTCTGTGCTTCCTCTTTTCTTTTATCACCTCAATTATGTCCTTCAGTTTGTTTTCTTACCTATCTTACTTTCTATCTTCCAGCATTATTTCTAACACTGATCTCTCCACTGAACTTTAAGCATTTCTCAGTTTAGTCTCTAGTTCCCCAGTTCAAAAGTTTCCCTCTGTGTATGAACAGACAACCACTAAATTCAATTGTTTCCCCTGTCTCTTTCTAATTGTTGGATTCAATGATCCCTGATAGAGTCGTGGTGGAAAAATGTGCATATTATCACCAACTGTTGAAAATGATGCATCCAAGTCCACTACATATCAGTCAAGCATCAATGAATCCAGTGGTGAAATACAGTGGTAGTAGGACAGGCAAACAGACTTTCATATTTATCTGTAACTGTACTGTAAACATAGCAGAGGCCAGCTAGCATATAACTGACATAATGAAGGCAGGCAGCTGTACCAGGCACATTTGGGTCCTATTTTGTGGTTTCTGAGGGGGAAATTATCAGAATGGTGGAGGAACAGAACTTTTTTGTCACTTATCTCAGGTTGAATCAAATGGCTTGAGGTAGCAAGAATAAACCAATGTAATAAGCAACCTAATTCTTGGGGCTTAAAAATATACCATGTTATTTTTCACACTCTCTTGACCTTCAAATTTGCATTCTCCAGACTCCAGCTTTTTCCTATCATCCTTACTCTGATAACCATCAAGCTGCGTTATGGAATTAAAGCCTGCAAAGCCTAGCATCACCACACAGCAATTCATTTCACACAAATCATATACGGCCAACCAGGTTAACCCTTTCAATCCAATAATGTACTTTTGTGTTTATTCTTGCTATTACCAGATTATTTTACTGAACTTAGGACAGATCTCTAATAGTGTAAGGCACCAGTTCAAGAAATCTATTCTAAGTTGAATAAAATTAACTGGAGACTGCAAAAACCCCACCAGTTCAAGAAATCTATTCTAAGTTGAATAAAAGTAACTGGAGACTGCAAAAACAAAACAGAAAAAAAAAAATCTCTAGATTCAAGGGGTTAAGGCAGCCATGAAGAGAATAGTCATCCATCAATCATATGAACATTTTTTATAAATATAAAAAAATATGGGAGATGTGAGAGAGGAGCCATTCTGAACACAGTTCCAAACTGAATTCCCTGATAAACTTATGAGTATTTTCCTGTCAAAACACAGATTTGTTTATGCCAGAAGAACAAAAAATATGAAATAATTCTGCACTCTCACTTCCTGGCCCTTCCAACAAGACAAATCATACATTCAACATGGAACTGAATGAAAGTTTGTGAATTTCTGTCTTTGTATCTATGCATACATTACGGAAAATTCATAAACACAAAGAAACATCATAATCATACTCATTAGAAAAGCCACCTCAACTGTCAGTGCACTGATGTTGACAAATCTGCCAGGAAACATGGAGGTAGAACATATTACAGTAACAAAGAGGATGTTATTATTAGAAAAGCTGATAAAGCTGTTACAGCCACAAGTGTGATAACAAGTGGTGATATTATTTCAAATACAATGAACAATGAGAAAAATTTTAAAAAGAAAAAAAAAACAGTAATACATTAATACTGAAGCAATTCCACATAATTATTGATAAATAAATATTAGCCTTCTTATAAGTTATCCAACACTTATGAAACATCATACCAGTAGATATTTATGCTAACACCAATTCAAAATACATAAAATAAGGCTATGTACCTAAAAACGATCTTCACCTGATGAAACTATAAAATAACAACGAGACTCTGTTAGGGAAAAAAAAAAAAAAATGTGTGGAGTGTGGAGAAGGGGTCAGAATGTGGAATGAAACCTGAGAATGAGATGAAATCAAAGTATAGGACAAAACCAGAGTGTGGGGCTAGACTGGACAAAAACAGTGTAGGGGACAATATCAAGACTGTAGGATGGAATTAGGCTGTGGGTAAGAGGCTAGTGTGGGGAAATGCAGGAAACTGTCCAGGATATGTGAACTCTGATCAGCTTTGGAAAAGCCTTGCATACTGTATGGGTAAAGCTATTATCTAACTCCCCCAGGTCAAAAAGTCTATCCCAAGCTGAATAAAACTGTCAGAAAATGGCAAGAATAAAACAAAAAGTTATTCCTGGGCTCCAATGATGTATTTATAATTTTATTCTTACTCTTTCACACAATTTTAACATGAGAGACTTTTCAAACTGAGGAGTTTCTTACAGGAACTCACCAACACATTCAATATGAGATACCTTTCCTAAGTTAATTTAAATCATCTGGTAAAAGCAAGAAGAAACTAAGAAAATAAATCAATGGACTGCAGTGGTTATAATTTCCAACTAAGACATACTGAGGGAAATAGATAAATGAAAAGGAAAATCAATGGGCTAGAAGATTTATGTGATCCTGCTAAGACATACCATGAAGTGATGAATACAATGAAAAAGATGTTCCTGGGATGAATAGTTTGAATCATCATACTAAAACAATAAATGTACTAAGGACTGTAATCTAGGTGACAGAGTAAGCTTTGTAGCACCTATGCCTTAGCCACTTATTTTGGATACTTCAGTTTAATATTCTCTTGTACATCATATGGCTTTCATATTGACATCATTTGCATCAATAATGGAAGAGGAGAGTGATGTCTAGTACTGTATGCAGAATAAACTGTGGAAAAAGTTGTACAAAACTTCCAAAGCCATTTAAAATATGGGCCTAATACTTGATGAGGAAGAAATGTAAAACCAAAGAATATATCCCTGGACTGAACGGGTTAAGTGATGAGAGTAGGACGTACCGTGGGAGGATGGATCCATTGACAGCATTCTGGTAAAAGGTGTGGGCATATTGTTGCAACTCCACAGACTCTGCCAGCCATCCCACCGTCTGATCCACTGTCCAATTGTGTACCTGCAGAGCAAAGCTGGGTTATGGCAAAGGCTGAGGGAATGCAAATTACCATCATCATTTTCATGTGTTTTTTTCCTACCCCACTATTTGGTCTGCTGCCCAATTGTGCACCTGTGGAGTAAAGTTGGATTATGGAAAATGCTGAGCAGACAACAGTGAATAAATGGCAACAGCCACACCCATACTGCGCATTGCAAGGCATAGGGTCCCAAAGCTAAGCTAACATAGATCATTACATTTCAGGGTAAGTGACCAGTGCAATGGCTAGGGGCAAATCACTGGCCAAGGTACCTGGAGGAAATGGACAATCAGTGAAAAGGCTAAGGGTAAATCACCACATCCCTGGAGACATTTTGGTGACCAGTGAAAGGAATAAAGGTAAATCACTGGCTAATGTTCCTGGTCCATGCCCAAAACCCTCCAGATGCCAATTGGAGATTCAAATCAATGAGTAGATCATAAAGTCTTCATTCTGACAGGTGCCTCCAACCAATGGACCATCATGTGTCACAATGGGGACTATCAAAAAATAAGACAGGAGAGATGGCAAATATAATGTACAGAACACAGAGGACAGGAGGAAGACTAACAGTCAAAATGTTCAAAGCTTAAATAAGAAAAAGACAAGAATATAATCTGTCATCATTAGCTAACACATGTGATGAAGGTATAACAAGTTTGACCATTTTATATCATTACTCACTGCACTCATTAATGTGGACTTTAGGCAGATCAAGTCAAACGACCTAAGGTCTTCCATAAATGCCCTTTAAAAATTTGAGGGGTTCCTTAACTTTTGTGATCTACATTTTATGTATGTCTATTTGTATATCTATCTATTGCCAGACCACTTAACACTGCGAGGACTGGCCACACACTAATCATCTGCATGTCACTCTGTCCTCTGCCATCAGGCTGTCCTCTCTCCAGCTCACATCCCTCTCTCTAATAAACCTCTCCATTCCAACCCTCCATCTCATCCTTCAAATACAGTGCCACTAATAATAATTCCCAGAATGAAACACTGGAACATAAAGCAACTGTTACTGGGGAGAAGAGAGAAAAGGTAAAAGAACAGCGAGTGCCAGTGAAACCTAAAAAAAAAGAGGGGGGGGGCAATTGCTCGGGACAGCTGCAGGAAATTACAGAAATAGCTAGAGGAGTATGCCAAACAGAGCTGGTGGGGAGATTTATCATGTTGGTAGAAAAATTCTGTGCAAATATTTGAATGAGAAGAAAAATTACATGCAAATATTTAACTAAGGGAAAAATTATATGCAAATATCTGAATGAGAATAAAATTCCATTCAAGAAACTGAGTACAAATATTACTGTACATGCAAAATATTTGAATGGGTATAAATGCTAAACCCACATGTCTGAGTAAGTGCAAAAAAATTACAAGTAAATATATGAAAGCACAAATATTAAATTACATCCATTTCAATACTGTGGGCAGAATCCACAAATAGAAAAAAAATAATAATAGCAGAAAAATTATTATCAACAATGTAAGGGCCATACATCCAATCATTTTGCTCTCAAGCCTTTAATGCTTTCATCATCATCATCATTACTTTTCCTTTCGTGAGGTAATTTTCAGAAGACAATGAAAAAGAAAGTACAGAAGTGGTAAAAGTATCGACAGAATGCCAAGTGAAATGGGCCAGACACTCATTCACACACCATTCAAGTCCCAAAAAACCTAATTCCACCTCACAGGCCTAACCATCAACATGTAATAATCTCATGAGGTAAAATGGTAAAAGGAGAAAGCTGAAGTGTAACTGTCCTCGCTACATACCTCTGACTGTTTCCAGATGTACCAGAGTTCTGCCACGGAGATGTACTGGTCATTGTTGTGGTGGAAACTCTTCTGCCTCTTCTCATATCCCTTGTGGTACTGCAACTCTTCTTTCAGAAACTGTTCAAAGGGTAAAAAAAAATCTTAATGATGAACTTTATGATTCTACTTACCTAACACTGCAATCACATATCCACTCATACTTAACTCATCACAGGAATTTCTCCCCCTGTCCAAGGGTTAATACTGTACTGTACAAATACAGAAGTTTTGGGATGACATTAAGATAATGAGAATTCAATTGTATCTCAGATCGCTTATATATTTTAGTTTATGTCACAAATGCTGTTACAGTACTACTACAGAATAGACAATATGATAACAGAGCACTACAAGAATTTGCTCTACACAACCAAGCCCCAACACAGGTAGGACAACATTTCTTTTGCAATAAATACATTATTGTAAGCAAACATTCTCTACATAACGGTGTACTTCATCATTACAAGTCATCCATTTAATGTTCTTTATTGTTGTTAAGACCTCAGTAAAGCTGAACTGTCAATGTTTCACTGCTACCCATGAAGTTGATTTGACACTTTTCCTCAATTTACTGTTTTAACTACTGTACATGTAAAACACTGTGACATTTTAGAACACATTCCAATTTAAAACAAGGACACTTTCAAGAGCTAAGGGCAAAAGTTTGCCTAATATTCCACCTCCTCTACTTCTCACTTTTCTCTGCTGGCTAATATTCAGAAGCAATGAGAGGTTTTGTAGGTTTTTCTGCCCACAAATGATGCTCTTTGATATGATGCTTTAGGGAGAAAAGTGACAGACATGGCCAAAGTGTGAAGCAAATGCAGTGGCTTTGCAGACAAGCTTCTGTTCCTTGGTGTACTACTGCAGACTAAGAATGATTCACTTCCTTATAATATTTATCGAGAGTGTGAGCAATGACTTTCAAAACCTGGTATTCTGAACAGTGATGGCCAACAAACATCTCTGAAAATTATGTTAGAGTATCATAATTTTTTGACTAAAAAATGGATCAATATGACTGTTTGCAAAAGTACTCAACAATCTTTACAATGTGTATACGTACATCAACAGACTCTGCCAAATCAATATCACCGCTGCGGTCATCATCCAACTGGTAGTGGAGGGATCTGATCGCTTCATAATTGGGCACCTCCTCTGGCACTAGACACAGCTCATCCACCTCAACACACCCTGGACAAATCACATAAATAATAATAATAATAATAATAATAATAATAACAACCACGGTACTTGTAATGGTAATAGAAGTATGAAAAATAACACCAATAATAATAATAATAATAATAATAATAATAATAATAGCCCACTTGGTGGTCTGGTGGTTGAACTCTAGGGTAAAAATGACATGTTTTCATGTTACAGTTCAAGGGCACAGAGGTGAACACGGGTTTTTCTTTCTATGTCACATAATCTGATATAGTAGACCTGCCTTGCATCTGTCTCTGTCTCTGTCTCTCTCTCCTGTAATCTTGCCTTGGGTTCCTGTACTCCAAGGAGGGCAATATGGGGTTGGTCATTACTGGATACTTTATAATTCCTTTGTGAGATTAGTTATACCCTCAAGAGGCCTAAGAACTACACCAAGATGCATTTGAGAGAAATGTTTAAGAAATCGACACTGTTTTGCTGCACATCACTGCATTCATTCATTCACCCATCGTCCAATCCTATGTTGTCCCATGAGGAGCGTAGAAGCCCGTGGCTATGCAAGTTGGTCCAGACATTTAAGATGAGAGTGACACCTTCACTCATCCCTGAGTGGCATTACTTGAGTAATAAACCCCAACCATCCCTTGGATATAAACCTTCACCGGCTCAATCCGATTGGAGCTCTGTAATTACCCACTAAACCGCCAGGTGCCAAAATTTGGTTACTGTATCTGGTTACCACCCAGCATAGTAAATGGTTTCCTGGTGTACAGGAAACCATTTGGCTTGTCATTAAGTGTAGAGTCACCCACAGGCAGAAGGAAGAGGAAAGAATGAAGGAAAGAAAGAGGAGGGAATGTAAAGTCACCCACAGGCAGAAGAACGAGGAAAGAATGAAGGAAAGAAAGACAGAAGAGGGAGTCTGAGGTCACTCATAGGCAGAAGGATGAGGCAAGAATGAAGGAAAGAAAGACAGAAAAGGACTGAAGGAAAGAAGGATGGAGGAGAGGAAGGGGCAGACACTCGAGAGCAGCACTACATCGAGTGAGTGGATGGTGAGA
>NC_137021.1:1907500-1910000 GCF_032717465.1 Coenobita brevimanus
GTTGGAAGGGAAGGGACATGGAGGAAGAAGATGGGGAGAAGAAGAGGGAAGAGTTGCATTATCTGGTAAATAAATGTGGATCGCCAAATATCGGGGAATGACAGATGCAAATGGGGTGGAAAGAAAAGGGAGGAAGGAAGGAAAAGGAAACAGAAGGAAAGGAAGGAATGGGGTGGGGAAGGGGAGGAAAACGGAAGGGAAGAGGGAGAAGATAGGAAATTAGAATAGGGAGGAGTTAGGAGCATCTGGTAAACAAAAGAACATTGGGAGTTTTCGGGGAGGCTTCAGCCGGGAAAGGTGTGGAGGAAAGATGGAATGTGAAAGGAAGGAAAGAGGGAGGAAAGAGAGGGAGGGAGAGAAAAAAGTAGAGATATAGGGAAAAGTGGACAGAGGGATGGAATGAGGGGAATGGGAGAGATATGAACGGAGGAGATCGGAGAAGCAGGGGGGAATGGGAAGACAAGGAGGAGACAAGGGGATGGTTGAGGATGTTCAAGGCTAATTTACTAAGTGTTAAAAGGTTAAGCTCAAATTTCTCTCTCTCTCTCTCTCTCTATCTTCAAGCGAGCTTTGCCAGTCACCACACCTGCCTCTGTTTCCTCTCACACTGCCTACTCTACCAACCTACCAACTTACCACTCTCCCGGCTCTTCTTACCTACCTATCCTACCCCGCCTGCCTGTCTGCCTGCTTACCTCATTGCCACCCATTCTTGCCTCCCTACCTTGTCCTGCCTTCTTGTCTGCCTGTCCAATCCTCCCTTTCTGCCCCTGTCCTACCCCTCCAACCTGCCTGCTTCCTCCCTACCTAACATTCTTCTCTACCTTACCTCCCTGCCGCTTCCCTCTACCCTCCTTGTCTCTGTCCCACCTTAACCTCCTTGCCTGCCTCCCAACCTACCCTGCCTGCCTCTCTGTCGACCCTTCCTGCCTACCAAGCCTGCCTCTGCTTACTCTGCCTGCCTCTCTACCTACCGTGCCTTCCTCCGAATCGTTTCCTGCCTCTCTTCCAACCCTGCCTGCCTGGCCACTGTTTCCTGCCTACCACAACGTTTATCATCTTGACTTCCTCTGTCAGTGTGGATTTCTTCTTGTTTGTTTACTTGCTTGTCTGTTTATTTACTTGCTTGTCTGTTTGTTGATTTTCCTTTGTCGCACAACTTTTCACCGAATTTTATCGCCTCTATCCTTTACCTAGCACCTCCACCTCTTCCTCCTTTCCTTCTTTCCTTCTTTACTATTTTTCTTTTCTTTCTTCCTCCCTTTCTTGCTTTTTATCTTAGTTATTTTTATAGTTTTTTTCCTTCCATTCTCCCTCATTTCTTCCTTTCTTTCCTTTTCTCTTGTTCTTTCTGTAATTCTTTATTCCTTCTTTCCTTCCTTCCATATTTTCTTTCGTTTATTCTTTCTTCCTTCCTCCTTGTTTCTTACATTCTCTTTTCCTTCTCTTCCTTCCTTCCTTCCTTCCTTTCTCTTCTTCCTACTCTTTCATTCTTTCTTCCTCCTTTCCTTTTCCTTCCTTATAATTTTTCCTTCTCAGATCCTGCCTAAGTCTATCCTTATCTACTCCCCCATTATACACAGCCCACTTCCTACCTTCCAGTCATACCTACCTTCCTACTTACATGCCTGTCTACCTTCCTACCTACTCATCTACCTACCCAAGTACACGTCTATCTACATTCCATTTATGCTATACCTACCTACTTATACTTATCTACCTGTCAAGTGTAAACCAACCAACCTACCTTCCTACCTACCTACCTACTTACCAACCATCCAGCCAACCAATCAACATCTAACCAACCAACCTTCCTACCAACAAGCAATCAACCTACCTCCCTCCCTCCCTCCCTACTTACCTACCATCAACCAACCTACCTACGTAAGTACCTATTTATCTACTAACCAACCATCCAACCAACCAGCTAATCTTCCTTCCATCAACTATCCATCTACCTATCTACTTACCTATTAACCAACCATCCAACCAACCAGCCAATCTTCATTCCATCAACATACCCACCTACCTACCTACCTTCCTACTTACCTACGTCCCTACCAGCACTCTACCCTGCCATACCCTACGTGTCAGCCGGTGTCAGCGTATTACCTGTGTGGTGTGGCTGATAATGACTGATAAACACCTACGTCACTCCCAGGGTTCGGAAATAAACGTGGAATTAACCCAGCATCATCACTACGGGTATCATTATTATCGTGTACTCGGTTTTGTAGGTAGTAGTAGTAGTAGCAGTAGTAGTAGTAGTAGTAGTTGTAGTGGTAGAAGTAGTATCATTATCATCATCATTATTATCACCACAACCACAACCACCACCATCATCATCATCACCACCAGCACCATCACCACGACCTCTTTTTCCCTCGTAAGGATAAGACAATATTATAAATAACTAAAACATTTTCTCATACACAAAATAAGTAGCTAAATGAAATGAACTAATATAAAAGTACAAAAAATGAGACAAAATAAAAAATAA
>NC_137021.1:1915000-1927500 GCF_032717465.1 Coenobita brevimanus
CTTTCCACTCTCTGCCTCCTCCTTCCCTCACTCCCTCCATTATTCCTCCACTCCCTCCACCCATCCATCATCCTTCAAATTCCCTCCCTCCCTCCATCCCCCATCCCTCCATTCCCTCTCTCCATCCCTTAAACCATTACCTTTCCACTCTCTCCATCCCTCCATCCTTTCCTCCATCACTCTCTCACTCTCTTCCTCCCTCAACCTCTCACTCCTTCCCTTTCTCCCTCCCCCTCTCCCTCCATCACTCACTCTCTTCCTCCCTCACCCTCTCACTCCTTCCCTTTCTCTCTCCCCCTCTCCCTCCCTATTCCTTTCGCTCCCTCCACCCCATCCTTCATCCCTCCCTCATCCCCCTTATTCCATCCTTTCCATTACCCCTCCCTCACCTCTTCAATCCCTCTATCCCTCCCTCCCTCTTCCCTCACCCCTCCCTCACTCCCTCCGCCTTCTTGGAGGATTAGGTCAATATAAAAGGAGGGGAGATAAGAAAGTAAAGACAGAAAAATGAAGACGAGAAAGAGAGAGAGAGAGAGAGAGAGAGAGAGAGAGAGAGATGGTATAAAAAGTGTGAGATATGAGAGTGGCAAGAGAGCGTTTTCTCCTCCTTCTCCTCCTCTCGCATGCCCCTCCCTCCCCTCATAATCTTGGCACACGTAACAATTCCTCTCTCTCTCTCTCTCTCTCTCTCTCTCTCTCTCTCTCTCTCTCTCTCTCAAAAAGAGAGAACAAGAGTGATAATGTGATTAGTCGGTTTGTGGGCTACGTGTGTAAAACCAAACTACTGTACTACTGCACTAATCCCGTCAATGGTGATGGAGAGGAGCGCCTTCGTGTGGTGGCACGGAATTAACTAGGTGGATCAACTGCCGATTATACAGACGTCTCTCAACTACTTCCCTAATCCCCCAAAAAGGAGGATGGTGGACTGCAGAAAGGTAGCTTCAGCCTGCAGTCCACTAAGTTTACATTTAGATGAGCCTGGCGTTGCAACTACTCCTATTACTACTACTACTATAGTCGCGGCGCACGACTCTGAGGTTTTCATTATCGTACCCTGGCAACCTACCATTCAAAAGTGTTTCCAATTTTGTATCATATCATACACGAATATTATTATTATGCACGACTATGTTATACACGAATATATTATACACGAACATTTTTTTACACGAATCACATGCGTCTCATGTTATACACGAAATGGGAAGCACTTTTGAATGGCAGGTTGCCAGGGTACGATAATGACAACCGCGACTATACTACTACTACTACTAATACTACTACTAATACTACTGCTAAGGAAGGAAAGAGGGAACGAAGGAAGGAAGGAAGAAAGGAAGGTAGGAAGGAAGAAAAATTATGACACTGTAGAAGTTAACCCCTGTAATGTAGGGACTTTAATCATTTTTGCTGCTGTCATAATTCTCTCTCTCTCTCTCTCTCTGTTCTTACCTAACTCCATCATTACGGTTCAGGACTGAGTCATGCTCGTAACCTCACGCATCTTCTTTTATAAGTCTAACGTACATGTGTGTGTATGAATGTACCGGTATGTATTTATATATTTACTGTTGTGTGTGTGTGTGTGTGTGTGTGTGTGTGTGTGTGTGTGTGTGTGTGTGTGTGTGTGTGTGTGTGTGTGTGTGTGTGTGTGTGTGTGTGTGTGTGTGTGTGTGGTTTAAAAGCATCTGGTGACATCAGCCTCGGAGATAATGATGATAATGAACTTTTACAGTGGCAAGGATAAAATAAATGAATAAATAAACAAATACATAATACTACGAGTTATTAAACCTTATGCAACGATAGGCCACAAGGTGAAGGGCATCGCATTTCTTAAGTAAACATCAAACCCCAACTGATTTTTCCCATCTAGTTTTTTTTCCGAAACATTAGCGCTTCACACATCCATCACTGACCCCTTAACGACGAGATATTTCCTGAGTAAAATCATTTGTGTGGAGCAAGAACAAAAGACGTCATGGTACTGAAAAGACCAATTACGATGACTTGGGTTCTGTGATAAGGTACAAGGAAATCATGCCTTCATATTCGGCCGGTCAATGAACCAAAGATTTTTTTTATAATACAGATGGCTTGTCTTGTATCTTGACAGCTGACATAGGTCCGTATTCTGGTAGGTTGAGGATGCTCCCTAACGTCTCCTCCTTAGCGATTTATTTTATTACACCTTGCTCTTCTGTGTTACAAAAATCCTTCCAACACCGCCATATTCTGCAACGTACAAAACGATATAACCAACCATGTCCAAAAATCATTCGCTAAGGACGAGGTGTTTGGGAGCGTCCTTAACCGACGAGAATACGTGCGCAAGACTTTCAATAATCGTTTCACTATGATTTTCTAAAGGCAATCCTATACCGTATAAAGCTTTAATTTACTCAAGAGAAGGTCCTCATAGCGAAGGGATTGGAAACCATATCCAAGAAGTCCTTCAGCACAAAGACGTCTTTTGTTACTTTGTTATGGCTACTTCCAGGCGATCTAATCAACTCTGAAGCGGCCCTGGGCAGAAAAGGGGTCAGCCTGAGGTGGGTGCTAGAGGGGAACACCTTCACGTGGTGGCACAGATATAACTAGGCGGCTCTACTGCCCAGCTATAAAAACGTCCGTCTACCTCCCTACCCCAGAAAGAAGAATGGTGAACTGCACGAGATTGATAACACAAAACTGCAGTTGAATGGATTCACGTTTCAGATAACACTAGGGCAACAACACCAACAAAAGCAACAACGGGGAAAAAGAGAGGAAGGGGATCGTATTTCTAAGGGATCCCAACCACTTCACACGATAAACAAGTCTATGACCACACATGGTTTTGGTTTTCTCATTATTATTTTTCATTTTAATATTCAAGTGTTTGGCAGCTGTGTGAGTGGCTGCAAACGTACTGTATATACGAGAAATAACACAGCTTAAGCTTAGAAGAATTTATACACAGAGCTCCTGGTCCTTGAGGAACAGACTGGAGAATGTAAGCGAGGGGGTGAGTGTTGTGTGGTCACCTTGGAGGGATTAAGGGAACTGCACTTTGAACCAAGGCTAAGAACCCGCGCCCAGTCTACACAGGAAGATGCTATCCCTATCTTATCAATTCATAATATGCACAATTATCACCAGATGCTTAACATCAGGATCTGAAGTGGTCATACCATAAACTTTACGTACCTGGTACCTGTTTTTATCCGCAAACACTTGTATCTTGGACATAAACACGGCGATTTACATAATATGCATGTGTGTGTGTGTGTGTGTGTGTGTGTGTGTGTGTGTGTGTGTGTGTGTGTGTGTGTGTGTGTGTGTGTGTGTGTGTGTGTGTGTGTGTGTGTGTGTGTGTGTGTGTGTGTGACTATAGTTCATTCACTTTAGCTTGGCGGAATTTTCGTCCTTTTGCAGCGTATTGCCAGTATCTCAGTCTCAAAATAAGACAGCACTACGACCCTGCATCGTTTCCACAACACTTCCTCGTAGCCAGCATCGTATTATAATTTCTTGTTACAGCTCAGGATGCAAGAGGAAGAGATGGGAATATACGGTACTTTAACTAGGCATAAAATTTGTTTCTCCATCTTGAATGCTGAATTATAACAAGAAATCAACACTGGACTATGATACTATACCCTTTTTTACGCTAACCTGGCCTAAAATTGTCATCTCTTCATCTTGTACGCTGAGTTGTAACAATAAATTGGGACTAGGATACGGTGCTAGTCACAAAGGTGTACTGTGGAAAGGATGTAGAGCCATAATATTATCTTTCTCTTCCAATGAGCTACGTGAAATAAGCTGCGGACAAAAATCTAGGCAAGAGGAGTAAAAACAGTATAGCCAGTAAGAAGTATTATGGGAAGGATGGTCTTATTCCGCCACTGAGCTACGTGGAATAAGCTGCAAAAGTACGAAAATCTCTAAGTTACAATAAACCAACTATAAAGCGATCGCAGTATACTCATATGTGGCATGTACTTCACCTCTGACCTTATATGAGTGTGGCACTGAATATTTGATTGGGTAGGAGTGTAATGAACCTGTAGGTGTATGTGTGTGTGTGTGTGTGTGGCCCATTTGGCATGAGATCTACCTGTCAACTCCAGATGATCAGATTAACAAAATGGATGACACACACACACACACACACACACACACACACACACACACACTAGTACCCACACACAGATACACAAACTCTACACAAACGAGGGGAGAATTCGCTACTAATGGCCATCCCGGTCCACAGCCGAAATAGCCCATGAAGAGAGAGAGAGTTGACGGTGTGGAAGGGACGCTGGGAAGGTGTTTTGTTTCCTGCATAAAGGGACCGAGGCAGACATGTTGGTGACGTAGGAGGAGAAGGGGGGAAAGACGAAAAGGGGAAGACAAGGCGCAGTGAAAAGGGAAGGATGGGAGTCAAAGGGGAAAGCACAGGAAGCAGGGAGTCGAGGGGCAAGGACCAGAAAGTACAGTCAAGAAGAAGTGCTTTGAAAAGGATGCAGGTCCACAGTACAGTCTTTTTCTGGCATTAAGGAATGGGAATTAAGCACCAAAAGGACAAAAATCTCCGCCTAGTTATAATGAATGAAATATAAGCGTAAAATAGCCAAGTCCATATCTTTGGTTTGAGTTATAACATATCATAAACACTAGAATAAGGTGCTAGTCAGGAAGAAGTGCTGTGGAAAGGATGTAGAGCCGTAGCAGTCTATTTTTTCCCCCCAAAAAATGGACGAACATTCGGGCCAAGTTAAGGTGAATGGGATACAGCTAAATTGGACAGAGGATGGGCAACCAAATGCGTCCCAGTACCGGTATACTCCATTCATCCTAACCTGGCCCAGATTTTCGTCCTCTTGCAGCTTATTTCACGTAGCTCAGGGGCAAAAATAAAAAAAAAAAACTACGACTCTACATGCCCTCCACAGCACTTCTTCGTGACTAGCATCATATTCTACCATAAATAAAATAGTCTTGTACTGCCTATATAATGGAAAAGAAAGGTGTCATCGGACTGAATGGGTTGAGTTAATTTATGCATGTGTGTAAAGGTCCTTCAGTGGGGTCTAGGTCGTCAAGATTCTCTCTCTCTCTCTCTCTCTCTCTCTCTCTCTCTCTCTCCGCCTGCCAATTTACAGTTACATACATTCGTAAACACCACACCACTACGCGCTTCAAATCACCCCACTAAAAATTAAGACTCTCACTAAAATGTTCACTAAGTCTTTCTTTACTCTATTCACACACACCCACACCCACACTCATACCCACACCCACACCCACACCCACACTCATACCCACACCCACACCCACACCCACACTCACACCCACACCCACACCCACACCCACACCCACACCCACACTCATACCCACACCCACACCCACACCCACACCCACACTCATACCCACACCCACACCCACACCCACACTCACACCCACACCCACACGTCTGTTTGCTATTATTCTGGCTACGTTCAGACGGTTTTATCTAACTTACAAGAGACTCTCAAAAGGAGAGGTGAGGAATGAGAGGAGACGGGAAGGGGCTAAGAGAAAGGTGAGAAGAAGGTGAAGATAGGTGAGGAGGGAGAGGGGGAGGAGAGACGAGAGGGAGAGGGGGAGGAGAAACGAGAGGGAGAGGGGAAGTCAGAAGAGGTGGGTAGCGAGGCGAGCAGGGAGGGAGGGAACAGACAGAAGGGGAAGGAGGTCAGGAGAGGTGACGGGGGAAAGAAGAGGAGGCGAGGTGATGGGGAGAGGAGGGGAGGAGAGATGAGAAGAGAAGGGGAGATATAAGAGGACAGGTGTATAGAACAGAGGATATATGGGGGTGAGGGAGAGAGAGGAGGCGGGGAGAGGTGGGGGGAGAGATAAAAGAGGGACTTCCACTGAGTTTGTGGGGTGGATGCTCACAAGCTAACGCCAGTCCGCAGCAATTCAACAACCACCCCTACACCATACCACTGGCTATTTCAACTGTTTTCTCTTTCACCATCCGTGCCATGTATCTGTCCTACCCTCCTCCTAACCCCCTATGACTCTGCCCTTTAGATGTGAGGAATAGAAAGGAGGGGAGGAAAGGGAAGAGGGAAAGGGGAAGGAAGACGGGAGGTGAAATGAGAGAGGAGGATAGAGAAGGGAGAGAAAAGAAGGACTGACATGAAAGGGGGAGAGGAGGGGTGGAGTGATGAAGCGAAGTGATACGTGAGGGAGGAGAGAGAAGAGGAGAATGCCGGGAGGGTGGGGAAGGGAGGAGAGGTGATGGAGGGAAAGTGGAGAACGAAGGGAAAGGTAAGGAGTATTAGGGGTGGGGAGGAGAGAGGGCATACGGTGCATGAGAGCCATAAATCATATAAAAGTGGGAAGAGGGGATGCAGGAATGAGAAAGGGAAGGAGGAAGAGAGGGAGGAGGAGAGGAAGGGAGGTATGGGAATGGAAAGGATGGAGGAAATGAGATAAGGGAAGGGGAGAGAGTGAGCAAAGGCTGAGAGGGAGGGAGGAAGGATAGGATGAATGGGAAAAAGATGGATGAAAGGAAGGAAAGAGGAATGGCAGCTCCGGGGAAGAGACGAATGAGGCAGGGAGGAAGGAACAAAAACGAGAGGGAGGGAGGGAGGGAGGGAAAGAGGACAGGAGGAAGGGATGGTGGAATGAGAATGAGAGGGAGGGAGGGAGAGAAAGAGGGAGGAAAGGAAGGAGGGAGAGAGGGAAAAGAAGGAGGGAGGGAGAGGGGGTGGGGAGGAGGCTGGGAGGAATGAGGAAGCGGTAAGGGAGGGAACGAGTGCTGCGGAGGGAGGGAGCGAAGGTGGAGGAGACAAGGAGAGACATGAGTGGGCAGGAGGGAAGGGGAAAAAAAAAAAAAAAGCAAGAGTGAAGAAAAGTGAGGCTAGGAATGGAGGAGACGAAGTTCAAGAAAATGAAAGCAAGAATGAAAGAAGAAAGCTGGGTTACGACTGAGAAACGAAGATGGAAATGAAAGGATGAAGGAAGAAAATGAAGCTGTGAATGAGGGAGGTGAAGATAGAGATGAAAAGGAAGAAAATGAAAGCAGAAGTGAGTGGAAAAATGAAACTAAAATTGAGGTGAGACGAAGTATGAAGATCTACATGAAGAAAATGGGAGTAAGAGGGAGGGAAGAGAATGTAAGAAAGAATGAAGGAAGAAGAAGGAAATAAGAGTGAGGGAAGAAGAAGGTAAGAGTGAGGGAAGAAGAAGGAAATAAGAGTGAGGGAAGAAGAATGCAAGGAGGGCAAGAGTGAGGGAGACGAATATGGAGATGTAAGGAGAGGACCACCTGAATCTCTCATCATCACCGTCATCACGAACCTGCTCCCTCACCACCACGCCACTACCATCACCATCACCACTCTGCCCCCTCACCACACGCCACTACCAGCATGTATCTATACTCCTTCACAACTACCGTCACCACCACCACAACTACCGTCACCATCACCACCACCACCACTACCGTCACCAGCATCACCACCACCACAACTACCGTCACCACCACCACCACCACCACCACCACTACCGTCACCAGCATCACCACCACCACCAACACAACCACGAATCTACTCCCCTACAACCACCACCACCACCACCATCTCTAACACCAATCTACAACCTCACCCTCACCACCACCAAAAACACCACCACACCTACTCTAACCATCATCACCACCAACTTAGCCTTTTCATTCAACACCTCCACCATCATCACCACCACTATCATTACCACCATCATCTTCATTAGCACCATCACCACCACCACTACCACCATTATCATCACCACCACCACCATCATCATCACCATTACCACCATCACCACCACCACCACTACCATCACCACCATCATCATCATCATCATCATCATCACCAGCAGCACTATCATCACCACCACCATCATCTATCGTAATAAAGCCCTAATTAACTTCAAACAGACGACAGCTACATAGAAAACAGTGCTATTTATACGTCATTAGTTACCTTTTCATCGTAAAAGCACGGTAAAAATCTCCATCATCCTTATCACACAGTAAAAGGGTAAATGAATTCAGACTGGAAGAGAGAGTCATACAAAGCAGTATTACGTCATCGGCTACGTGGCCACCGGTAAAAATATATTATCAACAACATTAATCTCGGGTTTTATCAAATATAATATCAGTCCAAGGACGACTGCGCTGCTAGGTCACTCACACGCTGATACACATTCAGACACACATACACATACACGTGTGTGTGTGCATACAAACAAAGATATACAGATGTAGATAGACAGATAGAGAGAGGGGGGGATACAATACGGCCTTATTTTTAAAATAATCTGCAGCTTTTCTACTGAATAAACAAATATACAAAGTACACCATTAGCCTAATGCTTATACCTATGGTAAAACTCTGAGATACTATAAATGTTTCCGTGCGTATGATGCATTTGCTTATATTTCTGAATATAACAACAGAGTTCCATATACACCTGGAGACCTTGAGGCCCACGTGAACCAACACGTGTCCGTGTCCGTGGAGATTGAAGGTGAGTGTTATGAGGGCAGGTGTTGTGGCGGCGGTGATAACGTGTGCGGCATGCTGGATGACGCTCGAAGGGCCAGAGGTGGAGGTGATGGTGGTGCTCAGAGGTGTGATGCTTGCATGATACGGGCGTGCTGGTGGTGGTGCTGGTGGTAATGATGATGATGATGATATGGAAGGTGTAGTGCTGGCATAACAGTAGCTTGATGGTGGTCATTCGATTGGTCATTTGTCTTCTTATTTATATATATATATATATATATATATATATATATATATATATATACATACATACATACATACATATGGCACTTGTGTGAGCATCTAATGAGGTAGAACAGGTGTGTTGATAATGACCAGGTGAACATGTGGTACATTACAATACGGCCTTCGCACCTGTGCACGGCCCCATCACCCACACAACCCCCTGCAATGACTCACACTCACCTAACAACATATACTCGCTTCATAAGCTTTAACATTTTAAATTATAATAGCACGGACTAGTTCTAAGCATATTAAAGTTGGTACTTTATCCCTTCCTGCTCCACCCTGCCTCTACCTCTCCAATAATTTTATCAGCTATATAAACAGTCTTCCATTAGGAATCAGCGCAAAATAAATAAATAAATAAATAAACTAAAAGCTAAAGATAAAGGAGGCATCAGGCTGGGGTGGGGATGGAAGGATGGGGTGGCGAGGTAAGCAGAGTGCCTGATTAAAGCTGACATGGATACAGGTGACATAAGTAACCTAGACTATTTTACAATATGTGAAAAGAATACACAACTATCTATCTGCCTATCTACCTGTCTATATATCTATCTATCTACCCATCCATCCACTTTCCTCCCTGACGCATCATATCCAACACTATCATCTATGGACAGAGAAACACATCAAGTCTCTCTCAGCTCAGGAATATTAACCGGTAGAGGGAAGCAAGAAGTACACCTGAAGCATTAGACGAACTTCTGCACCAAACTGTACCTTGAACATCCTTGGCCCGTATTCTCGTCAGTTAAGGAAGCTCCCTAACACCTCTTCCTTGGCGATTTATTTTGGATATGGCTAGATTAATATCCTTTTGTACTTTATCCACAGAATGGCGATCCCCGGTACTGGAAGAATTTATCTAACACACAAGAGGACAGTAAGATGTAATAAGGAAAATAAATCGCTAAGAAAAAGGTGTTAAGAAGGAGACTGTCAATTATAACGTGGAAATGGTCAAGTAACTGTGATGGATCTATGCTTAAAGGTGCAGCCATACTTCTGATACACGCCGAGTCTCTCACACTGCCATATTCCAACCTAACGTTCTCTTGTATCCTATTTACCCCATTTTCATATCAACATAAATTGCACGAATAATACAGAAGAGGATACTAAGATGTAATGTGTAGAATAAATCGCTTACGAAAAGGTATTACGATATCTGCAAACCGGGCAGGAATAAGGGCGTAAGTTTTAAGACATTGCTTCACCTAAACATATCCCTTGGTACGGTCAATGGCCAACTGTACCGAAGCAATGCATTTATTAGGCAACACACAATAATTTACTCCTGGTCTTGCCCCCCCCCTTCCTCTCTCCCTCTCTCTCTCTTTCTCTCTTTGAGGTAGGACTAAGAGAACAATTTCTAATTATCTTCCTTTAAAAAAAAAAAAGTGGCGATAAGGCTTAAATGAACCACGTAAATATTAAAAAATGAAAACTGGTGGAAAAAAATGACCACTGACCTAAAAGCACAGGCAAAAATGAGGTCAGTGGTGCACCCCCTCCCCCTTCAGGCATCATGTTACATCTAGCACATGGAATCGATCCCTTGGTCAAGTACCCTGGCCGGATTTCACTGCTTCTTCCCTACCCACTGATTTTACGTAGTACTCCTTATGATGGAGAGGGACGCCTTGTTATGACGACGGAGAGGGGCGCCTTCAGGTGGGGGCTCAGACAGATGCTATTCTATCCTTGCCTTCAACTCTAATTCACACTATAGTCTATTCACATTAACTAGGCGTAAAACTGCCATCTCTCCAGCTTGAATAATGCTAAAATATGGTACCTATCGCAAAAAATAATAAAGAGAATGAAGAGCCGTAGTACTGTCTTTTCCTGTCACTGAACTATGAGAAACTGACAACAGGAGAAAAATATTTACCAAGTTTGAGAGAAAGAGAAAGAAAGAGAGAGAGAGAGAGAGAGAGAGAGAGAGAGAGAGAGAGAGAGAGAGAGAGAGAGAGAGAGAGAGAGAGAGAGAGAGAGAATGTTTACTGCTGTTTGCTTTCCTTTGTACTCCTCTTTGCACTCCTTTGTAGCTGAGTGATTTTATTCTCGGTAATAATGTCTCGCAACCCCTTCCTATTCCCCGAGAGGAGGATGGTCGACAGAAGGGGAAAGGTCACACCAGGATGGCCGGAGATGATGATGGGTGGTGAAATAATTCTCTCTCTCTCTCTCTCTCTCTCTCTCTCTCTCTCTCTCTCTCTCTCTCTCTCTCTCTCACACACACACACACACACACACACACACACACACACACACACACACACACACACACACAAAGCAAGCCCCCATCACTCACACAGGTACCTTGAATAATAAGCTGTGGTACTGGCTGTGTTAATGGCAGTGAGAGTAAACAATCAAATCTCACCTGGATGTTCTCACACGGCGTGCACGTGTTCTGTGTTCAATGTTCAAGGTGGTGCCAGGGCGTGCAAGAACAGTGAGCAGTTGAGGAAATAAAAGTTCTCCCATTATCTCTTTAATTTCTATCTCCCGCTGGCTACCCTTATATTCACAGAGATTTACATAATGAGGACCATGAGGTGCAATAAGCAAAATAAATCGCTTAGGAAAAGGTGTATGGGAGCTTAAAAACCCGACAAAAATACGGGCCCATCTCGTAATGAAGGGGTGTCCAATTTTCCCTTCAGTACGATGATAATACATTTCATGTTATTTATGCTATGGCCACACGAATTCAGTCTCATGAAGGGTCCCTCGTAAAGACGAAATCAGACGCCATATCTTGTAATCTCTTCACTGCTATGACACCTGGATATTATACTGTATTCCCGCTGCCCTCACACCACTGTATTTATTTTAGCATGGACCTATAGTTGTGGAGGTACGACGGTATTCTTGTTAGTTGAGGAAGCTCCCTGACAAATTTCCCCAAGTGATTTATTTTGTTTATTACACCTTACATGACAGATACATGAGAGATAGAGATAGATAGATAGATAGATAGATAGATAGATAGAGAGAGAGAGAGAGAGAGAGAGAGAGAGAGAGAGAGAGAGAGAGATGGGGGCCTGAAATAGGTCAGAAGAGGAATTTGTGGTGAGGGAAACTTGCAAGGCTACAAAAAGTGAGAGAGAGAGAAAAGAGAGAGAGGGAGAGAGGTTTTAGAAATAATGTGAGCAAGGGCGTGTTGGCAGCCTGAGGACATCACAAGGACACACACACACACGAAAACGCAAAACACCCCACACAACAAATAAACAAATAAAAATAAATAAATACATAAATAATGAACAGGCCACACTTATTATCTGACAAGTATTTTCCCAAAGTGCGATTTTCTCCTTTCCAACGATTTTCCCAAAGTGCGATTTTCTCCTTTCCAACGACGTATGGTGACCTGTGTATGGTGGGTATTTTACTCCTTCAATCTGATGACACAGTTTCTTATTCTTCTTCCTGCTTTCAGACGCTTTTATTTCACTTAGGAGAGACCTCTAGTTATGGAGGGGTGAGGGAAGGCTTTATTTAACATTTCCGCTGGGGAAAATAGAACTCTCTGCTAACGTGAACTATGCTGCCAAGGGAGGACAATAATAAATGGAGAATGCGTCACCAGAAGGGCTGAGGAAAACATAACCTCAGCCAACGAGTTCCTCTTTCTGTTGCTCAACCCCGGACTGTCTGACCGAGCAGACCCAT